>NC_061112.1:89129446-89276155 GCF_002878395.1 Capsicum annuum | reverse complement strand
ATATATATATATATATATATATATATATATATATATTATTTTCATTAGAAATAATTATATATATATATATATATATATATATTTTCAAATTATACTGATCACACGATGTCGATAACGGTCTATTATAAGGTAATATAATTGTGGATGTGATATATATATACTCATTCAAGCGTTCATATACATAAATATATATATACATAAATATATATATATATATATATATTATCTAGTGATCGATTGATGAACGATGTAGTCAAAACCTAATATTGTATTAAGATAATCAAATATAATTAATCGATCACTCATCTGAATTAGTATAAGAAGCACATCGCATTATATTATTGGATAATATACTTGTGTACGTATTTGATAGATATAGTACATATTTAGAACTTGATATAGTCGATAGTGTGTATATGTGTGTGTATGTATAGGTATATATATATATATACACACACACACATATTATACAGTGAAGGTATATTAATGACATATGATAATGTAACCAATAATTCATTTGAGTATTTGTAAAATACGTTGTATATTATTATGGGGTAGTAAAATCATGTATTTGATGTCTATGGTACGTATCTGAAAGCTGATAGACAATTAAATATATGTATATACGTATATCTCGTGTAGTGACGTATGCAGTAATCGATATATATATAACACGTTGTATTATGAGGTGTGTGTGTATATATATATATATATATATAGGTGTAGGAAGTAATCAGAGTGGTTTACAGTTATAAGCTTACCATTTTTTATGATTTATCAATTCAAATATAATATTTTATTATTTTTCGTAAACATACACATTCACAATTATTATACAAAATACATTATCTATTATTATTGAAATAACGAACATTTTTTAAATTTGTGTATTTTCTAACTCAATTGTGCCAATTCTTAACAATTTTAAATTAATTTTACCTGATTTATTATAATTCTAGCCAAATTATTTCTAATTAGACTAAATTAAATTTTTCATCTAATTTTAATCAAAATTTTAATGTTTAGGTCTCAGCCGTTATTAACATTTATTATTTATTATATAGTATTTACTATTTTATATTATCCAAGTTCTTACAATTTTAGCCTATTTTATTTAATTCATTACAATTTTAGCCAATTTATTACAATCATAGTCAATTTGTAATTTAATTTTTAAAGTTTAGTCAAATCATAATTAAATTCTCAACCTCTAGATCTCAACCGTTGTTGACACCCAATTTTGACCTCCCGATACTACATTTAGGCTGCTATTTTAACAAAATTACTAATTTTTTAAATATTATTATTTTTTACACATTTTTTTTCTTGTATCAAACAGATTGTCGACGTGTCACATTCGTTATTTAAATATATATAAATTATTTTATTAATTTTTGATATAATTTTACGATTTATTAATTCAAATGCAACATTTTACATAATTTTATTAATTAAATTACTTTTTCACGTAATTGTGCGCACTCACATTTTTTGCGAATACACTGTCTAAGTTTTCTATTATTTAATACTATTTATTGATATTATTATTTTTATTATTATTTATTAGCATATACATTGTTGTTATTTATTATTTATATTATTATTATTACTTAAATTATTGTTATATAATTATTATTATCATTATTTATTATTATTATTATTAATATTATTATTATTATTATATATTTAAATAACAGCCTAATTAAAATTACCTTGCCTAATTCTTTTACCTTTTAATCTAAGTTTATTCAATTTGTTACAATTATAGCCTACTCTACTCAGTCCATTACAATCTTAATCCAATTTCTTGTAATTCTAGCCATTTGTTACAATCTTAGCCTAATTGCTTGCAATCCTAGCCACATTCTAACCTCACATAATCTTAAAATCCTAGTCATTGATCAAAATTGATCTAACGGCTGAGGTTTGATCTGCCTCTTTCCTTATTAAAAATAACCTAACCCTAATCCCTAATTTCCAAAAAAACAAAAAAAAAAGGCAGCCTCTCTTGGTCTCTCTCTAGACTCTCTCCCTCTTACCTCCCCCATTGGTGACAACAGTGTCGCTCTAACACCACCACGAGGTCCCCCTCGTTCTCCTTCTCCTTCGCTCCAACACCGTTACTGGCGCCGTCCTTCCGTTCCAACGAAATAGTCCCCGTCGGCGCCTTTCTCCCCTCCGACCAGACCTCACCAGTTATGGCGTCACCCCTCCAGCGCCGCAGCCACCACCATCATCAGCGACGATCCAACGTAGCACCGCCGCTAGCTTCTTTTGTCCATCCCTATGCCTCCATTAACGTCGAACCAGCCAGCAACCCTTTTCTCATTGAAAATGACGGATTTTGAGAGAATCCATCTCAGGTTTGCTATTCCGTTCAAACTCGTACTTCTTTATCTATTTTCTCTTGTGAACGATCCTATTAAGATATAATTGTGAGTTTTGAGATAAATCCTTCAATTTTTGTGTGTCGTTATGTGCCTAAACTAGCATTGTGGGAGAAATCTCAAAAATATGTGACACTTGAGCTATCATTTTGACTAGATTGTTTTGAATGCATGTTTATTTATATCTGTTAACTAACATATGTTTCCATCCCTCTTCTTTTAAATGAGCAAATCCGCTGGATTTTGATTGTCAATCCCCTATTCTAATTTCAAGTTTGTTTATATTCATATATCGATATATGTAAAAGTTATATTTTTGTATGATTTTCACTTGCCCTAAGCTATGACTTGTGGATTCGTGAACTGTTACTGTAATAGTATTGGGTTCAATGTGTAATCTTGATTTCTCCATGTATAGGTGATTTTTTATATTTAGTTGAGTTGTTCATAATTATTTGAATAATATTGAACCTGATTGTGTACAAATTAAAGAGTAATCTCCTTATATTATCCGTCTCTTCCCTCTCTCTATACTTCTCTCTATCCTTCTCTCCCTTTAAGACCTCTTCACCATCAATGGCGGCGCCGCCGATGTTCAGCCGTTGCAGTCGTCTCGGTTCTCTTGAACCTGTGGACTATTTTGGATGTATGTTTTGGTGTGTTCTTGGTCGCTGGTCGTTCTTGTATCAAAATGTGTAGTACTGACTTGAAAATGGTTAAGTTTAGTTACTTGAAAATGGATACATATAGAAGTGTAGTTATTTGAAAATGGTTGAGTATAGTGACTTGAAAATGTGAATTAGTTAATTGAAAATAGCTAAGTGTAGTGACTTGAAATGCTAGTACATGACTTGAAAATGGTTAAGTGTAGTTACTTGAAAATGGTTAAGTGTAGGGATTTTAAAGGGGATTTTGTGTTTTGAAAGTGGTTTGGTTGGTAACTTAGTCACTTGAAAATGGTTAAGTGTAGGTACTTTAAAGGGAATTTTTTTTAAGGTACTTGAAATGTGGACTTGTATTTTGAATTTAGTTAAGTGTGGTCACTTGAGAAGTGAATAAGTACTTGAAAATGTTTAAGTGTAGGTAGTTGAAATGTGGACTTATGTTTTGAATTTAGTTCAGTGTGGCCACTTGAAGAGTGAGTTAGTGACTTAAAAATGCATAAGTGTAGGTACTTGAAACGTGGACTTGCGTTTCTAATTTAGTTAAGTTTGGTCACTTGTGAAGTGAATTAGTGACTTGGAATGTTTAGATGTAGTTACTTGAATTATGAACTTGTGTTTTGAATATAGTTAAGTGTGGTCACTTGAGAAGTGAGTTAGTGACTTGAAAATATTTAAGTTTATGTACTTGAAATGTGAACTTGTGTTTTGAATTTAGTTAAGTGTGGTCACTTGAGAAGTGCATTAATGTTAAAAATGTTTAAGTGTAGTTACTTGAAAAATTGATATCATGTTTTGAATATAATTAAGTGTGGTCACTTGAGAAGTGAGTTAGCGACTTGAAAATATTTAAGTGTAGGTACATGAAATGTGAACTTTTCATTTTAAATTTAGTTTAGTTTAGTAATTTGCAAAGTGAATTACTGACTTGAAAATGTTTCGGTGTAGGTACTTGAAATGTGAACTTTTCATTTTGAATTTAGTTTTGTTAGGTAACTTGTGAAGTAACTTTGTGACTTGAAATGTTTAAGTGTCGTTACTTGAATTATGGAATAGTGACTTTTGTTTTGAAATTAGGTACTTGAAATGTGAACTTGCGTTTTGATTTTAGTAAAGTGCGGTCAATTGAGAAATGAATTAGTGACTTTAAAATGTTTAAGTGTAGGTACGTTTTTTCATTTTGAATTAAGTTTAGTTTGGTAACGTGTGAAGTGAATTAGTTACTTGAAAATGTTTAGGTGTAGGTATTTGAAATGTGAACTTTTGTGACTTGAACTAATCACTTGAATATGATTGATTGTGTAGATGGAATCTGATTATAGCTGGATATATCAATGAAATATCAATAATTGAATGGATGAGGCTGAGAATGAAGATGCGGATGATGAGTTTTGTTTTTAGTATTTTGTATGTTTTATAGTTTGGATTTGGAACCTCGATAAATTTTGTAAATAATGTTTGTATTCTTATGGTGGTTTGTTGATTACATATATATGATTGGTGGGATGTATTGTAGCTAACAATCAATGTTTGTAAATGATTGGTGGGTTATATTGTAAATAATTTGATTTTTAATTTTTGTATTTTAAAAATTTTCAATATTTTTTTTTTACAAAATTATCAAAAAAATCGACCACATGTGGTAGCTTTTTTAAAATTTTAAATATTTTTTCTTACAAAATTATCAAAACAACCGACCACATGTGGTAGGTTTTTTTTTTAAATTTTCAATATTTATTTTACAAAATTATCAAAAAAATCGACCACATGTGGTAACTTTTTTAAAAACAAATTAATTAAAGAATATTTTAATAAAATTAATTAATTAATTTTAAAATAAAACCGACCACCTGTGATCGGTTTATTTGAATTTTTTTATTCTTAAATTTTTTTTTTCTATTTTAATAAAATAATAATGAATTAAAAAATAAAAAAACCGACCACACGTGGTCGGTTTTTAAAAAGCTACCACAGTTTTACCGACCACGCACTTTGGTCGGTTTTGTGGTCGAAAATTGAGGAAAATCGACCACTTGTGGTCGGTTTTTGTGATCAGTTTTCCTCTTTTTTTTTTAGTAGTGGGTGTAATAGGACCCTCGTGAAGTTGGAGTGTGTCGTAGCAAATTTGATCATAGTTCGGGATACTAGATGCTTTACTCTCTCTTTTTAAAACTATATACGTCTATTATTTTATCACATAAATTGAAACAAGCAGGGTTTACTACTTGTTTTTAAGGCTGATTAAAAACTCACTGTTTTTGTTTTTATAACATGGGCATCGTGCCTATTTTTCACTTAAAAAAACTTGTTTTTTAAGGCTGATTAATGATCTTATGTAAATGTTATACTCGCATTGATGTAAAAGTCTCTAACTAGACTAACTAGATTAAAGATCAAGATATTAGTTAGTTAAACAAATATAGCAAATTTGATGTGAATAACAATTACTCTTTCCGTTTAAAAAATAATAATCTATTTTGACTTGATACAGAGTTTAAGAAAATAAAAAATATTTTTGAATCTTGAAGTCTTAAATATATCAAATGTATCAAAATATCTTTTAATTTAGTAGTTTTAAATGTGTCATGTGAAAAATTAAAATTAAAATATTTCCAAGAAAAAAAGAATCATTTTTTTAAAATAGACTAAAAAGAAAAAATTGTCATTTTTCTTTTAAAAACCGAGGGAGTAATAACTATGACATGATTCCAACAAAATTAAGAGTTGCATTTGCAATGAGGTAATTCATTATACATATTAACTATATAATTACTCTCCAATCCAATCTCTAGCTTGAAGTCAAACTAGATATCTAAAATATGAGAGCAAATTAAATGGATTAAACATAAAACTAGTGAAGTTAGCGCGCTTCGTGCGGTCATGAAATTGTCCGTACCTCATGCGGTCATGAAAAACTTCATTAAATTTATGACTTAATTTTTTTAAAATCTAATTAAATTTAAAATTTAAACTGATTTAAAATCATTTTTTTACATGAAAATATTAAGGTGCTTTCATATAAAATATTTTAATCTCTTTTGGGTAGTTAAACACACTAATTATTGTACCTTAACTTTCAAATATTACAATATTAATTCAAGGAAAAAGTTATCATAGAGATGGGGGAGAAGGAAGAGTCACGTACTCGTTAAATTTATTTTTTTGTGATATTCAAAATCTTTTTTAGTTTTCTTTCATAAGACAAAATATACATATATCTATAATAGTGAAAATAGATCTTCAATATTCGAATTTCTTTAACAATAATAGAAACCCGATGAATATAGAGCTAACCCTAGGAAGTAAAATATTTACAGCAAGATGTAAAAAATCTATATGTATTAATAATAAAACATAAAATAATGGGAAAAAATAAAATTAATAAAATACAAATAGAAAATCCTTTCGAACAATTTGTAAAAACAATTGATAATAATGATTATAGTTACAAAGACATAGATATAGAAGAAGATTTAAAAATAATAAATGATAGAATAAGTACAATAAAAAGAATAGTTCATGAAAAAACAGAATCATCAAGCTCATCAAAAAGAACAAGTTATGAAACTACTTCAACAGTTAATTTAAATCAATATTATATAACAGGAACAATAAATGAAAAAGAATATTTAATACTCTTAAACACATGACAAGAATAAAATTATATAGCAAAATATCTAGTAAAAAGTGAAGAAATAAAATCTCATAATAATATATGCCCAGATCTACCAAGGAGTCTAATAGGCATTAAGGATACGGCATAAAAAGAAATAATAATTGGAGTTAGAAAAATAAAAATAGAATTTGAAATAAAGGAAGAAATGCAAAAAACAGACATAATATTAGGAATAAAATAGTTAGAACAAGTAAAACCATACAATATAGAACACATACAATTATCTATAACATATAATAAAGAAAGATTATTCATAAAAAGAACTTTAACATGATATGAAAATATATGTACTTGTAAAAATAATAGTAGAAAGATATTATAATAGGTATTATACACATATGATAGATACAGGAGCAGAAGCAAACTTATGCAGATACAACTGTTTACCAGAAAGTAAATAGGATAAATTAAAAATACCAATAGTAGTCAAAGGATTTAATAATGAAGGAAGCTTAATTACATATAAAGTTTAAAATGTAAAAATACTGATATGGGATAAAATAATAACAATAGAAGAAATCTATAATTATGAACTAACATCAAAAGATATGCTTTTAGGAATGCCATTTTTAGATAAATTATACCCACATATAATAACTAAAACAGTTTGGTGGTTTGCAACACCATGTAAACAAAAAGTAAGAGCAAAAGAGTTATTAATAAAATAAGAAAGAAAACTAATTGGATAGAAGGAAGTTAAAAAATTACACAAAAGTTAGAAAATATAAAAAATACAGAAGACACAGTAGAACTAGTTGTATTTTTGATAAATAAAAAAGTAATAACTATATTTTCAATAGATAAGGTAGAAATAATAAAGAAAAAATTAAGACAATTATATAGTGAAGATCAATTAAAAAGATGGAAAAAATATAAAACTACTATAAAAATTGAATTAATAGATAAAAATAGCATAATAACTCAAAAATCATTAACATATAATTTTGACGATTTAAAAGAATTTAAAATGCATATAGATGAATTATTAGAAAAACAATATATACAAAAAAGCAATAGTAAACATAATAGTCCAGCATTTATAGTAAATAAACATAGTGAACAAAAAGAAGGAAAAAGTAGAATGGTTATTGATTATAGAAACCTAAATGCAAAAACTATGACATATAATTATCCAATACCAAATAAGATATTAAAAATAAGACAAATACAAGGATATAATTATTTTAGTAAATTTGATTGTAAATCAGGATTTTACCACTTAAAGTTAGATGAAAATTATAAAGAATTAACCGCATTTACGGTACCACAAGGATTTTATGAATGGAACGTATTACCATTTGGATATAAAAATGCACCGGGTAGATATCAACATTTTATGGATAGTTATTTTAAACAATTACCTAATTGTATAGTATACATAGATGATATACTATTATATACAAAAACTAAAGAAGAACATTTAAAATTATTTGAACAATTTACAGATATAATAGAAAAATCCGGAATAAGTTTAAGTGAAAAGAAAGCCGAAATTATGAAAAATCAGATAGAGTTTTTAGGAATACAAATAGATAAAAGTGGAGTAAAAATGTAACAACATATAGTACAAAAAATAATAAATTCAAAAGAAGAATTAGATATAATAAAGAAATTACAATCATTTTTAGGATTAGTAAACCAAGTAAAAGAATATATACCAAAATTAGCAGAAAACCTAAAGCCTTTACAGAAAAAATTAAAAAAAGGATATAGAATATAATTACAACGAAGAAGATAAAAAATAAGTTCAAAAAATAAAAATACTTTGTAAAGAGTTACCAAAATTATAATTTCCAGACGAAAATAAAATTTTTATATATATAGTAGAAGCAGATGCTAGTGAATATAGTTATGGAGGAGTACTTAAATATAGATATGAAGAAGAAAAATTAGAACATTATTGTAGATACTACTCAGATACGTTTAATGAAACAGGAATAAAATGAGAAATAAATAGAAAGAATTATGTTCATTATATAAATGTTTATTAGCATTTGAGTCATATATTGTATATAACAAATTTATTTTATGGACAGATAATACACATGTACGTTGGTGATTAACAAAGAAAATACAAAATTCAGTTAGAATGAAAGAGATTCAAACACTAGTATTAAATATATTAAATTTTACATTTACAATTTGAGTGATTAGTACTAACAAAAATATTATTGCAGATTACATATCAACACAAAGCTACACAGACTGATATAATAGAAGATGATGCTTTAAAAAAAATACTCAAAACCCTAACTACGCTTTCAATGAAAGTGGACAGTATGGGTAATGAAATAGAAAAGCTAAAGACTAATGAAGTTAAACTGAAGTCTAAAGCTATAAATCAGCTAACTCAGCAGTGTGCAGAGCTATGTCGATCGGAAGACATTAAAATTCCAGAGCTAAAAGGAGACGTTGGGACACTCCATAAAAACCATAACGTTTATCAATCTACAATTGTAGATACAAGCCAAGGAGTTAGATATCATAACATGAACATGAATAAGATATTTGAAAAACCATTTATACCAAAAAAACAAAAAGGCCCCTTGTACATATCCCCACAAATTACCACATATCAAGATAGTTTGAACCAAGATAAAAAATCTTATAACCATATAGCCCGAGGATATATAGAAAATATCTACAAAGTACAAACTTTTCTAAACCTTAAAATATCTACAAAGTACAAACTTTTCTAAACCTTAACCCCAAAGCTACAAATATCCAAGAACCAAACACAAACTATATAACCCAAAAATTGCAAGGTTACAACAAGCTAATCGCACTACCCAAAACCAATCCAAGCTTAATAAAAATATGTTTCGACTATGGATTATTAAATACCGTATATACCCAAGATGAAGAAGAACTAAAAGCTATAGAAAAATTACATAAAGTATTCACCACCTATAAAAGAGTAACCAAAGGAACTCTATTTTATATAAAGTTTTATACTGCACCAGCAGAGATATTATACGACGAGATCAAACCAGTTATACAAGTTATAAAAATAGGATTAACCAGAGATATAATTATACCAAAAGATATTGTGTAGTAGCCAGAAATACCCAAAATCGAGATACCTAATTTTTATGTAAATAAACGACTTATTAGATTAGCTACAATTATTCAAGAATTAGCAAATAATTACATCAATGGAAACCCAATATGGAGCTATTATTCAAGAGACCATCAAATGATTTATTCAAATTCAAGAGAGCTACGACAAACAGATATAGAAGATGTTAGACAATGGATAATGACGTTACTTAACCCAGAAAAAAATCTACTGCAAGAGCAATTAGGAAAGGATTTATTTCAGATGGATTATTAATAAGATATTGCAAGATAATAGAGGAGATAATATTATCCCAGAAGTCCAGCGAGAATAAAAAAAATCAATTAAGAAGATAAGGATGCCAGCTAGAAGATAAAAATCAACGGAGCAATAATAGAAGAAGACAAAGCATTGAAGATAAGAAAATAACATACGGATAAAAAAACTAAACTTCCTACGTAAATTATTGTAAAGCTTTAATAGCCTTTTTGACTTTTCTTTTCATTTAATAGGCTTTTTGACTTTTTGAACAAAAGACTATTATTAGGTTTTATTTTTTAGTTAACTTTAAGTCTTTTCCTTTCAGAATGTAAAGACTTTTTGTAAATTAGATAGGATACGTGTAAAGTAGGAATAGTATAGAATACATGTTTTCTTTATCTTTCTTAGGATTATAAATAGAGAGCATTTTGCTCAGCTAAAGGGCAAGTCTTCATGTGTTGAAGCAAAAAGCCCTCCTTTATAAACAAAAAACTTTTGAATATTTAATAAAAAACAGATATATTTCAAAGCAAAAGCTATGGATGAACAAAGCCCAGAATTATCAAATCTACCAGAATAGGTATATTTATTTATGGTTATGAATAGCTGAATTCATAAATTTCTAACAATCATCATATGATAAAATAAGTTCATGTTAGTTACTTTATAGTAGAATTATTCGAAAAATAGCATGCTAAAAAGTTTATTAGCAAAGTGGAAAAGGAGAAAAATCCCTAAGAACTATGTCATCCTAATGGTGAAACTGGTGAGGCAAGAAAACCGTGATAGGGGAGTAGCCAGAGTAGAGGCACTGTTTAAGAGAAAAGTATCCAAATTACCATGCTAATAGTGACTGAAGAACATGTTATTTAAGAATAATCTAGTATATAGTAATCTAAAATGATCATATTTTGTTATGTGTATGATTGAAGGGAATATTTTGAAAAAACATTATAAGAAAAATGAATACTTATTTATCTGACGAAATGGTAGATAAATTTAAAATACTTGTTTTGTAGGTACTTAAGGATATAGAAATTGTAGATATAAGAAAAATTATATTGGAAAAAATATTTGATAAATATTTTATGACTAGAATAAATTACATACCTCAACCTAACTACTCTTATAAATACTTACATACCAAACCTACACATCAACCATGATAAATTACGTATATTTAGAATATAGAAAAGTGGATATGAAAGATATACAATTAATAGAAAAGCTAATGAAAACAAATTTAGAAGAATATATGAGAACCAAAGATATAAAATATATAGAATACCTTAATGAAAATATAGAGGAATTAATAAGATTAAAACAAACAACTAAAGAAAATTATGAAAAAGCATTTAATTAACTCACCTAAATGACAGATAATTTTGAAGTTCTAGTTTTATACATACTTAGAGATATAGAAATTATAGACATAAAAAAAATAATATGGGAAAAAATATTTAACATTGAAGATGAAGAGTTAGATATAAATCAGATAGAAGACGAGTTAGGAGAAATATACTTAAGTGATGAAAATCACTATTACTACCTAGATAATTATTCAGATGGATATTATACAGATTAAGAAATGCTAGAATATATTCAAAGAGTTAGAGAAAAACAAAGTTGGCTATACAAAGAAATTAATTAAAGAAACCAGCTTAGAAAAGGAAGAGAACAACTAAAAGAAAGATTAATTTGGATAAATAAAACCATAAAACAACTAGAATTAAAATACAGTTTAGAATACGATTTAGACATGGAATTATTCATAGACGAAAAAGACAGGATAATTAACGAAATAGATAACCTAGAATTTAATATCAGATATAGTACAATTAGAATAAATTATTACAAAAACATTTGCAGTATCACAACTACTTCAGGATAAAATGATAAATTATGAGTATTTAAAATATTGGAGACAAGATATGTAAGAAATAAGATTAACAAAAATACTTATGAAAGAGAATTTAATTGAATATTTTAGAACAAAAGATATAGAATATTTAGAATACCTCCAAAATAATATACAAGAATTACAAAGACTAAGAGAAAAAACTAAATAATATTACAGTAAAGCATTTAATTAAATACCATCTAATCACCCCCCAAGATATGAATATTAATAAAATTAAAATAAATACACTAAAAATAAAAATATTTAGAGAAGTTAAGAAATATCCACGCATAAATAAAAATAGATCCATTAGAGCTATAATAGATCTATTTATTACCCAAGTTATCCGCACCCCTACAAATGGTCAGTAAACTAATAACCAAAAAGAAAATCAAAAGAATGGAGAACTATCAATTTAACCTTTATAATTTTAAAGGGGAGAAAGATGGATACGAAGAAAAAGACAATTAGTATTACAGCTTCTCATTATTTTAATTGAACATTTGCAACTTTAATAAACCATATTATTTTTTATATTCTATAGTTGTAACTTATGTTTTTATTAGTTGAGTTATCACAACAGTTACAATTGTAACTTGAGCTTTCATTAACTGAATTATCAAAAGTCACAACGATTACAATATTTTTTACTTAATTACATGTGTTAAGATGATGTATTTTTTAATTTAATTAATTAGTAGAATATTATATTATTATTATTATTATTATTATTATTATTATTATTATTATTTCATAAAATGAAGAGAAACATTCAAATAGCAATGAAAAAAAATTTTTAGGTGATAAAGAAATGCTACATCACCTTATTTATAGATGTTTAGAAGTATTTAACTTTAATTTGTTAATATTTTCATAACTTTCATCTTATTTAAAATCTAAATATAAAAAAATTAAAAAAAGAAACCAAGAAAAATAGAAAGATACAATATTGAACTCGTTTGCCACAAATTCATAAAATCAATCAGTAGAAATCTTTTTTGCCTCTCTCTTTCTTTTACCTTTCTTGCCTCTCTCTTTCTTTTACCTTATTAAATACATGATGATAGAAAAATATTGTTAAGAGGATTATTATTATGATTATAAAAAATTATTATTAAAAGGATTAATAAAGAGAAGAGGAAAAGATAAGGTATAATTAAGAGATTTAATAAAGTAGTTTTTGAAATTTTGTAATGAAGCACAAATTAAATAGAATAAAATTTCACAAAATGATTTTTTTTTTAAATTTAAAAAGGAGCAAAAAATAAAAAAAAATTATGAATTTTTTGTCAAAGAACTATATACATCATCTTCTAATTAATAGACCACAATTATACATAAACAAAGATTGTATATTTAAAGACAAATGCTTATATAATAACTAAGTTTTATGTTAGCCACAAAATAATCAGTATACGCTAAGTGTACAACTTTGTAATCAAATTTTCTTATTAGAGAGGACATATCTTGTCTTTGGTGAAATAGCTAATTGACAACACTAAAATAAGCAACAATAAATATATTTATATTTATTAATAAATCATTCAAAAATTTCTACTCTTCTAAACTAATTTGACCATCTCTCTTGATGCATTCATCTTGACAATGAACTTATACGAAATTAATTTGACCATTCTCACTTTGAATATACTACCATCTAACTTTCTTTTTCATCTTGGTGAAATTGTTTTTGATTTTCATGACACAAGAAGAAATTTTGAATAATATATCTATGATCTTCATCATAGTAGCCATATTGCCAAATTATATTTTCAATGTCCCCTCGTTTGGTTATTGAACACATGATTGATGAAAACAATGGGAAAAAGTATGAAAAAGAGAAAAAGATATAATCTAATAAAAAATAAGAAGGGGAAATGGAAATGAACATCCAACAACTCTATAGATTATTGTTATTTATAGATTGATCAAGCCATAAGAATAGGTAGAAAAAAGTTAAGAAGACATGTTATTAAGTAGAGAATAGAAATAAATGTAGTTTTTTTTGTAACTCATAAGATATAATTAGGTATAGTAAATATGATATAATTTTGTTAATTAATAAATAAATAAATTAATAAAAATAATGAAGAGCAAAATTCAAAAAAAGGAGAAAATAGATATAGGTGCCACATCACCTTGTCTATGACTCTCCTTTATATATATATATATATACTAGTTAACTTATTTGCGCTTCGCATGAGCATAAAAAAGACTGTAAATTTAAGATATATTAAATCCAAAACTCTATATGTCATGCACTTTAATAATTTTTAAATTAAACATAATTGTAAAATTATAAAACATCATATATAATGCTAAGAACACCAACTATTTTGAGAAATATACACATGGCAATATAAACAGAAGTAATTTCTTTATCGATTTTTATCTCTGTTTCGAGGAACATTGAAGATTACCTATTTATTTTTACATATCATGTATCAAGTAAAGAACAATTAAATTAAACATACTTCAAACTCATTATTATGTGACCTACAAAAACTTTTCAGAAAAGTTAGGAAGAAAAGGATTTACCATGGTTTAATTTACAATTAAATGGCAGGACCATATCTCCAAATTAATTACTTCTCTACGTATATTTTTTTTTATACAGAAAGTAGAAAAAAAAAAGGAGAAAATACCAATGTTAAAAGCTTAACATTTCACATGAATTTGCTTTAAATAATTTCTCACCTTATATATGTTAGAGACAATATATCATAGCGTGTTTCTTATGGCTATGCCTTTTACCTATTAAATTTTTGGGCAAAAATTTTTTCTTAAATTTTCATTGTTTCATCCTCTTATAGAACTTCTAGCCAATTCGATAGAGCAACAAAACAACGAAAAAGAATATTTAATGACTACATCATGACAAATGACACGATAACACGAAAAGAGCACAAAGAACTACTTATTACATATAAAACATACATATTAGGAAGAAAACATTTGCGTACATATTGATAGTACACCTTCTAAATTAAGGCAACAAACAAACAATAGCTAGCAATATTTTGAGGATCGACATCTTGTCGGATCATTAGAATGACCTCAACCTTTGTGTCTCTCTCAAATGCATGCAAATGGGTTTCCATTCCTTTTACGGAAATATGTCATATCTTTCAAGAAGATAAACAACATTTCTTGAAAGAGCAATTTGATACGATTTCTGGAAAATCAGTTATCAGATGAAACAAATAAAAAAAAGTAGCCAATCAAAGAGACATAAAAGATAAAGAATGTGAAAAAATAAAAATAGAATGATCATTATATATAGCTCAAAATAGATTTTTATTAATGTGATTTTAATGTGTCATAAACTTGTATATTAAATCATTGAGAGTTATGAATATGAAAGGATAGAGAGTTACTATTATAAATATCAATTAAGGAGATGATTTTGTAAAATTAAATAATTGAAAGAAAGGTAAGAAAAAGTTTCAAAAAAGTTATGATTTAAAATATTGATTATTCTTTATGATATGTCGCTAAATTTCATTCTATGAGCCTCACTGAATTAATTACCAACAATTCAAATTTGTGACAAAGTGATTAAAAAAATTTCTTGTAAAAATAATATACATAAATTTAACATAAGAAGAAAAAATAACTTTACTACATGAAATATTTTCTCTTGAAACTATATATATCTTCTCACCCTTCCCTAACAAAGAAAATAATTAGACATCTATAAAGTTCACGAAGAGAATTTTAATTTTCTCAACTTGCATATATTTTACGTAATAAAAAAAAATTATTTTCATATATAGATTAATAAATAAAAAATACCTTCTCTTATAAGTTGAATGTAGTAAGCTACTCTTATAAACATTTTAATTGAAAAAAAACTTTATAAATGTCAGAATAAATAATTTTCATCTTGACCTTTACTTAATATAATCTCTATTATGACAAAAACCAAATGAGCAACATTTATAAGATGTAATTGTCATAAACAAAGAATAGTAATTAAAATAGAATCATGAGAGATGATTAATTTTTCTTGCCACGTAAAATCAAGAAAAAAAAGAACTTTTAGTCCCAATAATAAAAATATTCATTTTTGGATGAGTGCTGATTTAAGTTAATGAAGAGAAGAATTAAGATTTCTCTTTTGTGGAAGAAAATGAATAGACAGAGAAAGAGAGACAATCAACTTCATAAAATCATTTCGATCTTAACCCAATATTTTTTCATTCTTTCAAATTGTAAGATCAATATGTCCCAACAAATAAAAAATAAAAATCTTTTAAATAGTTAATTAGCTGAAAAAATTTATAAAATGTAAAAAATTGAGGACTCATAATATTAATGTTATCATCTGCAATAAAAATACTCATAATATTAATGTTATCATCTGCAATAATAGTTCTAGTGAAATTAGAACAAACAAAAATACATACTTATAAAAAAAAATTCTACTATTAGACTACACATAGAATAAAAGAAATATACTCTTAAAAAATAATATGGAGCCTAAAAGAATGACTTCTAAAATTGCTCATATCTTGAAGCAATGCTGAGGGTAAATAACGGCAACAACTTGATTCCATTTATATATCAAAACACTAGGATTGTTATTGAATTTTTAATGCAAAAGTAAATAATTGGAGGTTATGAAAATGAGAGGTTGCAAAAGTAAATAATTGGAGGTTATGAAAATGAGAGGCTTGGGAGTTATGGATATTATTAATATTATTTAAGAGTACAATTTATGAATATAAATAAGATGACTTTTTAAAATAAAATAATTGATAAAAATGAGAGAAAAATCTCAAAAAAGGAGAAAAAAGATAAATAGGAATGCTGGCCATAAAGAGGTGCCACATTATCCCTGTCTTGTTTCTCCTTTATGTCACTCTTTTTTCTTCTTTTACATGCAAAAAGGATCTTTAACACTAGGACTTTCTTAATCTAATGTAATGACCCTTCAGGTCATTATTTTGATTTTGTGTATTTTTAATAGTTGAGCCTTTCTATAGCGACTATAGATTATTTATGACTTGTCAGAACTGTAGGTTCGGTTCTCAGGTAGTTCGTTTGAGTTTTAGATTCATTTTTCTATTTTGGAGCTTTCGTTGTTAAGAAATTAGTCTTAGACCAAATATCCTAGTAAATCACCTCGGATGAGAATTCCGACAGTGTTATTAGCTCTAGAACATTAATTCTAGACTAGGCTTTTTGACTCGTTTTGAACTTTGGGTAGATTTGATGAAAAATAAAACTATGAGGTGAGACCCACATTTTGTTGAAACAAACTCGGCTAAATATTTTAAAAGTTTTGTTGAGTCTGAAATGTCGAATTTGATATGGTAGCATAGTTCGTTTGCGCGAACGAAATTTTGAATGAATTTCAAGTGCCCAATCTAAGTCCATTGGGACTTAGAAATTTTTTCTAGTGTTCAACATCTAGTGCAATCAAGTTTTGGCCTTCGCGTTTGCGAGGCTTTAGCCATGTTTGAGAAGGTCAAGTATATTGACCTCTGTGTTCGCATTCTAGAAGTTGCATTCATGAAGGGTAAGTCGGTCTAACTGTCTCAGCTTTACTCTTTACGTTCACGATGGACCATCCGCGTTCGCGAAGGACCCTTTCAGCCCCTTTATATTTCTCTTGCTCGATCCTAAGGCAATTCTTAGGGATTATTTTCATCATTAAAGGTTTCAAGAGCTCAAGAACTCTTGAAAAATCATAAATTAGAGATAGGGGAGAGTAAAGGACATGGAGGTGACTTTATTCATTAATTTCTTTATAAGTTTTCGGTCTAAATCCTCCATTAAATTCTTGTTTTCTCTATTGTTATTCCTTAACTTTTGAGGTTGATTGAGCCCCAAATTGAGACTCCATTTGAGCTTAACTTTTGAATACAAATTCCTTGTCCTTTGAGGAACCTCATGACAACTTCAATTTTGAAATTTCATTAGTAGGCTCCATGGACTTATTTTTTACTCAATTTTAGGCTCGAAGTGTTATATAGCAATATGAGTATCGTTTTACTCCTATTCACGGGTAGATTATGTTTTGATAATGCAGCGTTATTTTCAAGATCGTGAAACAAAGATGAGCGATTTGTGAACAGTTAATGATTATGGTTCGACTACGAGGTATGCTTCAGTCTACTTTTCTCTATGAGATTGCGTATTCTATAGATTGATTCTATGTAGGGATTATATGATATTTTTATACCTAGTAATTTTATGACTTGACCTATTTAGAGGACTTAGAATAGAAAAGTGACCTGAACCTTAGCTTAGAATACATGATATGGTTATAGGACTTTATTGTACCAGATTATATACTTGGTTGACCATAGATTGACATGAATGAACCTTTAGTATAAGACTTACCATATTACTTAATAAATTAGATGGAACTTCCCCAATTAGATTCTTCTAGTAGTATTGTCCCCTTATTTACCTTAGTTTCACGAATTACGGTGTTGACATATGTAAATTTATATATATATATTGTTGGGACCGAGAACATGGTAGCGGTACCAATTAGACACCAGAGTAGTACTTTATCCTTATAAAGGACGTGGTTATAGTTATAGATGCGTAAACTTTTACGATTGTATTTTTTGGATACTAGTGATGAATGCATACATTTAGACACATTTATATTTATTTAATAGTACAATTTAGTTAAAATCTTGATTTTACTATTATTTTTTAAAAATAGATTTATTCTCACTTTTCTTAACTTTAACATTGATTCTTTGAATACGAAAGTCGTACCGCCCTTCTCCTTGTTTTATGACATTTAAAACTGAATATATTACTTTGGAAATTTAGTTGAGGTTGATTTCGGTCCATTATTGATTCATTTATTTTACTACTACCTATTTTACTATGATCGAGGGATATTTTGATCTTTTCTATACTACTACTACACTATTTTTGTCCCAAATTCGATCAACGGCAATGAATTTATATATATACACTTATTCAGTTCTGGATTTAAGTACGACATTTCTTATTGTACTTTATATATCTCTACAGTACTGAACGAAGTAGATTTGTGATGATGAATTATGGAAGTCCTAGTTTGGGATCAGACAATGTATACGGATGTACCGAATCTCCTACGTTTTCTTTCATTCGATGAACTATAGTACTGTAGAAGGATAGTCGTTGTTGATTTTGTCTTTTTGAGCTACTGAGTTAGAAGAGGTATATATACTTGGTACATTGTGGCAATGGATTGGTTGATGGTACTGCATCTTTATTGCATTCATTTATCATATGCATTGCCTATCACTAGTATAATTATTAGGCGCTTTTATCTATAGATCTTATGGAGGGCCGTACAGATATTAGTTATGATTGTTGTTTGTTGAGTCTTTTCTTGTGCCCTCTCCAGGATTATAGGACCTCGATTGGGTTGTTTGGTTGTCTAGGCTAGCCTATTACATTATTGTTGACTGTTATGGTATGGCTAGTGGTAGGCTAATTGTGGATTGGTACCCAAGATTGTCGCTATATTCTTTATTCTTTTTCTTATTATTATGGTAAGCTTTTTCATTGGTAGATCACCTTATGATTTTGCATATTTTGACTAAAGGCCCTGACTATGCTAGTGTTAGATTCCTTATTACTTATATTATGATTCCGATGATGTTAGATTATCTCCCTCAGAGTTGCACCTTCATATTTTGTTATACGTATAGTGTAATATTTTTTTTTTTTTTTATATATATATATATATATATATATATATATATATATATATATTATCTTCTTTATCTACTTTTTGTATATTATTTCCTTCCTTCCTACTACTATTGTATATTGCATATCTCTTTCTTCACTATACTATCGGGTATGGTCTAGTTACTTATGAAACTGTGTTTCGTCCTTGATCACTGGAAACATATTCTAGTTTACCTTTCTCATTAGCATTATTATGATCATTTCTTAAATAGTTATCTGTAGCTTATTTTTCTGCTTTACATGTTATTTATACTTGTATTATTTTTGAAGCTCAATCGGTCGATGCCTACTGAGTGCCACGTATTTGATACTCATACTATACTTCTGCAGATTGCAGATCATCGTATGAGTTCTCGATGTTAGTGTGTGCATCGTGCAACATAGACATGGATCAAAGATATAGGGTGGGCTCCTGATATTTGAAGTTGTTTCTACTCTTCCTCTTATTTGTATTGATTCTCTATTTTGCATTTTAGGGATGACTTATCTATTTTTTTTTTGTACTTTATCTTGTACTCTATTATCATTAGAAGCTCTTGTATCGATTTCACCACGTTTTGGAGTTATTTTCTATATTAGACTTTTTATTGGATGCATTATTCCGCTGCTTATTTTTTTTCTTGATAGTCCGTTACTCATATTTCTAGACTATGAATCGGCTTACCTACCAGTGAGTTATAGTAGGTACCATCATGACCTGAGAAATTGAGTCATGACATCTAGCAATTAGAATTTAAGAAAAGAGAAATACCAATTTCATCCATCCAATTATTATTTAATTCAATTTTTAGTTCTTGTGATACTCTTGGTTGAACACCAAGTATATGAGCAGTTATACAAAATGAGTGATTTTGTTCCAATCACTAATGGAGCTCAACATATAAAACATGTGGTGCAGTGATAGAAAGGGTAATTTTGAAATTATACTAACTACTTTTGCTGTTATGAACTTGAGCAACCACCACCGCAGATCTCAACAAAATATGAGAGCTTCATAGTGCTTTAGCAAGCATGACATAATAAAGTTAGTTTCGCTTATGTCACTCAACTAAGAAAAATTCTCCGAGAAAGTCACTTTTTTTTTTGTAAACTTTATAACTCAAAGATCACTCAACTATTAATATTTTACGCAAAAAGACCATTTTTATTTTTTTTACAATTCAAAAGTCAATCAACTATATTTTAACATACAAAGTCACTCAACCATTTTAGATAATATTATCATTTAATTTTAGTGACATAAAATTTTTATATTAAGTCATGCGTTTAAAAAATAAAATATTACTCATTTGACCTACTTTGCTAAACCACTTGACTTGACCTGACCTGCCAAAATCATATGGTCTCATTGACCGTACGAGAAGCTCACAAGAAGCCATAAAAGGAGAAAAGATTAAAAAAAGAATCATGTTACACTTGAAAAAAGCAAAAAAAATAAAATAAAGTAAATAATTTTCTATAATTTTGCGTCATAAGTCTATGAGGATAAGCATAAAACAAAAACAATTTCCGACTTTTTTTTTTTTAAATTTATTGAGATCATATAGTTTTAGCGACTGAGTCTAAGATTGATGGAATCCATTATTTTATTGTTTATTCATAGAATTGAAAAATGAAGTTGAGAGAAAGTGTGTTTTTCAACATTTGATCAAATTCTTAGAGGAAAATGAATAGATGTTACTTGGTATCACCTTCTCGTGCTCCGAATTTTCTTTGCTCTCCACTTCTCGAGCCCTCTTCAGTTTCCGTAAAGAAGGTCCCCATTTCTGTAAAATTAAAATTAATACACAAAATTTTAAACATGATAATCTTATAGAGAAAATAGAAAATGTTATAGAAAAGACATACATGAAGCAGAAGAATCATCACAAAGACAAATTGATTTTTATCTCCTTGTCTTAATCTTATGTTATCGCAGCTGGTCACTGATGGAAAAGTATAGAAAGTTATGTGGCAACCCTAATGGATGGAGAAGTACTAATTTATAGAGGTTGTAGTTCAATATGATGCGTTCATTAAGTAATCAATCTAAGGAACGAGATTAGTTTTTTATTAAATATTTTTATGTTAATTGGGTCACACATAAAACAATAAAAAGTCTAACATTCTCCCGCTTGATCCAATAACCACATAACATTAATAATTAACTGCATATTTATTAGTTATCCATAAAACATATCTCTTCTATAATGTCTATTATACATACCATAGAGTAAATTTCATTAATAGTCATTCATCCATGTTTGAAAATTGCCTACTAAAATTATTTTTGTTTTTTTAGGATTAAAATATCATCAACTATTATTATTTTTCTCAAAATATACTTAACACATAGATGTGGCACCTCTCTATGGCCAACATTCCTATTTATCTTTTTCTCCTTTTTTTTGAGATTTTTCTCTCATTTTTATCAATTATTTTATTTTAAAAAGTCATCTTATTTATATTCATAAATTGTACTCTTAAATAATATTAATAATATCCATAACTCACAAATCTCTCATTTTCATAACCTCCAATTATTTACTTTTGCAACCTCTCATTTTCATAACCTCCAATTATTTACTTTTCCATTAAAAATTCAATAACGATCATAGTGTTTTGATATATAAACGGAATCAAGTTGTTGCTGTTGTTTGCCCTCAGCATTGCTTCAAGGTATGAGCAATCTTAGAAGTCATTCTTTTAGGCTTCATATTATTTTTTAAGAGTATATTTCTTTTATGCTATGCATAGTCTATTAGTAGAATTTTTTTTTTATAAGTATGTATTTTTGTTTGTTCTAAGTTCACTAGAACCTTTATTGCAGATGATAACATTAATATTATGAGTACTTTTTCAGGTTGGATTGAGATGGCAACGCTCTAATCATCATTATTTGAATTTTTTTCGAGAGAAATTATTTATATATAAGTAGTTCTTCTTTCTTCAAGAAAAAGGTAGTTCTTCTTTCCTCTTCAAATTTTCATATAATATTCTTTAAAGTTTTTATTTTATTTAATTAACTATTCTTCTCGAAACCTGCACATGCAAAAAATTTAATGCAACAAACTATCCTTTAATTTAACTATTCTTCTTCTTCCTTTTTTTTAGGTGGGGTTGCTTTTTGTGTAGCAAGATCAAATTATTTTTTACAATTGAAGTTGAGAAAGAAAGTTAATGAATATACATGTGCTACTTAAAGAAGTATCTATGTATCTATGAATATACATGTGCTACTTAATCAGAGGTCGAGGGTTCGACCCTGAATATGGAGAAAACTCTGTTGGGAGCGCTGCCACCTTAATGGGCCCTGCAATGCACGATCCAGATTAGTTGGGGCTCCAATGAGAGCACCGAACATCGGATGAAAAAAAAAGAAATATCTATGTATCTTTTCACAATTATATAGATAAATTTTAATAAATTTATTGATCGAATGTGGGAATATAAAATTATTTATAATTTTTAAACTACATTTTAATTCATAAGCAAGTTGTTTATTGATGTGTGAGATTGGAGTCCTCAATTTTTTACATTTTATAAATTTTTTCAGCTAATTAACTATTTAAAAGATTTTTATTTTCTATTTGTTGGGACATATTGATCTTACATTTTGAAAGAATAAAAAAATGTTGGGTTAAGATTGAAATGATTTTATGAAGTTGGTTGTCTCTCTTTCTCTGTCTATTCATTTTCTTCCTCAAAAGAGAAATCTTAATTCTTCTCTTCATTAACTTAAATCAGCACTCATCCAAAAATGAATTTTTTTTATTATTGGGACATAAAGTTCTTTTATTCTTTATTTTACATGGCAAGAAAAATTAATCATCTCTCAAGATTCTATTTTAATTACTATTCTTTCTTTATGACAATTACATCTTATAAATATTGCTTATTTTGTTGTTATCATAATAAACACTATATTAAGCAAAGGTCAAGATAAAAATTATTTGTTCTGACATTTATAATTTTTTTTCATTTAAAATGTTTATAAGAATAGCTCACTACATGCAACTTATAAGAGAAGGTATTTTTTATTTATTAATATATATAAAAAATATTTTTTTTTATTACGTAAAATATATGCAAGTTGAGAAAATTAAAATTCTCTTCGTGAACTTTATATATGTCTAATTATTTTCTTTGCTAGGGAAGGGTGAGAAGATATATATAGTTTCACGAGAAAATATTTCATGTAGTATGTAGACACTTAATTTTTGACCCTCCTCGAGTTTAATATATTTTTCAATATTAAATATTTATATTTTTGTCCAATATTTATCCTAACTCTTATTTAATTTTTAATAAATTTTTAATTAAAAATTAAATATGTAAAGTTACTTTTTGGGATATTTTTATTTTTATTTTTATTGTTATTTTTATTTTTAAATAATATGAAAATTCAAAAAATATATATTTTCCTTTTATTTTTAATAAATAGACTAGTGGTCTTATTATTATCTTAATTATATTTAATTTTATATCTTTTATAAATTTTTATCATATTTTTTAAATATAAAAATTAATTAATTAATATTATTTTATTATTATTATTATTATTATTATTATTACTATTTTCTATTTTATATATTTTGAATTAAAAAGAAAAGGGGAAAATTTTATCCTAAATATAACCATCCCAACAGCCCCCTAATTTCTCTCAACCTTTCTCAACTTCCCACCCTACACACTATATTACACACATACACAGACACAAGAGAAAAAAAAAAGGAGAATGACACACAACAAAACAAAAAATATTTGCACACACATACGAAACATAGACAGAAGTAGAAGAAAAGAGAGGAAAAGGAAAGACAGAGGAAAAGCCATTATTTAAAGAAAAAGTGGCAACTTGAGTCTTAAGTTTGGGTTTGATTTGAATTTTCGATGACGACATTCTTGCTTTCATCTTTATTTAGTTTATCACACAAGTTCTAATTTAGATCCTTTCTATTTATTTTATACAAGTTTTGTTGTGAATCAAACCGTATTCACAGTTATTTTAATGATTCCATAACTAAATAAGTAAAGTTTAATATCTATGTAAAGTTTTTGCTTTACATGTTTACCTGTAATTTATTTAATATATTGAATCAAAAAATGTACTCATAATTAGTTTGGCAGTGATTTTCATTTGTTATGCTGTGAGTTGTTTTCTTACTCTTCTTCGCGATTTATTTTTGTTAATTCAAGATATTAAAATTTCTGAATAAATAAAAAAAAAATAACGTTTTCCTTTTAAAAATGTCAATTTATTGTTTTGTCATTATTTAGTTTTTATTTTCTAGTAGATTGTAGAAGTTTTGATATTATAATTAAAAAAGAAAAATTACTTGGGAACCAATTATAGGATCAAAGTTGCTTAAAATACAGTGTTTTTAAGTTGACAAAATTTACTTAATAGATAATACAAAAAACACTATCAAAAATAGGGTACATATAGTTGAATTGGTCTACTGTGTCTATTTTAATTTACTTCATTTATTTAAGCCCTAAACTAACGTGCACAAGTGTGTTGTATTTTTTTTTCTCACTCTCTGTTCTTATATTTCTTCCTTTTTGTATTTTATTATATAAGAAACTATTTTAATTACATACAAAGTGGTAAATATTTTTTTTTCTTTCTTTCTCTTTAGGTAGAATTATTAGTAATCTGATATTTTAGTAAATAATAAATAGATTAGATAGTGATGGTAATCTTGATCTCATAATCATTGGCCTGTGTAATTTTTCAACATAAATTTAGTTTTAAATATGTAAAAAATATTTGTCAGGCCTAGAGCAGGCCCGAATCATTAATTATTGTGAGGGAGTGAAGCGAGTTGCAGATTAATCCAAAATTTGTTGAGAAATTTAAAAGGAAAGAGCAAAAATGAGAATAAAGTAGATAAGATAAAATCGTCTCGAGTTTACAAGAGACAAACGAATGTCTTTTAAGGTTAGATGAGCTTTAGTCACGTTTTAAAATGTTTGTCTTATTTAAGAATGCGGTGTACACATCTTTACGAGATTTTTTAAAAATAATTATAGTACCCGTACTTTTCCTAGCTTGAAATTTTTTCTCAAGAATGTTAGAAGCTTTCTTTGAAAAATGAATACACTTTTGTACATATGGTATTTTAAAGATTTTCATTTTTGTCATATGAGAAATTCAATAAGCTTTCCATCGATACCAGATTCGCCCAAATCCAACACCCGAGCGAAGAGTTAGAGCCTTTTTAGTGATACAGTGTATCACCTGTGCCTTTAGCGCGTCGCGGAGATAGCTCAAATGACAATTGTCAACTTTCAGTGTTGCTCCGCGATAGTGGCACGTCGCGCCAAACTTCTAGATTGTAGACAAGGTGGCAACACGATAGCTCCGCGTCGCGCCACCTTGAAATTTCCCATTTGTCACTTTCCAGTGACTTGGCGTGATAGTGGCGCGTCGCGCCAAGGATGAAAATCAAGAAATTTTCTCAGAAATTAAATACGTATCCTAGGGTTAAAAAGGTCAATTTTTCACTCTCTATAAGCCTTATAACACGAGATTTGGCCATAATTCAGCAACTTATACTTAATTACTCTAAAAAAAAACTCTCAAGAACAAGCCTTAGGGTTTTTATAGAAGGTTCAATTCCAAGGGAATTCACCATCAAATTTCAAGTATCTCTCCGTCAATCTTCATAGAATCACAAGCTAAGGTATGCATAGTATTCATTCATGGACTCCTTTCGTCCATAAAGTCCTAGAATCTCTTTTCAAATTCAAGTGTATGGATTTTTATATGAATTCCATGTTGGGTGTGTGTTGCTCATGTTGATAATGACCAATTGAGTTTTAATTCATGTTTGGTGATAAATTTCATGTGAAATTGACTAGTCAAGATGTAGATTCGTGTAAACCTAGGATTAAAACCCTTGGATGATGAAATTAGATATGAATCATGATGTTTGATTGTTGTATAATGTTGTCTACATATATTATGCCTAACATGTGTTTGATTAAATACCTATATGAAGGAAAAGTGCCCAACTAGCATGATATTATGAAATTCCCATGTTTGTACAAGCTTATGCATATCACATGTTCGATGAAGTGATTCTATATATGAATTATGAATTGTGTTATTGGTCATGTGTTCAAGTAAGCCACGCTATGTCCGTTTCTTCTCATCGAGTCTTGGGGGTACTTGTACCTGAACATTTAGCTATATGCCTAGAGCCTTGCCATGTTTTCACAATCTCCTCAATCAAACTATGATCCATAGAACACAGTCAGTCATATGACTCAGGAAATCTCAGAAATCTCAGTAATTTCAGTAGCTCAGTAATCTCAGTAACCTCAGTATTCCCAATCAATCTTAGTAACTTCAGTATTCTTAGTCAGTCCTCAGAACTCAGTACATTCCGTCAGTCAATAGAACTCAGTAAATTCAGTTTAGCTCCGCTAGACAATACCACTAGTATCAATTTAGTTTAGTTAATCAACTTAGTTCAGTTAATCAGTTCAGTTCTTTCAGATGAGAATAGGATTCAGCACCGAGCGAGCCTAGGGATGGGGACTCACCCGCTAGATAAGACTGAGATCCCTAAGTTCTAGAACTATGTAACCAATATAGGTATGAGATGTCACCCATTAGATAGGCTTGACATACTCAGGGATCACCCGTTAGAACATTTAAATGTATAGGACTAATCCCAGGGGTCACCCTCTAGATTAAGACTGACTCCATAACAGTTGTCTTTACCAGCGGTGCAGTACTGACACTCTTCCAGCTGGGGTTACAGATTGGACCCCAGTCAGCTTAGTATGGGGCATGTCGGTTAGATGAATACATCCCACAGTTTCCGTTACAGAATTAGGACTGTCAGATACAGTCAATTCAGCTCAGTAGTATAGATTTAGGACTGTCAGATACAATCACTCCTTATCATTATTAATAGACTTTGGGATCACCCATTAGATAGGACTGATCTCAACTATGGTTAATCAGTAACGGTATCATTAGATTTAGAGATCACCCACCAAATAGGACTAATCTCAGATTCAGTTACTCAGATACAGTACGGAACTCAGCTAGTTCTATCAGGTTCAGGATTTTCAGGTACAGTCACTCATGTTATTAGTTATATCAGTTATCAGAACTCATGTTATCAGTATTAAGCTTCAGGACTATTAGACACAATCAACCAGACCAGTTCTTCATAATCAGAACTGTCAGAAATAGTTATTCATGTATCAGTAACATAGTATCAGCCCCTCAAATATGAGTAATTCCATGTTATTAGTAAACTCAATAGTCAAAACTTAGCATTCAGTCCTATCAAGATGTCAATTACAGTTATGTATGCATGCATGTATTCTCACATTCATGTTAGTCAGTCAGTTAGTATTGTTCATGCATATGAACCTATGCATTCAACCTACCTCACTTGCATACCAGTACATTCAAAGTACTGACGCATTTGAGCTATAGTGTCTTCTACCATAGGTTTAGAAGCATGATCTCCAGAGCATCAGTAACATCCCAGTTCAGCAGTCAGAGTTAGATGTGAGTCCTCATCCTTCGAGGACATGATGATTACATTACTATTTCGGTTTTTAGTTTATTTTAGTAGATGGATTTAGTTGGGGACATGTTCCATCAACTCCTTATTCAGTTCAGTTTAGAGGCTTTCAGACTATAGCATGTCAGATAGTTATTTCAGATTTGCTTTAGTATTATTATACCATAATTTTTTTTCCAGTTATGTACTAGTATTGAACCTTATGGCCTTTCAGTTCATGTTTCCTCATTTATGATATTATTACTATTATTCAGTGCTCAGTTTACAAATATAAGTCATGGGTTAGCTTGTGGTCCTTCGGGGTCATGGGCACCGTGTAGCATTCCGGATACCAGATTCGGGGTGTTACAAACTTGGTATCAGAGCCTAAGGTTCAACAGTGTCCTAGGAAGTCTAAAAGCTACATCTAGTAAAGTCTTGTACATGGGTGTGTTGTGCACCACACTTATGTGCAGGAGGCTATGAGGTGTGTTAGGAACAGTTTCCCATCTTTCAGTATTCATGTTGTGCCAGTGAGCATAGGCTCAAAGTTAAAATCTCAGTCTAATTCATTTCTCCCTTTCTTCTATAGAACATGCCTCCTAAAAAATGGGAACCAGTCAGCCCCTCAGCCCGAAGAACGTTTGGGAAAATATGTTTCTCATGCGTAGTTCAGGGCCGCATTCACTACTCTTGCTTAGTCAGTTGCTACTCATAATGAACGACCAGTTGTTGTTTCGGCTAACCCAGTGGCCAATTCAGCTGCAACCAGGATTTAGGACTTCACCCGAATGAACCCTCCATCCTTTCTTGGATCTAAGTCAGATGAGGACCCTCAAGAATTCCTAGATCAGGTTCAGAAGGTGACTGACATTATGGGGGTGACTACTGTTGAGAGTGTTGAGCTAGATGCATATTAGTTGCAGGATATGGCTCATACTTGGTTCAAGCAGTAGAAGTTAGAAAGGTTAGATGATGCAGGACCTATAGAATGGGATGATTTTTTCACTGTATTCTTAGAGAGGTTTTTTTCCCTAAAGCTGAGAGAAGATAAGGTGCTAGAATTCATCAACCTCAGGCAGGGCACCATGGCGGTGAAAGAAAATTCTCTTAAGTTTACTCAATTAGCCAGATATGCTCCTCATGTAGTTGTAGAAAGTAGGGCCAAGATGAGTAAGTTTGTGTCAGGGGTGAATGATAACATGGTTAATGAGTGTAGAACCGCTATGCTGAATAGTGACATGACTTTAGCCAGACTTATTACCCATGCTCAGCAGATAGAGAACCAAAAGATTAAGATGAAGGAAAAGTAGAATAAGAGGGCAAAGATAGGTAGTTTCAGCTTTGCTCAGCCTAAGTCAGGAGGTGGTAACCGTACTCAATATAGTCATAAGCTTTCAGTCCCAGCTCCATCTTTAGCTAGTGCACCAGTACCCAAGTTTGGGAATGACAGTCGTGATGGGTCGCTAGGCTCCGAGGCCCAGGGTAGTAAGAACAGGAGTCTTACCTAATCTCTTTGCAAATATTGTGGTAAGAATTACCTAGGTATATGTAGAGAAGGCAGTGAGGTATTTTATGGATGTGGTAAGCCAGGACACAGGCTACGGGAATATAGAGTAAGGTCTCAGAAGGGAAAAGATTTGCGCCAGCAGGGTGTCACTTCTAGTACCACTAGTGGTCAGTGCAGAACAGGTTTTATGCTCTTCAGACTCGCCCTGATCAAGGATATTCCCTCGGCATAGATTCGGATACGTTATAGGTCCTTCATACTCATGATATGCATTGTTAGACCTCTTTTTCTCATTCTAGCTTAAGATTTTCATCATGAGTTATTCAGTTATGAATCAGTCCATGGATGCCCTGTGCATCACCCCTGTATCTTAGTAAGGTGACTGTTCTTAGAGGGACATAGTATCCCAATGGGGAGATACCCCATTATTCCCCAATGCTCTCATGTCTTAAATTAAGTTTCTCTTCGCATAAGGAATCCAGTTTATAATAGAGGATAATCATAAGTTGACCCTCAAAGTCCCAACCTCAGCTATGGGATAAGTATTCAGAGGCTCAGTTCAGTTCACGAAATTCAGTTTATATGTCATGGTTCATCCTTATTCATGTTCTCAGGTTCCCGTTCATGCATACTTCTAGCATAATCATTGGGTCATCAGTGATTTTCAGTCACGTAACAGTTTTCTTAAACTTACTCAGTTCCCTATTCAAATTACCATTACAAACTTGGTATTTAGTTCATGCTTAGATTCCCATTACAAACTTGGTACTACGTACCCTTGCATATTCAGTCATGCATTCATATATCAGTTCAGTCATGTAATTATGCATTAGACATGCATTCTCACTATGAGAAATTAAGTTCATCAGAATATTTAGTCATGTATTAATGAGTCAATTATCAGTCATGCATCAGGTATGCATGAATTCAGCTTATTAGTCATACATCAGATATGCATGTTCAATATGTTATATTCAGATCTTTAGTCATTTTAGTCATGAGATCATGTTTCAGTTATTCATGTTCAGTATGTACGTCAATTTATGTTCTTCCCTTCACTCTCAGTCTCATTCAAGGACGAATGTTCTCAAGGGGAGATATTGTAATACCCGTACTTTTCCTAGCTTGAAATTTTTTTCCAAAAATGTAAGAAGCTTTTTTTGAAAGATTAATTCACTTTTGTACACATGGTATTTTTAAGATTTTCACTTTTTGTCATGTGATAAATTCAATAAGCTTTCCATCGATATCAGATTCGTCTAAATCCGACACCCGGGCGAAGAGTTAGAGCCTTTTTAGCGATACAGTGTATCACCTGAGCGTTCAGCGCGTCACGGAGATAGCTCAAATAGAAATTGTCAACTTTCAGTGTTGCTCCGTGATAGTGGCACATTGCGCCAAATTTCCAGGTCATAGACAAGGTGGCAATGTGATAGCTCCGCATCGTGCCACCGTGCAATTTTCCATTTGTCACTTTCCAGTGACTTGGCACGATAGTGGCGCGTCGCGCCAAGGATGAAAATTGAGAAATTTTCTCAGAAATTAAATACGTGTCCTAGGGTTAAAAGGGTCAATTTCTCACCCTCTATAAGCCTTATAGCACGAGATTTGGCCATAATTCAGCAACTTATACTCAATTACTCTAAAAAAACTCTTAAGAACAAGTCCTAGGGTTTTCATAGAAGGTTTAATTCCAAGGGAATTCACCATCAAATTTCAAGAATCTCTCCGTCAATCTTCGTAGAATCACAAGCTAAGGTATGCATAGTGTTCATTTATGAACTCCTTTCGTCTATGAACTCTAAGAATCTCTTTTCAAATTCAAGTGTATGGATTTTTGTATGAATTCCATGTTGGGTGTGTGTTGCTTATATTGATAATGACCAATTGAGCTTTAATCCATGTTTGGTGATAAATTTCATGTGGAATTGACTAGTAAAGATGTAGATTCATGTAAACCTAGGATTAAAACCCTTGGATGATGAAATTAGATATGAAGCATGATGTTTGATTATTGTATAATGTTGTCTACATATATTAAGCCTACCATGTGTTTGATTAAATGCCTATACGAAGGAAAAGTGCCCAACTAGCATGATATTATGAAATCCCCATGTTTGTGCAAGCTTATGCATATCACATATTTGATAAAGTACTTCAATATATGAATTATGAATTATGTTGTTGGTCATTTGTTCTAGTAAGCCACGCTATGTCCGTTTCTTCTCATCGAGTCCTGGGGGTACTTGTACCCGAACATTTAGCTGTGTGCCTAGAGCCATGTCATGTTTCACGATCTCCTCAGTCAAGCTATGATCCATAGAACTCAGTCAGTCATGTGACTCAGGAAATCTCAGAAATCTTAGTAATTTCAGTAGCTCGGTAATCTCAGTAACCTCAGTATTCCCAGTCAATCTTAGTAACTTCAGTATTCTCAGTCAGTCCTCAGAACTCAGTACATTCCTTCAGTCAACAGAACTCAGTAAATTCAGTTTAGCTCCACTAGACAATACGACTAGTATCAGTTTAGTTTATTTAATTAGCTCAGTTCAGTTAATCAGTTCAGTGTCTTTCAGATGGGAGTAGGATTCAGCACCGAGCGAGCTTAGGGATGAGGACTTACCCACTAAATAGGACTGAGATCCCTAGAAGCAATTTCTAAGTTCCAAAACTATGTCGCTAACATAGGTATGATATGTCACCCATTAGATAGGCCTGACATACTTAGGGATCACCCGTTAGCGCATTTAAATGTATAGGACTGATCTCAGGGGTCACCCGCTAGATTAGGACTGACTCCACAACAATTGTCTTTACCAGTGGCGTGGTACTAACACCTTTCCAATTGGGGTTATAGGTTGGACCCCAGTGAGCTTAGTATGGGGCATGTCGGTTAGATGAATACATCCTACACTTTCAGTTACAAAATCTGGACTGTCAGATACAGTCTTCAGCTCAGTAGTATAGATTTAGGGCTGTTGATACAGTCACTCCTTATCATTATAAATAGACTTTGGGATCACCCATTGGATCGGACTGATCTGAACTATGGCCAATCAGTAACGGTATCATCAGATTTAAAGATCACCCGCTAGATAGGACTGATCTCAGATTCAGTTACTCAGATACAGTACAGAACTCAGCTAGTTCCATCAGGTTTAGGACTGTCAGATATAGTCACCCAATCTATCATTTATATTAGTTATCAGAACTCATGCTATTAGTATTCAGTTTCAGGACTGTTAGAAACTATTTTAATTACATACAAAGTGGTAAATATTTTCTTTTTTTTTTCTTTCTCTTTAGGTAGAATTATTAGTAATCTGGTATTTTAGTAAATAATAAATAGGTTAGATAGTGATGGTAATCTTGATCTCATAATCATTGGCCCGTTTAATTTTTCAACATAAATTTAGTTTTAAAAATGTAAAAATATTTGTCAGCATAGAACAGGCCCGAATCATTAATTATTGTGAGGGAATGAAGCGAGTTACAGACTAATCCAAAATTTGTTGTGAATTTTAAAAGGAAAGAGCAAAAATGAGAATAAAGTAGGTAAGATAAAATTGTCTCGAGTTTACAAGAGACAAACAGATATCTTTTAACGCTAGATGAGCTTTAGTCACATTTTAAAATGTTTGTCTCATTTAAGAATGCGGCGTACACATCTTTATGAGATTGTTTTACAATAATCCATGGATGCAACATTTCACCTTGGCAAATATTTCCTAAAAAATTATTTTTACTAATTTAATACAAAAGGTATAGACAGATATTCTCGTTATAATAAAAATGAGCGAATCAAGGCCTTCAAACATAATTTATCAAATAGTTTAAGTTAAGTATAAGTTGACAAAGCAACCGTGCTAGAATCATGGGACTCGGGGGGTGCCTCACACCTTTCCCTCGGTTAACAAAATTCCTTATCTGATCTTCTGTTTTTGCAGACCAAAATAAAGAGTCATTTCCTTTTGATTAGAGATTCAATAAGGTGACTTGGAACACCACAACTCAATTCCAAGTGGCAACTCTGTAAATAAATAATCACTATTCAATATCGTTGCTTTAATTGGAAAAATCCTTCGACTCGACCCTCGAGCGAAAAAGGGGTGTGACATAGTAAAGTTCTTTTTTATTTTTATGTTAAATTTATGTATATGATTTTTACAATTTTTAATCACTTTGTCACAAATTTGAATTGTTGGTAATTAATTCAGTGAGGCTCGTAGAATGAGATTCAGCGACATATCATAAAGAATAATCAATATTTTAAATCATAACTTCTTTGAAACTTTTTCTCAGCTTTCTTTCAATTATTTAATTTTACAAAATCATCTCCTTAATTGATATTTATAATATTAACTCTCAATCCTTTCATATTCATAACTCTCAATTATTTAATATACAAGTTTATGACACATTAAAATAACATTAATAAAAATCTATTTTGAGCTATATATAATGATCATTCTATTTTCATTTTTTCACATTCTTCATCTTTTATGTCTCTTTGATTGACTACTTTTTTTATTTATTTTATTTGATATCCGATTTTGCAGAAATCGTATCAAATTGCTCTTTCAAGAAATGTTGCTTATCTTCTTGAAAAGATATGACAAATTTTCTTTAAAGAAATGGAAATCCATTTGCATGCATTTGAGAGAGACACAAAGGTTGAGGCCATTCTAATGACCCGACAAGATGTTGATTCTCAAAGTGTTGCTAGCTATTGTTTGTTTGTTGCCTTAATTTAGAAAGTGTTCTATCAATATGTATGCAAATGTTTTCTTCCTAATATGTATGTTTTCTATGTAATAAGTAGTTCTTTGTGATTTGATCAATACTTATTTTTAGTTTCTTTTTTTGTGTTATCGTGTCATTTGTCATAATGTAGTCATTAAATCTTATTTTTCGTTGTTTTGTTGCTCTACCGAATTGGCTAGAATTTCTATAAGAGGATGAAACAATAAAAATTTAAGAACAAATTTTTGCCCAAATATTTAATAGGTAAAAGGCGTAGCCACAAGAAACACGCTATGATATATTGTCCCTAACATATATAAGGTGAGAAATTGTTTAAAGAAAATTCATGTGAACTGTTAAGATTTTAACATTGATATTTTCTCCTCATTTTTTCTACTTTCTGTAAAAAAAATATATACGTAGAGAAGTAATTAATTTGGAGATATGGTCTTGCCATTTGATTGTAAATTAAACCAGGGTAAATTCTTTTCTTCGTAACTTTTCTGAAAAGTTTTTGTAGGTCACACAATAATGAGTTTGAAGTATATTTAATTGAATTTTTCTTTACTTGATACATGATATGTAAAAATAAATAGGTAATCTTCAATGTTCCTCGAAACAGAGATAAAAATCGATAAAGAAATAACTTTCGTTTATATTGTCATATGTATATTTCTCAAAATAATTAGTGATGTTTTATAATTTTACAATTAAGTTTAACTTAAAAATTATTAAAGTGTATGACATATAGGGTTTTGGAGTTAATATATTTTAAATTTAAGGTCTTTTTTATGCTCGCGCGAATAAGTTAACTAGTTTTACTATAAAACTGAAGCACTATAGATCCTCGTACAAAAAATGATATATCAGACTAGTGAAAGTAACTAGAGTTATTTGCTATATTTAATTACTTATCAACATCAACTAATACCACCACTATAAGAAATATGTTACAAATGTATTTACATTATAGTGAATGTCTATCAAGATCTAGTTGATACCTATTAGGATTTGAAGTATCTGTCTTTTAGTTAGAAACTAGGAGTATTTTTCCCTATAAATAGAGGAGTTTTGTTCATTGTATCCTCAATATTATGATTCTCAAGAATCCCTCAACAGAAATAAAGAAGTCTCCCCTCTTCTCTCTATTTATTCTTGTTATTATTTTATATTTTATTATATTCTGTAATACGTTATCAGCACGAGTCTCTAACTAATTGAGATTATTTCTTTTCGCATGAGGTATGTCTTTATAGTTTTATCATGGTCATATCTTTAATCCATGAGGGGTACTGTGAAATTTAATATTCGTTTTTATTCTATTACTTTTGACATAAATGTTCTTTCTCAATATATTAGTTTATCTTTTGTCTTATGTTCACCATGTGAATTTCGCAATGTAATTAGATAGGCAGCCGTCACTTTAATATAACTTTGACTTGTAACCTTAAGACTAGCTTCTTCTAATATAATTGTGGTTGTTTTGCCTAGAATTAATAATTGTATTTAATACGAATCTAAAAACTAATATTCTGCTTTATGTTGGAATACGTTTAACAAATATAAGTACTAGTCATATGGTTATGTGTTAATCGTTAAAACTGTTTTTAGTTTGGTCTAAATTCAATAATTGACTTTAACATGATTCATGTATTCATATTCATCTAGAGTCAAAAGATGGAATATCGAGTAGTACTATATATGTAAGCTACAATGTATTTTAGCTTGTTATAATATTGATTAAAGCAAGACGGTGGATTATATTAAATCTCATCGCATTAAAAGGGTAAGACATTGAATTATAGTTTTGGTGCACTCCCGATGCATCATGATGATAAGATGTTGGGTTCAAGTCCCATCGATTTATGTCTAAGATGCCTTTATATGGATAAGATGTCGAGTTTGAATCTCAATGCACCATATTGATAATATAATGATGAATAAGGAAAAATAATGTGTATTTCATGAAAAGTCATGAAACATGTCCTATTGAATATGCTCCATTCCTAAAGTGAATGTAGTATCAGTACATAACATGGCTGAAAGAAGACAAGTGGTTGAATAAATACACATAAACGTGGAAAAGGAAAAAAATAACAATATTTCACAAGTTTGTATGTCTTGATCTTGAAAGAAACTATAAGATATCATAATTTGATAGGTTTAAGGCACGGTTATATTTCAAACCTGGAGAATGAGAACCTTATTAATGCAAACATGTACTTGATTGTGATGGTATCACAACTCACCTCCAAAAGAGGCTGTATAATTGATAAAAGTTATTTTGAAATTTACTTCTAAAGTAGTAAATTTAAAATTTATTCATGTAATAATAAATCTGAAATTTATTAAAGTAAAATGTACGTCATGGTAAACTTGGAGTTTGCTAGAATAAAAGTTCATAAATTGACATGAATGATTTCGACATCTCAAAGACGTACATACTGAGTATTGAACATATATTGAAGAATTAGAAAATTCTTCATTACTTTTAATGTTGCTTGTTATCATGATAAGTTGGTTGGACCAACTAATTTTGGGATTGGATCCCTCAAAATCTAAAAAGTATAAAAGGTGAATATGGACCCATTCACCTGTCATGCGATCTATTAAGATGAATCCGTATAAGATGATCACTTATACGTTTATTGTCAACCTGCAGTTTGACATTCATAAAGTTACTTGCTCAATAAAATTGAATTAAGAGCATAACTTTTAGATTGTGTAATCAAGACAATTCATCTTGATGACGATGATTTGGCATTGAATGCCTTTGATAAATAGCTAAACCATTGCTAATGAGAACAAAACTTCATGTGTTGGTCTGAAATATGATATGTTGCATACAATAGCACTTGTATGCATTATACCAATAAATTATGATTATTTATTTTCTCTCAATTGGTTCAAGGTCAGGAATCAACTATTCCATCTAATAGTTTTGATGTGCGGTATACGATTAATAAATATGCCATGATGCACAAAGATGAATTCCTCAAAAAAGATAAAGGATGTATGTTAGTTTTTCTAACATAAAGTGGAGATTATAAGCAGTTATGAAATATGTTAGGAATTATCATCAGATCCTCATTCAAAAGAATATTCATGTCAGATGACGAAAGCATCTCATGTTTAAGCTGCAAGTGCTCCTATTTTGTGTCTATAAAGGACAAAGTATATGCATGCATAAAGCGTGGTAGACCAATTGATTCCTTGAAATAATCCTTGAAAAATAAGGAGCAAATAATCCTAATAAGAAGACAATGTGCTCTTGAAGAGCCTACGACATAACACTTCATAGAACCTCACAAGAGGTTCAGGTACCTGAAAATAATGAAGTGACAAGATCTCAAAATGTTATGTCACACTATGAACTGATACGAAATGATATATCATTAATATTTTTGATACAATATTGGCGCAATATTGTGAAAGATTACGTAGATTTGAATTCTACGTTTATTTAAGCATGCTGATGTAGAAATATTTATCAAGTGAAATGAAAGGATGCATCTTGGTAAGCATAAAACTTATTTGATTTGCAATCCAAACACTTGAAGTGTCACATATGAAATGCTAAATATTGTCACTAGACAAAATTTATATAAAACTTCTTAAGGATTCAAAATATTTGAAGCATATAAAAGTTTCTGGGAAACTTATTTATAATCCTTATATTGCATAAGTTTATAACTTGAAAATTATTGGAGTTCTTGGAGAGTTTTCAAAAGCAATAGATTATTTGCTAAAATGAGAAATAAATCGAATTGAACTGGTTATGAAGTACCATATCTTAGTGGAGTTGATGCACTAACGTATCTTGCAAATACTACAAGGCCCGATATAACCTTTTCAGTTAGTTTGTTAGCAAGATATAGTTCTATTCCTATTAGGAGATATCAAAATGAGATCAAACACATGATCTTATTGCAGTCTCGATCTTGTTAATTATGCTAATGCTGGGTATTTATTTAACCTGCATAAATATCAATCTCAAACATGAAATATGTTCCCATGTGGGGGTACTGTCATATCTTGGAGATATACAAAGCAGTCTATCTAGCCACTTTATCGAACTATGCTGAGATTATAGCCATTCATGAACCTAGCCGAGAGTGTATGTGGTTGAGGTCCACAATACATCTCATTCGAGAAAAATATGTTTTAAAATGTGACAATGTACCCATAATTTTATACGAAGATAATGCAACATGCATAGTACATCTTAAAAGAGAATTCACAAAAGGAGATAGAATGAAGCACACTTCATCAAAGCTTTTCTACATACATGAACTACAAAAGAATGGCGATATTAACGTGCAACAAATTCGTTCAAGTGACTATGTGGTTGATTTGTTCACCAAGTCTCATCCAATTGCAACTTTCAAGAAGATGGTGCACAAGATCGGGATGCAAAGGTTAAAGGATGTTCTCATTAGGGGGATTTAATACATGCTGTACTCTTTTTTCCTTATGAGATTTTTTCCCACTGGGTTTTCCTTGTAAGATTTTTAATGAGGTAGCCTATATGGGTATTGTTAGAGATGTATATTTTTTTTTCCTTCACTAGATTTTTTTCTTACTGGGTTTTTTCTAGTAAGGTTTTAACGAGACACATTATCTATCAATTAGACATTCAAAGGGGAGTGTTATAAATGTAATTACATTATAGTGAATGTCTATCAAGATCTAGTTGATACCTATCAGGATTTGAAGTATCTGTCTTTTAGTCAGAAACTAGGAGTATTTTTCTCTAGAGAAGTTTTGTTGATTATATCCTCAATCTTATGATTCTCAAGAATCAGAGAAATAAAAAAGCCTCCCCTCTTCTCTCTATTTATTCTTGTTCTTGTTTTATATTTTATTATATTTCATAACAAAATATAAATATTTGAATGGTTCGGCCTTCAAATCCTCGCAATAACGTTGGAAATTTTTTACGTCATTATATTATTTTTATCGGGTCTAAATCTGGTTTTCATATACTTTCATTTTAGAAAATATCTTCGTTCAATCACAAGACAACTTTTAACTATCATCAAAATTCATTGACCTCAAAAACCCAGTAAATGAATTGCATTAAAGTTACATACTTTTCAAGAAATATTAAGAAACTCAATTTTGTGGGTCCATAGTTTTCTTTATTTCAGTTGGGGAAGTTTATAATTGTTTGAGTGTTAGATCATAGGCAAAATTCAACTTGTGTCGTTGTATTCTTTTCTTTATAATTTGTTAGATATATGCATGATTTGAAAATATTTAATCTTAGGATTTCTATTTCATCTCCGCTAACTTAAATAGTTTCACCCTTGGTATGAAAGGGTTAAATGAGTTAATAAATGTATTGTCAAAAAAAAAAAGAAGTTTAATGTTACATAGCATTCATTTATAGAAATCTCAGGAGTACAAAGAAAGTAGTCCAAAATCTCACACAAGGACACTTTCTACCTAGATAAATTAATTGCATATAAAACTGTCCAAGCCTTGATGGACAAAATTATCCAATACTAGAACTATCTGGATGGACAAAATTATCCAATACTAGAACTATCTGGAGGTAATAGGTACTCCGACACCATCTATTGCTATTTCCTTCGTTAGCTTCAAAGATTTTGATCTTTGATTATATGAGATTTAAGCTTATTGCACCTATTGCAGATGACGAGAAGTCATGTCTACTATGCATGCACTGATTGAGGAACATCACTTCCCCAATAAGTCTGTTCCTAAGCAACTCCTTTTTCTCCTCTTGAGTTGTCATCGGGAATAGATTTCACATACAAGCAGCTCTATGTACAACTAGGTATTTCCATATCATATCCAAAATGTATTTTCTGGTCTTCACTAGTGCAATTCAGAATCAAATCGACCATTCATATAGTTATGTAGAATTCAAAATATTAAAAATCATCAAGGTCAACCATCATCTTTCATTTCAAATGAAATAACGGTGCTGGGGTTTAGGGTTTGACCCTTACTTAGAAAATTAATATCCAAATAGTACATGAAGTGGGGGAGACCTTTGTCATACCTCCTCATAACATATGTCAAAGTTGAACATATTCAACTCTACACAAGAAGTTCATGAAATAAAAAACTCCATACAAGAATCTAATATAACAAATAATAAGACACTCTACGGTTTACATGCTTCAACCGAAATTTCTCTAATTAATGTTGGGAGAAGTACTCCCCCCTGCGAAATGCAGAAACCTGCTAAAGGAAAATAGAACATATCTATGTGTTAAAGAATTGATTTTTAGATTGCTCTTTGATAGGATGTATCTATGTGTTGAGAACGTAGAATCTATGCCTCGGCATTGATAGACTCAGTTTGTACTATCAGAAACCCACGGAAATATGGTGACATCTATCAAGGATAGCTTAGTATCATTGATCACTTCAAGGACACAAACATCACCATATTTTAACTTATTGTCCGGAACAAACCCCTTTCAACCACAAGTAACTTTAGTATCTTTCCTTAGCACAATGCATTTGATAGACCCTGGAGCATGTAGCACTGTCAGGTCAATGAAGTTTTGATGATTGACATATAAATGAAATATGTTACTTAAGCTGGTCCAAATCTCACTGGATAACACAAAATAATTTGCTTGAAGTCAAGAACCGATAAGCCTTCTTAATGTAATCATAATCACGTGTGATAAAGAAGAAGTTGTAGCTGAACACAACACCTTATTGATAAGCTAAAGAGAAAGAGTTTCACTTAAATGAGGGGTTTAGGTTGAAGAAGGAGTTTTATAAAGACAGGGAGTCATACTCAAAGTAGAACTTTTAGTTGACAACAAGCTCTGTTGAATTAAAGAGTTGGAAGCAAAGTAGAAGACCAAGGACATCGAAGGACTCTTTGAAGAGTTTTTATATCGAGGGAGTAAATCATTTTGTTACTCAAGCACTGAAAAAGACAACAAAGAATCAACAAATTATCTGAGAAGTTCCAAAGCTTGAGGCAGTTGAAGTTGAACCTGTTCCTACTACGTAGAGTTAAGGAGTCTTAGACTTTATGTATTAGGTTAGTTCTTGAGTTGTAATATTGTCTAGTCTCAGTGAAGTATAAACTGAGTTAGAAGCTTTGTCTTCAAGTTGGGGAACTCAAAGATTTGGGAATACTCACCTTGGGAAGGTTTGTGTTAATAGGAGTTAGAGTTTAATTCCTAGATTACAAGAGTCTTGTAATTTGTTAATTGTTGAGGCTTAATTGTTTTAGTGGAGTTGGGGTTAAATCCTGTAGAGATACAGGTCGTGGTTTTTTATACCTTTTTAAGCCGGGTGTTTTCTACGTAAACATCACTGTATAATTTACTTACTATTTTAGTTAGATAGGAACACTTTAGTCAACCTGTTCTATTGATACTCAGCTCTTTAACTAATGAATTGACCTCGTTGGGAAAAGTCATCACTACTGAGGAACAAGTTGAGAAAGTGTTGAGGGTCTTGCCAAAATATAAATGGGATGTCAAGGTTATTGCGATTAAAGAGGCAAATGATCTAACTAGTATGACTTTGGATGAATTAGTGGGTAATCGAAAGACTTATGGATGCAAATTGATGAAGCCAAGAATGAAAAGGTTGATTCTGAGAAATCCTTAGCCCTAAAAGCCTCAGTCAGTGATGGAGAAGTGGAACTGACTGAAGAGCATGTGGATTTTATAACAAAAAATTTCAGCAAAGTCTTCGAAAAGGAGAATGGAACAGGTAGCAAAAGGCGTTCCAATGACAATCCCACTGGGTGTTATAAGTGTGACAAAATTGATCATCAAGTTAGAGATTTTCCCATTTGAAAAATTGAATGGAGAAAGGAAAGAGTTGAGAAAGAACTAAAAGAAAAGACCAAGGAAAGAGAGAAGGAGGATTTTGCTATGGTGGCTTCCTAAGATCTGATTCTAAAGAAACAAATGAGGAATAAGTAGATGAAACTACTTTCATGGCAATTGGAGACTCAGACATGGAAGATGAATACAAAATAGCTGAGGTAAGTATTCCTAAACTCAAAAAAAAATTACATTTATTTTCCAAAGAAAAGCCTGTTTCTCTGATGAATGCCTTAATAGATGACTTCCAAGAATTAACTTCTGATAGGGACGAACTATTCAACAGTCTTGCAAGTCTCAAGTTTGACCTAATTGATTTGGAAACTTGAAAAAAGGATGTTGACAAGGAAAATATTTCTCTCAAGGAATAAGTTAGTTTACTTGAGTCCTCAAATTTGAACCTTCAATATGATATTTTAAAATTGGCTCTTTTTGAAAAATGGAAAAAATATGGAAAGTGATGAACAGGAAAGATTTGAGCTTGATTTGACCAAGGTTAAACATGAATATAATAATGAAAAATAAAAGATAGATAGGTTATGCTAAGAAATCTCTAGGATGAAACTTGATCTTGAAAGGGAAAATAGTTGGACAAACTCGTCAAGAATTGTTCATCAATTGGGTGAAAGGACACACAATGAAAAGACTAAATTAGGATTTTTTAAGAGTTACACTGTCCCTAATGATTTATGCTACATTTGTGGCAATCTTGGACATCCCACTACTGAGTGTCCAATTGCTAATAAAAGTAGATCCAGAAGTACAAATTTGGCAAAGAAATCAGATTTCATAAGATCTCAGAGAAATAAAGTAAATAACAAAATCAATTAGAGAAACAAGTCATATAACCCGTTGCCTCATTGGGATAAAGAAACCTAATTCATTCTTTTTCTTACAGGAAAGGACCCAAGCTTGTCTGGGTTCTTAAAGTTAACCCCTAATTTATTTTGCAGGCAAGAGTGAAAGAAGGCAAGTAAAATTAGTACATGACTAAAGCTTGCTCAATACATAAGGCTGGAAGAGAACAAAATTCCTTTCACTAAGAAGGTAGATCTGTATGCAAAAAGAATACAAAATTTTCAAAAATCAAAACAAAAGTTTTTCAGATATGTAGTGTTTGAGTAAGGGGAGAGTGAGAGTGGCTTCCTTCAAAAGAAAATAATCTGATATGTGCTATCTAGTACTTAAACCTGATTCATGTGAATTCTTGTGGACTGATGTAAGAAGCAGAAAAAGGAAATGAATGGCTGTAAAACTGATGAGATGCACAGAAATAGGTTGTGCCAACTGGTCCAACTGACTGTTAAAGCAAAGGGCATAGTGATAGGGGGAACACGCTAAGATACTGATTCATCAACAACACCTAAGTAATTTGCAAATAAAGTGAAAAGATTCTTGAAGGGAGTAAAACACAACCATGGTAGGTTACCTTAATGTTGTTTATACAGGGTATTTCGTAGACAAGGAAATCACTGCAGGATATAAATACATCTTATTGAGTCATATCTAACAACCTGATCCATTAAGAAACAAAGATTAGTAACTATTTCTACTGATAAGGCTAAATGTGTTGTTGCTAATTCATGTTGTGCCTAATTAGTGTAGATCAAGCAACAACTCATAGATTTTGGTATAAAAGTAGAATGTGCTTATGCCTTTTGTGATGATACAAATGCTATCGAATTTGCAAATTTTTCTGTACTACATCTTATTGATATTTGACACTAGTCTCTTAAAGGCAATGTTGAGGAACATTTTGTTTCTATCATGTTATGTTTTATAAAAGATCAAATTTTTGAGGTACTTAGTTGAGAGCACTATGAAAAGAATAGATTAGAATTAGGGATGATTAAGATTGCATGAAATCCCTTCAATGATTTACTAGAAATATCTATTCTTGGTTAGTCCTAAGCTAAAAATATTGAATAATTTAGTCTTGCACATTTAGTTATGTGATCTAATTCCAGGATTTTAACTGATTTGACAAATTGTATTGAATTGTGCAAAGATATAGGATCCTTTGAAAATGATGGCTATGATTTAAAATTTTCTAAGTATAATATTATCTTAATTAATTTTGAATTAGCATGATGAAACAACTAAATTTACTTGGTCCCAAAATTAATTAAATACAAGAGCTCCTCTTTTCAAAAAGAGACTGCCACCACCCTCAGCTTTTCCATCAACCTGCCAAGTCTTCTCATATCAGAACTCTGCACCTATCACCATTACTCCTCCACCTTTATATTTCATTTTTCAATTCACTCAATTATTTAAACCAAAACTGCTAAACCAAATCTTATCATCCACACATCTCTTTTTCCTACCTACAAATAGTTTGTTCTGCTCTATTGCTTCAATGGCTTCCTCTTCATCATCTTCCGACATAACAAAATCTCACCCATCTAGTGAAACACCATTCACTCAATTAATGGTTCATGCCACTGCAAATACCTCTTGTTACATTCCTCCAAGCATCTCCCCAAAACTCTTTGATTTTTCCGCTTGGACAAATTTCCAAAACTCATTTTCAAGGTTTTCTACAAATTCACCTATTCCTCCTACCTCAAGTTCTGAGATTACTAATGTTGTCCCTCTTTAGATCGTTAACACTGATGATATTTCCATTGCGAATCTGATCTCTAGAAAAGCCAGATCTCAATTTAAACGTCAATAATCTTCCACTCTTATTATTGTTGATGACATTGAAATCCCTAATGAACCACATTTATTCTCTGTATCACCTAGAACTCCTCACACTTACAACAAAAAATACCAAGAGGCGGCTTCTACGGCTGAGGCACTTTAATCCAGTAAAAAGACATGATCTACCCACCTATTCCTTCACCTTTATCTTTCTCTCAAGATGTATTAATTTGTTCTGTGAGAAAGGGAAGAACAAAAAACTATATTCCCAAATCCTCTGATTTTATACCTCCTCCCTCCACTCCCAAGACAAAAAAAGTCAACATTCTATTTCCCCTCAAAATCCTCCAAAAAAAAAAATCTTCTTCTAGTTCTAGGAAACGATTTCCTACACCTATTCCTTTAGACACTTCTGAGTCTGAATCCATGAGTTCCTACACCTATTCCTTTAGACACTTCTGAGTCTGAATCCATGAGTTCCTACACCTATTCCTTTAGACACTTCTAAGTCTGAATCCACTCTTACTATCTCTCCTGAGTCTGATGAGGACTTTGAAATTGAGGAGGTTCCTGAGCCTATTGATTTCAAGGTGGATCACATTCTCCACTTCCAAAAGAGAAAACCTGCTAGGGGTAGGGTAGTGACTGGTTATAAGGTCTTGCCGTGGCAATTTTGTTGAAAAAATTGGTTGCCCAGGGTGGACTAACCTGTTCCTTCAAGGTAATGTTCAAAGGAAGTTTGGAAAATATGAGGTGTATGAGTTTTACACTAATGAGATTAATAGTGGTTATTTGTTTTCCTTACATGTGAGAGGGGTAGCTATAACCTTGGCTGCAGATGATCTAGCTAGGATTTTTTAGATGTTCCATTGTGGGGCTGGGGTTATTATGTGAAATTTGAATGGCCCCCTTTAGATAATCTACCTTTTGCCATGGAAATATCTAGAAAATTCTACAGTAACCCAAATGTTGGTCACCATCATAGAGTTTTTAAAAGAGAGATGTCTCTTATGCATCAGTTGTATTTTGATGTTGTGCATAAGATGATCTTCCCTAGGAAATAAAAACATACTTAGGAAGATTTTATTGATCTGAATCTCATGGAACTCTTGGATACTAAAGTTAGAATTGATTTTCCCAGACTCATGATCAAGCACATGCAGAGAGTCTTTATTAAAGATAAAAAAGGACAAGCTCTACCTTATGAGTTCTGGATGGCACAGTTTTTGAGGATTAATCAGTGCCTATACAAGTATGGTCTTTGTAGACCACAAAGGATCTCATTGGCACAGTGGAACACATGGACTTAGCTGTTTCTATAAGGAGTGCTGATACTCCTTTTCAACATGCAAGAAATGCTCTTACTGAGAAGAATATTGCAATAATCGCAGATCAGGATGAACATGATGTTGACAAGGCCTTACTTTAGGCTAAAATTCATTAGGCTAAAATTCATTCTCTTAAAGCTGATCTTGCTCATGAATAAGCTAAGAATATGGAAACTGTTCGAAGGCTGACCCAGTTGGTTCTATCTGTTCCTTCCTCCCTTCCAAACCTTAGAGCTTTAGTTTTTTTTTGTTCTTACTATCCAGTACTTACAGAATATAAATACATTTTATGTTGTGTCTTTCATATTTTGACTATTTTAGTAATAGGCCAACTGGCCATGAATTATTAAATGATCCTTTTATCTTGGCATATCTTGAACCAGCTTTTCAATAATGTCAAAAGAGGGAAGATGAGTTTTGCAATGTTTATTACCTAATGCCTAATATGCCTAATTGGTTTTATTTTTTTAGTGTTGTTTCTTGACTAAGTATTTCAGGAACTTAAAGTTTGTCATCATCAGAAAGGGGTAATTTTGTTAGTCAATAAAGTTTTGATGATTGAAATATAAATGAAACATGTTACTTAAGCTAGTCCAAACATATGAAGATAGAAGTTGATCTCACTGAATGATAAAGGATAATTTTCTTGAAGTCAGGAACAAATAAGCCTTATCAATACAATCATAATCATTTGTGATAAACAAGAAGTTATAGTTTAATGCAACACCTTATTGATAAGATGAAGAGAAAGAGTTTCACTTAAACAAGGAGTTCAAGTTGAAAAAGGAGTTTACTCAAGACAAGGAGTTGTACTCAAAGTAGGACTTTTAGTTGACAACAAACTCTGCTAAATTAAAGAGTTCGAAGCAAAGTAGAAGACCAAGGACTTTGAATGACTCTTTGAAGAGTTGTTATATGTCGAGGGATTAACTCATTTCTTTACTCAAGCATTAAAAAAGATAGCAACGAATCAACAAATTGTCTGAGAAGTTCCAAAGCTTAAGGCAGTTGAAGTTAAACCTATTCCTACTACGTAGAGTTAAGGAGTCTTAAACTTTATATATTAGGTTAGTTCTTGAGTTGTAATATTATCTAGTCTTAGTGAAGTATAAACTGAGTTATATGTTTTTTTTCTCAAGTTGGGAAACTCGAAGACTTGGGAACACTCACCTTGGGAAGGTTTGTGTTAATAGGAGTTAGAGTTTAATTCCTAGATTACAAGAGTCTTGTAATTTATTAATTGTTGAGGCTCAATTCTTTTAGTGGAGTTGGGGTTAAATACTATAGAGGTACAGGTCATGATTTTTTACACCTCTTTAAGTTGAGTGTTTTCCACTTAAACATCACTGTGTAATTTACTTACTATTTTAGCTAGATAGGAATACGTTAGTCAACCTATTCCATTGATAGTCAACTGCTAGGCTAAAATAAGTAATTAGTAGGGCACGTACTTAATCAAACACTAAATTAGTTCAGGTTGCTGAGTATGTACTGCTAAAAGAGGTAAATCTTAAATTGAGTTTAAGATTATGCATATGTATGGAATGAATAAAAAAGGATTAGGTTGTCAGGTATTCGACAAAGTTTGATAGCTTATCAGACTGTGTGATCTCAATACATATGATGCAAGCATAAAAGATATAATGAATGGATTCTTAGGTTTAAAAGATTTTTCTCTTTGATAGTTTTCAGCTATCCCTTCATCCTCATTCTCACTGGTAACAATGTTAGATTGTTGCTTGTGCTCCTTGTAGCCTTAACTTATTTCTTGGAATAGATATCCTAAATATTACTACTAAATTAATATAATGTAACAAGATGAATGATTTAATTCTGTTCAAAGCTAATAAACCAGATAAGAAGATGCTTTCTTGCCCAGTGAAACTACATTCCCTTAAAACACTTCTACCTAGATTACATTAGTTTGAAAGTTATCATTATTTGCCTCTCCTTCTTGTCTATTTATTATTTCCTCTTGTAGTAAGGGGCCATGGCTCATATTTTCAGAAGAATTCTTTTTCACGTCTGAAGTATCTATAGAGGCATCTGACTCAATCTTTGCTGTTGGATATTCAATTTTTGCCGCACTTAAATCAAATATAGTGACATTAAAATAAGAATAAGCATTGTGTCTGAAGTGTCCATGATTTATTGAGTAATAGTTGCTATAATATTTCCATCCTCGGGCTACCAAATATGACCTTCAGAATGTTCTACTTTAACCTCTCATACCCTCCACCAGGAAGCTCAAAATACATAGGGTTTTCGCATGTTCTTGCAATATCTGCTGTCAAATCCACTCGGAATCCTCTGTGTCTAAAGGAAATCGTAATTCAGTTTCATATATCTTGAAATGAAAATAGTGAAAAACCTACATTATTGGCAGTAGATTCTTGGACACTTAATATTTTTACTCGATGTATGTTAAATTATCCTGCTTTAATTGAGAGAATGAGTTACAGATCTTGCACATCTCTTATATCATTAGCTAGCTTTTTCTATTGAATAAGGCCAAAGATTCATTTTCACACGATATCAAAGTAAAACATATTTATATCCAACTTGCATGGATCTCGACTAATTCTATCTCAACACAGGCACCGCCACACAGGATAAAAACATCCTTTTATTTGGTTTATCTAATATTGAATCCATGTTATATTATCGCGCCTCAAGTCTACAGGATAACTGTTAAATCCCGCTCACAACATAAACTAGGTTACTCTTTCCATAAAGACTAGGACAAATGGTGAGAAATCACCTAGTATATTTTTGAAAGAATTTGTACCTAACATTCATGATTCTCAATCTACTTAATTGATGACTAGGTCACACCATTGATGAATGAAATTTTGTCTTCATATATGGAGTTATGAGGAATTCTCATTGAATTAGACCCATATGTAACTAATATTTTCAAAAATATAAACTAATTGTTTGATTCACATCAACGAGTTAAAGTACATTTGCCCTAACTTAGAATTCCGAATTAGCCAGTGAATTCAAGATTGAAAAGAGAAATTAAAGAAGGAAAAGGAAAGAAAGTACTTATGATATGGCACAATTCATGTGGAGAAAAATGATTTTGCCGAACTTGGCTATAATTGGTGAAGGCTCTTCCATTTCAAACATTACTCAACAACATGTGTGTTTGCCTATGAAAGTACCCATATGATTAAGTTATTTTAAAGTAACTTTAAATTTTTTCCTGATTAAAGGTATATTCTTAAAAAAAGAAGGTCTATTACACTAAAAAAATCAAGTGAATAAGGATCTGATGTGTCATATTGATAATTTTTCTCTTGGTATACCAATTCCAGATTGGGATAATGAAATGGATAGTCAAAAACTAATTCAAAATTACAACAGCTGACAAAAGAATTAGAAATCAAGCTAAAGATTCTTCCAACTCACAAATGGTAATAACAACAATAGGGCCAAAGAAGCGTGATTTGGAACTTGAAGGGCATTTTTGGAACAACATGCTTTCTTTTATTTTTATTCTAACAAAAAGAAGATATGTTATTCCAATAACTCCCTTAGAGTTTGAAATTACGCTTCTTTTGCCCTGATGTTGTTGCTATTACTATTAGTGACCTGAATGAATTTTCAACTTCATGTCCAACTTTATAATCATCGGTAGCAATTTTTAAATATATTTTTTGAAAATTCTTTTCATCATTCAAATCTGAAACTGGTATGCCAAGATAAAAACTATCAAGAAGGCACATTAAATCCTTAATCACTTTTTCCTTGTAATGAATATTTCTTTATAAAGATATCCTTTTAACAAGGAAAAAGAAATTAAAAGTTAATTCAAAGTACCACATAATCATATGTGGGTACTATGTTGTGAAAAGATCTTGTGTGTTTCTTGAAAACTCCTTGCTATCTTAGAATTCAAAGAAGCAAGCAATTGTGTCCAGATCATCCATTGAAGCATAATATCATGCATTTTAAGTACATGCAGTGAAGTGGTTTGGTTGCATCATTTGTTGGATTATTTTTGGCAGTCACTCTTACTCTCTCACAACTATGTATAGTGACAATGAAAGTGATTTAATGATTTCCACAAAATTCATTTTTCATGAACGAATCAAGCATATTGAGATTGACTATCACTTTGTTTAGGAAAACTTTGATGACATTGTTATTTCTCTTTCTCATTTTTCCTATAGAGATCAAATAATGAATTATTTCACCAAGTCTCAAATGAAAAAACAACATAAGTTATTTATTGGGATTGCCATCAGTCTGAGGGGGTTGGTGTTAATCAACATCAATTACAATATTTTTCTACCATATATAAATTTAATTATCTTAATATATTAGGAAGTAGATTATATATTATTACCCTACAATCTACTTTAATTGTATTTACCATGTATAGTGGTGACCACTACTAGTTTAGGGGGGAGGGCAAGGGGAGGGGAGGGTTGTTAATCAATATCAATTTCAATATTTACCTATTATATATTACTTTATATCTTTCATATATTAGGAAATAGATTAGGTATTATTATCCTATAGTCTTTTTTAATTGTACTGACCATAAATAGTTCTTAACATATGTAACATTTACCATACATATTTTCTTTGTAACCTTATAAGCAGAGGAGCTCCTTTATTCCATAGATATAGATAATCAAGGTTTTTACCTTATTTGTTGAAAGCACCCACATGATTACGTAGTATTTCAAAGTAATTTTATTTTTTTGATGTTATAGAGATATTCTTGTAAAAGAAGATTCATTACAAGGAATTAATCAAGTGGACGAGAATCTAATGTACTCTTTTCATAATTTTTCTCTTGGTGTACCATTTTCAAATTGGGATGATGAGTATGATGATCAAAGAATATGTTCAAAAATTGCTACTGATGACCACAATGTTGGAAATCAAAATGAAGATTCTTTCAAGTCACAAATAGTACTAACAACAACATCAGGGCCAAATAATCATGATTTGGAACTTGGAGGGTGTTGTTGGAATAAAATGCCTTCTTTTTTGTAATTCTAACAAAAAAATCATGTTAATCCAACAACTCCCTCCAAATTCAAAATCATGTTCTTGGCCCAGATCTGTTGCTATTACTCTTTGTGACTTAGAAGAATCTTCAACTTGATTTTCAACATTATGATCATCATTAGCTATTTTTGAATCTATATTTTGGTTATTTTTTTCATCATACCAATTTGGAAATGGTACACCAATAGGTAAAATTATCAAAAAGTCACATTAGATCTTTGTCCGCTTGATTAATTTCTAGTAATGAACCTTCTTTTTTCAAGAATATCTCTTTAACAAGGAAAAAAATTAAAAGTTACTTCAAAATACTGCATAATCATATATGGTACTGTGTTGAGCAAAGGTATTGTGTGTTTCTTGAAAACTCCTTATTTTCTTTGAAGATAAAGAAAGCAACCCACGGTCTAAATCATCCATTAAAGCAGAATATGGTGCCATGTAATCTCCTTGCAATGAAGTGGTTTGGTAGCGCCATTTAGTCTATGATTTTGGCTTTCACTTTTACTCTCTCACACTTATGTATTGTGTCATTGAAAGTGTTATAAAAGTTTTTACCAATCTCATTTTCATGAACAAACCAAGCATATCGAGATTAACTATCACTTTGTTTAAAAAAATTTGACGATGGGCTTATTTATGTTTCTCATATTTTCTCTAGATATCAATGGACAGATTCTTTCTCCAAATCTCAAAAGAAGAAATGACATGAATATTTTATTAGCAAACTTCTGGTTGACCAACATCAACTTGAGAGGGAGGGAGGTGTGTTAATCAATATCAATTATAATATTTGCCTATCATATTTAGCTTTAATTATCTTTTATATATTAGAAAGTAGATTTTGTATTATTAATCGAGAATCTTCATTAATTGTATTTACCATATGTAATATTAACCTGGGGGGGGGGGGGGATGTTAATAAACAACAATTGCAATATTTACATTCCATATACTACTTTAATTATCTTTCATATATTAAAAAGTAGATTACATATTATTAGTCTAGAATGTGATTTAATTGTACTTACGATGAACAAAATTTTTATTGTAACCTTATGAGGAGATGACTCCTTTATTCCAGAGATATAGAAAAATAAGGTTTTTTCCTTGTTTGTAGAAAGTACTCAGACGAAGATGTAGTATTTTAACGTAACCTATATTTTTTTTGCTTGTTAAAAGGATATTCTTGAAAAGAAAGGTTCATTAAAAGGATCTGACCAAGTGAATAAGAAAATAATGTACTTTCTTGATAACTTTCTCTTGGTGTACTAGTACCTATTTAGATAATGAGAATGATGATCAAAAAATAAATTTAAAAATTGCAATTGATGATCACAAAGTTGGAAATCAAGATGAAGATTTTTTCAAGTCACAAATAGTAATAACAGTAACATCAGGGCCAAATAAGCATGACTTGGAGCTTGGAGGGTGTTGTTGGAACAACATGCCTTCTTTTTTATTTTTCATTTTAACAAAATGAAGGCCTGTTGGTCCAACAACTTCCTCCAAGTTTGAAGTCATGCTTCTTTGGCCCGATGTTGTTGTTATTAGTATTGTGACTTGGAAGAATCTTCAACTTAATTTCCAACTTTGTGATCATTATAGCAATTTTGAAATTTATTTTTGGTCATCCATTTTATCATCCCAATGTAGAACTGGTATACCAAGAGGAGAATTACTAAGAAGGTACATTAGATCCTCATTCACTTGATTAATTCCTTATAATGAACCGTTCTTTTTCAAGAACATCCCTTTAACAAGGGAAAAATTAAAAGTTACTTCAAAATACTACATAATCATATGTGGGTACTGTGTTGAGCAAAGGTATTGTGTGTTTCTTGAAAACTCCGTAATATCTTTATAGTTAAAGGAGCATGCAATCATGTCCAGATCATTTATTGAAGTAGAATATCATGCCATGTCAATTACATGTAGTGAAATTATTTGACTGCTCCTTTTGTTAGTTAATTTTTGCATCACTCTTACTCTCTCACACATATGTACTTTGACAATGAAAGTATTGTAAAGATTACCACCAATCCTAATTTTTATAAGCTAACCAAACATATCGAGATTGACTGTCACTTTATTTTTATAAAAAATTTAATGTCAGTATTATTTCTCCTCCTCATATTTCCTCTAAAGATCACTTGACAGATTATTTCACCATGTCTCAAATGAAGTGTAACAACGGCATTTTTGAATTTCATATTTTTTATATTTTGGTCATTTTTCCCTTTCCCAAAGTTGTTATTTGTTACTTGTGAGTTGTAAGCTTGGTGGCACAATCCCTGATACATTCTTGGATGATTTAAGCGAGTTGAGACCCTAGAGGCTTTTAAAAGAGGTTAATTTGACTTTGATCAATATTTAGATGGTGATTTGGACTGTTTTATTGAGAATAGAATGTCAATTTTAGACTAGTAGTGTATTAGTTTGAGCCCCGAGTCTTTAAGTTGCATTTGTTCCTTAGGAAAAAACTAGTTAGAATAGGCTTAAAAGGGGTCTCCGGGGAATATTTATAATACACTATATTTTTTCAAAAATCTGATCATTTCATTGTGTCCAAAATATCGAAAATAGCCTAGTAGTATATCTGATTTATTTTTTCGGGGTCCCAAACGAGTTTTGTGGGTCCAATCAAGACTATTTTTCCAAGTCCCAAAAAGTTTGTGTAGTTTTCTAGTGCAACATCAAGGGATTCATAACGATCGCATGGTCTCATGCCATGCGATTGTGGCCCTTGATCCAGCTAGTCATCATGATCGCGAGGTGGGTCACCATGATCACAAAGAGTTATTTGAGAGATCGGGTTGGATTGACTCATTAAAGTTGAGAGGCCAACTGTGCGATCACGATGACCAACTTAAGACAGGTCAATATTTGCCTCACCATTGAGAGATGAGGAACATGATTGTGAGTTATTATTCACCTTAACAGTATAAATTCTTTATTTTCACAGTTGTTCACCATTTTTTGATTTGGAAACCTCAAGAAGGGTGATTTCAAAGGGGATTCTTCGTCAACCTTATTTGGGTTTAAACTCTTTTTCATCTTTTCTTATTGATTCCATTTTTAAAATAGCTTTTAAAACTTGATTTTAAATTTGAGTTTTGGATTTTTTGTCCGATAACTTATAAAATTGGATTTTCTTTGATTTAAAGCCCGATTTCAACTCATTTTCACTTGAATTTTCAGATTAGAATTCCTTATGACATGGGAAACATAATTCTTATATAAAATTTTAGATTTACCCTTTTTAATTTTGAATATTGTTTCAAACTAATTTTGTACCCAAAATAAATTTAGCCTATATGAGTATCATTAGACTTCTTTTGACGTGTAGATTATGTTTTTGATAGATTTAGTCCATTTTGAGACCATTAATGAAAGAGAGGCACCATGTTGAATGGTCTAGTCTTGAATTTTAATTTCACGAGGTATGTTATTACTTAACTTTTTTCAAACTAAATTGGGTAGTTAATCACTCATGCAAAACATGTTATGGATTGGGAAATTAGTACTGAAAATTGCATTTTTGAGATTATATTTAATGTCGTGTTGCCCGTGTTGGGGCTTATATGCACATTGTGTTGACTTGAGATATTATACTTGTTGAGTTGCCTATGTGGGAACTTTTATGATATAGGCCTTATTTGTGAGTTAATTGTCATTATACTTGTCGTGATGCTCATGTAGGGGATTAAATAATATTATAGACCTTATTTGAGAATTAATTGACTATCATTATAGTGATGCCTTGTAGATGGGCTTGGAATGACATTATTAATGTCTTACATAACTATTTATTTCAGAGGTGCCATAATATGATTTATATCATGAATCATTGTCATATTGAGTTGAATTTAAGTTCATTTATACCTGTATTAAATTGATTATTATCTTCATAATGATTAGTTATGAGCATTACTAATGATTAGTTATGAGCATTACTAAAAAATAAATTAGAAAAAATTTCTACTAATGATCACAAAGTTGGAAATCAAGTTGAAGATTTTTCCAATTCACAAATGGCAATAACGACAACATCAGGGTCAAATTAGCATGATTTGGAACTTTGAGGGTGTTGTTGGAACAACCTACCATCTCATTTTTTTTAATTCTAAATTGTATATGCATGTTGTTCCAACAACTCCCCTAACTTAAAATCATGCTTCTTTGGACCTGATTTATTATTATTACTATTTGTGACTTGGAAGAATCTTCAACTTGATTTCCAGCTTTGTTATCATCAGTAGCAACTTTTGAATCTATTTGTGGGTCATCCTTTTTATTATCTCAATCTGGAATTGGTACACCAAGAGGAAAATTATCAAGAAGGTATATTAGATCTTTGTCCACTTGATTGATTCCTTTTAATGAACCTTCTTTTTTCAAGAATATCCCTTTAACGAGTAAAAAAACTAAAAGTCACTTCAAAACACTACATAATTATATATGGATACTATGTTGAGCAAAGGTATTGTACGTTTCCTGAAAACTCCTTGATATCTTAAAAGTCAAAGAAACAAGCGATTGTGTCCAAATAATCCAATGCAACAAAATATCGTGTCATATATTCTCCTTGCAATGAAGTGGTTTGTTTGCACCGTTTGTTTGCTGATAATGGCATTCACTCTTATTCTCTCATGCCTACATACTATGATAATAAAAATGCTGCTAATTTTTTGACCAATCTCGTTATTCATGAACGAACCAAGCACATCGAAATTGTTTGTCACTTTGTTTGAAAAAAAATTAATGATAGTCTTTTTTCTCTTTCTTAAATTTCTAGAGATCAACTGACAGATTCTTTCACCCTGTTACAAATAAAAATACAACATGAATTGTTTATTGGCAAACTTCTGATTGACTATCGTCGGTTTGGGGGTGGGTGTTAATGAATATTAATTATAATATTTACCTACCATATATAGATTTAATTATCTTTCATATGTTAGAAAGTAGATTACATATTCTTAGCACATAATCTTCTTTAAATGTATTTACCATGTATAGTGGTTGATCACCGTCAATTTGGGTGGGGTAGGAGTTTTTAATCAACATCAACTATAATATTTACCTATCATATATAGCTTTAATTATTTTTTATATATTAAGAAGCAGATTACATATTATTAGCTTAGAATCTTCTTTAATTGTACTTACCATGTATGTCATTTACTATGTATGGTTTTCCTTGTAACCCTTATAAGTATATGAGCTCCTTTATTTTTAGAGATATAGAAAATCAAGGTTTTCCCTTGTTCGTAGGAAGTACTCATATGATTTTTTAGCATTTTGAAGTAACTTTTTAATTTTTTTCTTGTTAAAGGGATATTCTTGAATAAGAAGGTTTATTACAAAGAATTGATCAAGTAGACAAGAATCTAATGTTCTTTATTGATAATTTTACCGTGATGTACCAGTTCTACATTGAAATAATGAAAAGGATAACTGAAAAAATAAATTCAAAAATTGCTACTTATGATCACAAAGTTAGAAATCAAGCCAAAGATTCTTCTATGTTACAAATGGTAATAACAACAACATTAGGTCCAAATAAGCATGATTTGTAACATGGAGGGTGTTTTTGGAATAACATGCCTTCAGGTTTGATTCCTACAAGTCCAACCCATAATTTGTGAGTGCAACTCACGAGTCATAAGTTGGCTCATAGGTCCCAATCCTAGAACTTGCTCAAATTTCCTCTAATTTGAATTCCAAATCAAACATTATTGCTCTTTGACAGTTCAATTTTGGCAACTTAGTTCACGGCAACATGAAGCAGTTCAATTTCATAATTTTAGGTTTCAAGTAATTCAAGAATTGTAAGAGCTAATCAAGTTCTATTTTTCTCTAAGTGTTGTATTATATTTTCACAAACAGGATCAATTTATCATTAACTTTGGACCATGAGAGACCTTACCTCAAGATGAAAATTTAAGAAGTAGCAAGAACAATTGATTTTTCACAACTCAAATTCCTTAGAATGCGCAAGGATGTTGATTTGAAGTAGGGTTATTTGAACATGACATGGAAGAAGAGGAGTTTAAATTTGAGTAGGAATTATAATATTTTAGGAAGTGGATCGGGTTTGGGTTTTAATCAAATGAAATAACCAACTCAGGTTGAGTTGCATGGACCCAATGGAGTTTTAAATTTAATTTTTTAAATTAGGCCTTGTGGTGACCCATGACTCAACTCATGATTCATAGGTTAGAATCATTAAGCGTGGGTTGAAGTCATGAGTTAGAATCTGTGACCATTATCTCTGATTCCTACTACACAACCCATGATTCATGGGTTGTACTCACAATACGTAGTTTGGAGTCATAATTGGAGTTTAGAGACATGCTCATGTGTGTCTGATTTCCATAACTCAAATCACGAGTCATGGGTTGTAATCACTATTCATGATTAGAAATCATGAGTTTACATACCTTGACTTGTCTAAATTCTTGCAATTTTTTCATAGTCCAGTGATTTTCCCATGGTTCCTCTCTTGCAAAACAAAACAAAGTGAACATTAAAACCTTGGGTTTCCTCCAAACAAATGCATGATTTAATGTCATAGCATGACTTGGTTATGTTGAGTACTCAGACATCACCAACAAGCCCATGGATTACCTCACATAAAACACCTCTTAACATCACGACACGACTCAACTCCCTTGGGTACTCAGACTTTGCCAAGGCTTAAATTTGCACACACTTTTAACTCCTCCATGCTTACCATATAATGCTTAACATGATGCCTTGAATGGGGCATCCCCATATCACTGTAACTTAATCACATTATATGAAAATACTTATACCACAGTGAATGGTCCAGACCACCTAGACTTCAACTTGCTAAGAAACAAGCAAAGCCTTGAATTATACAACAAAACCATATAACTGGGTTGAAATACCTTCATCTGAATTTTCTTTTCACGGTACAATTTAATTTTCTCCTTATACAAGGATGAATTTTCATAAGAACAGAGGTGAAACTCACCCATCTCATTAATATAGTCCAATCTAAAGTGTGCAACATTACTCCAATCAAAATTTAGCTTCTTCAACACCCATAGTGCCTTGTGCTCAAGTTTAACTGGCAAATGGCATGCCTTGTCGTACACAAGCTGATAAGGAGAGGCATCTATATGGTCTTGTAAGCTATCCGATAGGCCCAAAGTGAATCTTTTAAATTTCTCGACCAATCATTCTTATTGATTTTCACAGTATTTGCCAAAATGGACTTTTTTTAATTAAAACCATAGGCCCCAAGGCCATTTTATTAGAAACAAAAACTATTTGTACAAATGACTTAAAACCAGGTCAAGGTCCAAAGCTCAAACTCGGTATCAACCAGACAACCAAAAAATAAGAAAAATAAAAAAAATCTAAGAAACATCTAGAAACACAAAAGAAAATAGTACACATTCTTTCATCTTCTTCTCTATGTAATCGTGACTCTTAACTTTGATGAAGATGAAGCAACAAGCTAAGGAGGTAATGAAAAAGCCTCACCTTACAAGAAAAAGAAATTCTTAAAACTTATGTAAAAGGGGTTTTAGATGATTTTATTCAAGACATTTACAAGTCTCACAAAAGCCAGAAGATCAATTACAATTGAAGACTTCTTCAACTCCTCTTGCTAGATCTGAGTTTCAATCCCTTGGGTAAGTCCTTAACCTTTCTCCTTTATATTTAAAAGTTTCTAATAGATACAAAGTCCTATTTACCTCTAAAACCAACCTATACACTTACATACTTCCTCTATGCTTTATAGTTTTCCTTCTCTTCCAAATACTCCATAAAATAAAGGCTGGAACTACATTATACATAAGCCTTAATTTAGGAGCACAACTATCTTTCCACCATTTGTAAATTGTGTCCTTTATTTGTAAAAAAAGACAATGAATACAAGAAACTAAAGAAAAAATATTCCATACCATAGTAACTGTTGGACAGAGGTTAAAAAGATAGTCAACTTACCAAAATGGACTTTATCTCTTGGTTGGAGACCTCAACTTGCCCATTTTTTAATGGATGGTAATATGTTGCCTCCTTATGCTTCACACCATATTTCTCTAATAAGGCTTTGATAGGCCTCCAAAATACTCATCATATTCACTTTAAGATACACCTTTGAATCACACCATTAACACACACCCAAAATAAGTATGGCTCATCCTAAAAACTTTTGTACCTCCTGCATAAATCATCTTTGTTGCTGAAACAACATATCTTCTAGAATAGGGTCACTTGCCAAATAATTGGCAAAGTCAGTAAACTAAGGGATAAAGTCTTGTGATGTTGCCAAGATGTGCTCCTCTGGAAAAGTATCACCCATATTATTCTCATTACCTAGTTTAGGAATTGCCTCCTCTTCTAGGTAGGATATATGTTCAGTAACCTAATTTTTGGTGCCCTTTTGATCCTTCACCTCGAAGTCAAAGTTTTGTAGCAATAGCACCTATTTAATCAACCTTACTTTAGCATATTTTTTCTCCATAAGGTACCTAATATGTATGATCAATATTCACAATGACTTTGGTACCAATCAAGTAGGACCAAATCTTTTCAAGATCAAACATAACCGCAAGCAATTCCTATTTTGTAACTATATAATTTATCGATGTCGGGTTGAGTGCTTTTATAGAATAATAGATGAGATGAATTTTCTTATTGTGTGTTTGGACTATTATTGCTCCTAGGGCTATACTACTGGTGTAACACATCACTTCAAATGGTAATGTCCAATTAGGGGACATAATGATAAGAGGTGAAATCGACCTCTCTTTTAGGCACTCAAAAGCCTTGAGACAAGCATCACAAAAAATAAACTTCTTCTTCTTCTTCTCTAACAACTTCCATAATGGATTTACAGTCTTAGAGAAGTCCTTGCTGAATTACCTATAAAAACCTGCATGACCCAAGAAACTCCAAATACGCTTTACAGAAATTGGTGCAGGAAAATTTTCAATTACTATTTTAGCCTTGTCGACCTCTATCCCTTTCTTTAAAATTTTGTCCCCAAGAACTATCACCTCTAACCTTTTATATTTATTTGTTGTATTTTGTGTATCACTTAGGAATGACAATTTTGCTTAGGTGAAATGGCGAGCACCTTCACAGGTACCAGAGTACTTGATAGATTGTAGTTAAATTATAATCCTTATTGGTTAGTATTATTACTTGTAAATATCCTTAGAGTAGAATATAGATAGATGATTCTTGAATAATTGATATTGAATGCCTATTTTAGAGCTTGAATCTTATTAGTGGACTTTATTGTGATGATTATGGTTTAGTGCCTTGTTAGGGGGGAATTATGTTATTATCGTCATTATTGATTCAATGATTGAGGTTTTAGAGGATAGTTAGAGTATGAATAAACTTGTAATATTTGATAAGGATTAATAAATGGAATAATCTAGGTTTGGGTAGTTCTGTGATTAATTGTTCTTAGAATTGTCGTTTGTTTTGTGTTGGCCATGTGGGGCTTATCTTAGCATTATTATGGACTTGAGTAATTATTTATGATTGTCTTTCTGACTGGGGGATTATATGCATATTTCTTTTGATTTTAGAGGATATATTATTGTGATGCCCAGTGAGGGCTTGGCTTGATGTAATTGGTCATGTTTTGTGCATTAAATGCCTTATTTAGTATTGTGTTGCCCAAGTGGGAGTTTGAATTGCCACTGTATGGATTACATGAGAATTACTTGAATATTTGCTATAGTGATTCCTAAGTAAGGGATTATAAATGATAATATTGATGACTATTTATTCTAGTTGTGTCAAGTGGAAACTGATATCATGAATTATTGATATATTGAGTGTAATACCTGGAAAATTCAAACCAATACTAGTGTCATGTTTCAAGCTCATGCATAGTATATTATGCTTCTTTGATAGTTTTATGAGTTAGTTTGATGCATATTAAGGTCTGAAATAACTCCTAGCTATTAGACGAATCAAAAGGTTCCTTAACGCTTGAATTTTTAATAAGAATCTTGCCTTAATCAACTTCAAATGAGCATATCTTTTGCTCTACTCAGAATTTTCCAGTCAAAACCCAACAAATGATAGAAAATTTAATTACCTTTCCAAATATACCAATTTATCCAAATCCAATACTCGGGTGAGAAGTTATGACACTTTAAGTTCAAAATAATAGCCCAATGCGATAAGGCCGCATCGCGGTGATGGCCAATTTCACGTTCGTCCTTTTTTAGTGTGTCACCGTGATTGCCACCGTATTACATTAAGGGGTCATTTTGCATTTGTCATTTTTTAGTTAGACACCGTGATGTCGCCACGTCACACCAAAATGCCAGTTCAGAATTGTCCTTTCCAGTGGCCAATGCGACAGCACCGTATCGCGCTGTTGGCAAAATGGAGATTGTCCTTTTTCCAGTGTCACAATGTAATTGTACCGCGTCGTGTCGGCATGCAAAATTGGGATTTCCAGTTTTTGCAATTTAAATTCTAGGGGTTGTTTAGTCTTTTTCCAAAGCCCTAAATTCGCCCAAAACACGTAATTAACACCCTAAAGAAGCATTATGTGCCTCGTTACTCACAAATCCTCTTCAAGAAATTAATTATCTTCCAAGAGCAAAACCCTAGCCTTTAAAATTCAAGATCAAAGCTCAATAATTCACCATCAATTTTCACAAATTCATCAATTCAGGTATGTTAAGTGTTCATTCATGGGTCCCTTTCACCCATGGATTCCAAGTATCCAATTTTAAATAAGTTATGATCTTTACAAGTTATTATGATTTTAAATTGTGATATTAACTATGAACTCCCATGTATTGTAATTCTATACTATATTTACACGAAATTGTTGTTGCTTGTCAAACCTCACATGTTTAATGTTGTTATTTACTGATTTAATTCATAATTGATGATGTTGTTGTTGAAATCATGCTATTTCTACAAGCTTTAAACTATTCCCATGCTTAGCGTGAACTATGAACATCAAGTATTTGATGAAATGCCTACAAGAAAAGATTTCAATATAAATGTTTTCATGCTATGTCCTTATAGTTTTAGTATTATTTTACTATTATTGCTATCGAGTCCTGGGGGTTATAAGTACCCGAAACCATAGCTGTTTACTTAGTCTCAGTATTTTCAGGTTAGTTTCAGAATATGTTATGAGCATTGTCAGTTCAGTCAGTTATCATAATCAGTAAATCTTGGAACAGTTTAGTGTTCTGAGTCATTTCTGTTGGGAGTATGATTTAGCACCAGGTGAACCCGGGGATGGAGGCTCACCTGCCAGTTGAGGGTGTGATCTTTAGTAGTATTTCCTGCATTCTAGAACAATGTAACTAGCACAGGTTGAGATGTTAACCTTCCAGTTGAAGGTTGATATCATACATGTACCTACCAGTTGAGGGTAACCCTTAGTCCTTCGGGACAACACTTTAGTGGATCCACACAGCCAGTGTTAGTACTCATGGAATGGTTCTAACACCCTTCCAACTAGGATCACAGGTTGGACTCCAAATTACTCATTGGGGCATGTCGGTTAGATGATAGCTCCCATAGTAACAGTCCAGTAATCAACTAAGTAAATCAGTTTTAGTTGCTTGACTATAGCATACAGATATCAATAATTCAGTTATCAGATTTGAGTATCCCAGTTTATTGATTATATTCAGAATATGTTTTTTCTTGGTCACATATCTTCAGTGTTTACAGATTTCATGCATTATCGGTATTTAGAGATTTTATACGTCTTCAATACTTATAAATTTCATGTATTCTATTTAGTTTTTCATACTATTTATTTAGTTAGTTACTATTCATACACGTGAAACCATGCATATCAACCCGCCTTATTTAGTATACCAGTACATTCAAAGTACTGATCGCATACTCTTTTCTTGCGCTATGATGTATCATATTATAGGTTCGAAAGCTATGTTCTTAGATCACACCTAGACTTTCGAGATTATCAGCCATAGCAGTGGTGAGTCCTCATATTTTGAGGACATGACTTATTTTGCTCTGATTTCTTTATCTATTTCAGCCATTTATATTCAGTAAGAGTTAGTTAGGGGTTTGTCCTATTAGCTCCTTAGTCAGTTAGTAGAAGATTTTTAGATTAGTATAGACAGTTAGTTAGTTTTTAGACTTCAGTTATCATTTTCAGACATCTTATCAGTATTATTAGTTTTGTCTTATAGACTTTATCAGATTTATGACTTAAAACCTTATGAAATTTCTTATTTATATTTAATATATGATCTTTTGTTATCAGTTTAACTTTGTGCTCACAGTAGGTACCATCTCATGGGTTAGCTTGTGGTCTCTTGGGACTGTAAGAATTGTATGGCACCTAGGGTGTACTCTCAGGGTGTTAAAAAATTGGTATCAGAGCCTAAGGTTTTAAAGTTTCCTAGATCTTAGAGCCGCGTCAAGTAGAGTCTTGTGTATGGGTTTAAAGCACGCCACACTTTTGGACAAGAGGCTACAAGGCATTTAGGAAATATTTCCCTTCTTTCAGTGTTCATGTTGTTCGACTGAGCATGAACTCAATTTAAAATCTTTGTCTAATCTATTCTCCCCTAGGATTAGACAAGTAGAGTCATGTTGTTCATGTTGTTCGACTGAGCATGAACTCAAGTTAAAATGATCATGCAAACCACCTCAGGATAGTATTACAGACTCTTAGAGCCCATTAGTTGTTCGCTAAATTCAGTAAGTGCGAATTTTTGCTAAGATCAATAGCTTTACTTGGCCATATTATTTCTGGTGATGGTATTAGAGTTGATTCTCAAAATATTGAGGAGGTGAGAAACAGTCCCAAACATATCTCTCCGTCAGATATCAGGAGTTTTTTGGGTTTGGCTTTTTTATTACCAACGGTTTGTTGATGGTTTTTTATCTATTGCATTCCCCATGTCCAGATTGAATCAGAAGAAATTTAAGTTCTAGTGGTCAGATTCTTATGAGAAGAGTTTCCAGGAGTTGATGACTCAACTCACGACAACCCCAGTTTTGACATTGCCAGATAGTTTAGATAAGTTTGTTGTGTACTGTGATGCTTCCAGAGTTGGTTTGGGGTGTGTTTTGATGCAGAAGGGTAAAGTTGTGGCCTATGCCTCTAGACAACTTAAGCCCCATGAAAAGAATTACCCTACCCATCAACTTGAGTTAGTAGTTGTTGTTTTTGCCTTAAAGATTTGGAGGCACTATTTGTATGGGGTGCATGTTGATGTGTTCACATATCACAAAAGCTTGCAGTATGTGTTTTCACAGAAGGATTTAAATCTGTGTCAGAGGAGATGGTTAGAATTGCTGAAAGATTATGATATGAGTATTTTATACTATTTAGTCAAGGCCAATGTAGTGGCAGATAACCTAAGTAAATTGTCTATGGGTAGTATTGTTCATGTTAAGGATGATAAGAAGAAGTTAGTTCAGGAAGTTCATCAGCTTGCCAAGTTAGGTGTTTGTTTGGTTGATTCAACTGAGGGTAGCGTTTGGGTTTAGAATAGTTAAGAATCTTCTTTGGTTGTCAAAGTGAAAGAAAAGCAGGATAGGGATCCTAGTTTAGTAAAGTTTGAGGAGTTAGTCAGAGATCAGAAAGTAGAGGTTTTCTCCCAAGGGAGAGATGTGTATTGCATTGTAATTATGCGTACCGTGTGATGATGGGTTGGGATACAAAATTCTTGCAGGAGCGCATGGTGCGCGCTACTCAATTCATCCAGGGGCCACGAAGATGTACCGCAATCTGTGGGAAACTATTAGTGGAGTAGGATGAAGAGAGATATTGAAGAGTTTGTAGCTAAGTGCTCCACTTGTCAGCAGGTTAAGATTGAGCATCTGATAATGCTTAACTTACACATCAATTTAGTGCAAGGCAGTCGTCGTCAATATATTTACCCAACTTTGGAGTCGGGGTCGAATCTACAGGGAACAATGTGAGTGGCGATTAACCTAATTTGAAACTAAAGATATAAGTTGAATTCAAACAAATGATTCGAAAATATAAAATGGGGGTTTTCAATGATCAAATAAATGTTAAGGTTGTAACTTGCTTCAGAACTCAAAGCCAAAATTTCAATAGTTCAAATCAGTGATAAAGAAAAACTAGGGTTATGATCACTATGATTACTAATCCCTATTAAATAATAACTTTAGCATTGGGTTCTCATGACTTGCGGGAAACACCAGATTATCAGTTTCGACAGTCCATCTAAGTGTTTCTCAACCGACCTAGATGTTGAACTCCCTAATTCTCTCAAACTTAGGAAAACATTCCATTTATACTGATTTATCTCAAGTTAATCAATCTTGTTACAACATTAATCATTAGATGAGAACTTAACCTTCCCAAATCCTCGTTGATAATTCACTACCTTTAGTTTATTTCTCAGTTTGAGTAAATCAACTTAAGGTTGGATCTATTGTTTGCAACCAACATATAACAGTCATAACAAAGGAATTATCAAGGTGTCCCCACAATCACTCAAACCCTAATCAACTATTAAATCCATGGAGGAATAATCATAGATCCTACAACCCTAGTTGTGGGTTTTAGTGCCACATGAAAAATAAAGAGATAGCAATAATTTTATTCATTATTCAAAGTAATTAAACGTACAAAAGATGAAGTCTGAAGTTGATTCTCTTCTAGGTTCAAGAGAAAATTCCCATAACCAAATAGAAGAATTGAAAATTGAATTCTAAGTATAGCTCCAAAAAGAGGTAAACTGGCCTTTGGAACGAGTTCCAGCCATTTGACGATGATCAAGATGATGAATGAAACCCTAAAAGCTGCTATTTTATATACTTCAGACTAATTATGGAAACAAAATTATAGATCACAATATTTTTTTGGACAGGCGACGACATGTGTGATGACTTATCAGGAGTCTGACGACTTATCAGGAATGTTGTCAGCTCCTCTTCACTTTTGACAGTCTCTGCCTTAGGTTGACAATGAGATGTGACAGCTTATCAAATATGTGATGACTTATCAGAATTGTCGTCGCTTCTTCACTTTAAATCCCATTCCCTGCCTTCGCCTAAGGACGAACCTGGCGGCTTATTACACTTTTGACGGCTTATCACAGATGTCGTCATGAATTCCAGCTGAAGCCCATTCTATGTCTAAGCCTAACGACAAGCCTGATGGCTTATCACACTTCTGACGTCCTATCACAGATGTCGTCGAATTCCAGCTGAAGCCCATTCTTTATTTAAGGCTAATGGAAACTCTGATAGCCTATCATAAGGCTGACAACTTATCAGACAAGTCGTCAGCTATACTTCCCTCTCTACTTGCTCATAAATCAACTCTTTTACTTCCATTATTGTTGGTTCTCTTACATCTTGACTTTTACTGCAATATCAAACAGAAAACAATCAAAAACGACAAAAGTTACTTTAGACTTTGCAATTATTCTCAGTTAAAAGCCTCAAATGTGTTAGTATCTGCTCACACATCAATACCCTTAACTTAAAACAATTACTTGTCCTCAATCAACTAAAACACAGCCAAGAGGATACAGAGTACATTCGGCAGTCAACCATCCATATTATCTTAAAACCTCTTCACCATCTCTAAGGTTAATTAATTTTAAAACAAAAACTGTGCATATTATTGAAGAACAATAATGCGGCACACAGGAATCAAGATATGGCATCAATTCAGCAACAATAACCATGCATGTACCGAGATTACACTATCCAAACAAGTTAGCAACTAGAAACATAGCCAGTGTGCCCTCACTACAAAGAAGTCCCACTCCACTTATATCAGATATCACATATGTAACCATATGGACAATCAAAAGACACTCACTCTCAGAATGAAAGTCCAATCAATCTATGCCAAATACCATAGGATTGCCCTTATTTTCATTACCAAGATTTTCAGATAGGTCAGCTAGGATCACTATAGGTCTTCTCTTAGGCTTGTAATGTAGGCTAGGGGCTGGTATGATACTCGATGATATTTAAAGTGACTAAACCTCTTTGACACTACACTAGCTTATGGGGTTTCACTTATTAATCTTTTTCTATTCTTCTTTTTTCTTGATCACATATATTCAGGATGGGTGCGGTCTTTTCTACAATTACTTCTTTTTTTCACAACTTTTCTTTTCTTGTTCTTTTCCACAACACCTAACTTTTTATTCTTTTCTTTTATTCTACCTTTTTTCATACTCATTTTAAATCACACACCCATATGATAGCCACCCTCAACTTAGGCCATTTGCCTAAGTCAAGGTGCACAGTGTCCAAGGAGGACCAGGGCCAAAACAAGTTTATTATGATATAAATGGGATGATGATAGGTGTTATAAAAAGAAATAGGCTATTTAGGTTTAAAATAAGGACCAAGGGATATTATGCATACAGAGAAGGTCATTTAGGCTAAAGGTGGACTAATCTCAAAATGACCTATGATCCTTTCCCAACTCCTATCCTACAACCAAGGGAAGACTAACCGAACAAGTTCTGAATTTAACATACAATGGGAACTAAGTAATATCTCACACTTACATGGCCTACAGGTACATGACAAGCTACTCCCTATTCGGTTCATGCAATTATTAGCAATGACTATCATGCCCCTAATACTAATGCCATGATAAGATTCACAGTGGTCGCATATAGATGCATATCATACAGTTACAAAATAGATAATTGGAGAGGTATTTATCATTCCCCAAAATCAACAAAAATATGTCAACTGCCGTAGATACTTATTTTTCTCCCCGTTAACCATAAAAAATTATAAAACAAAACACAATATGCCTAAACATGCTGGCTTTACTAGCAATAAGACTCTGAGGAAAAGAGGCACGACAACAAAAACCCTAGGAGGACATCAACACCCACAAGTAGCCCCACCCTTAACTTAAAATCATGCAATGTCCCCAATGCATCAAACCAAAACAAAAGAGTTAGAAACATAACTATGGCACCATGGGTTCGAAGATTTGATGTCAATCACATAATACGAATACAAACAACAAAATACCTTGGGTTGCCTCCCAAGAAACACCTAATTTAGTATCGCGGCATGACCCAACTCAGCTTTTTCCTCCACCTTGAGGATATGAATTTCACCCTCAGCTTAGATTCTATCTTCTTAACTCGATCATAGGGGGTGGTATAAAAATTAAGGAACCGAGCAATAGAATATGCATGGTAAAACACTCGGCCCTAAAGTGAGGTGTGTTTTTATGTTGCTAGTCTAGTGTAAAATCAAGAATATAGGATTCGTGTTCCTTATCTTCACACTCTTCTACTATTTTAATTAATTTTACTGACAAGATATCAACTAAACATAATGTAGAAAAGTGCTTTGAATGCGGCCCAACAAATCCTACTTCAAAATTTACACTATCCTCAATAGCTTCACTTTTATTCACCTTCTCAATGTCAGTCTCAAAATCAAGATGACAATCGAGTGGCTGCGATTCTTGTATTTTCTCCATAAATTGACTAATGTCCTCTTTATATTCTTCTTTGTTTATCCATTATAGACATGGTGGCAGTGGTAACTCCTTCAGCTCTACCCACATCTGTGCTTGATTCTCTAAAATTCATTTCATTAATTTATCCATTTGAATCATGATAGCACATATATCTTCAGAATAATCACTTTGACCACAAGCCAAACACCAAGTTACAGTCTGTTCCCCAGTTAGAACAGTGTCCGCATCATATTGTGAAGGTCCCGTCCACACACTTCCATCTAAATCTGAACAGTAAGTCTCATAATGTGGTCCCCCATAATAATAACAAGAATTATCATCACTCAAAATATCATCTATCCAGGCTGACATCTCAAGAAAGGTGTGATAAAAAATAAAAATAAAACAAAGTAAAAATAAAAAAAATAAACTAAACAAATATTTACAAGTTTGAATTCAAGAAAGTAGGCTAAAATTCCAAACCAACTCAATACGCCAAATTGTTCCCCAGCAACAGCGCCATTTTTGATAACACTAAATTGTTTCCCGGCAACGGCGCCATTTTTGATAACGCTCAACTTACATGTCAATTCAGTGCACAGCGGTCATCGTCAATATATTTACCCAACTTTTGAGTCGAGGTCGAATCCACAGGGAACAATGTGAGTGGCGATTAAACTAATTTGAAACTAAAGCTAGAAGTTGAATTCAAACAAATGATACGAAAATATAAAATGGGGGTTTTCAATGATCAAACAAATGTTAAGGTTGTAAGTTGCTTCAGAACTCAAAGCCAAAATTTCATTAGTTCAAATCAATGATAAAGAAAAACTAGGGTTGTGATCACTATGATAACTAATCCTCATTAAATAATAATTGTAGCATTGGGTTCTTATGACTTGCGGGAAGCACCAGATTATCAGTTTCGACAGTCCATCTAAGTGTTTCTCAACCTACCTAGATGTTGAACTCCCTAATTCTCTCAAACTTAGGGAAATATTCTATTCATACTGATTTATCTCAATTTGATCATTCTTGTTACAACATTAATCATTAGATGAGAACTTAACCTTCCCAAATCCTCATTGATAATTCGCTACCTTTAGTTTATTTCTCAGTTCGAGCAAATCAACCTAAGGCTAGATCTATTATTTGCAACCAATAAATAACAATCATAACAAAGGAATTATCAAGATTTTCCCACAATCACTCAAACCCTAATCAACTATTAAATCCATAGAGGAATAATCATAGATCCCACAATCTTATTTGTGGATTTTAGTGCCACATAAAAAAGAAAGGAATAGCAATAATTTTATTCATCATTCAAAGTAATTAAACTTACAAAAGATGAATTCTGAAGTTGATTCTCTTCCAAGTTCAAGAGAAAATTCCCACAACCAAAAAAAAGAATGGAAAATTCAATTCTAAGTTTAGAGCCCCAAAAAGAGGTAAACTGGCCTTTGGAATGAGTTCCAACTATTTCAAGATGATCAAGATGATGAATGAAACCCTAAAAGCTGCTATTTTATATACTTCAGACTAATTATGAAGACAAAATTATAGATCACAGTATTTTCTCAGACAGGCAACGACGTGTGTGATGGCTTATTAGGAGTCTGACGACTTATCAGGAATGTTGTCAGCTCCTCTTTAATTTTGACAATCTCTTCCTTAGGTTGACGATGAGACGTGACGGATTATCAGACATATGACGACTTATCAGAATTTTTGTCGCTTCTTCACTTCAAATCCCATTCCCTGCCTAAGCCTAACAATGATCCTGATGGATTATCATACTTCTGACGGCCTATCATAGATGTAGTTATGAATTTCAGCAGAAGCCCATTCTCTATCTAAGCCTAACGATGAGCCTGATGGCTTATCATACTTCTAATGGCCTATCACAGATGTTGTCAGGAATTCTTGCTGAAGCCCATTCTCTGTCTAAGGCTGACGATAAATCTGATAGCTTATCATAAGGCTGACGACTTATCAGACAAGTCGTCAGCTATACTCCCCTCTCCACTTGCTTAAAAATCAACTCTTTTACTTCTATTATTGTTGGTTCTCTTGCATCTTGACTTTTACTGCAATATCAAATAGAAAACAATCAAAAATAACAAAAGTTTCTTTAGAATTTGCAATTATTCTTAGTTAAAGGCCTCAAATATGTTAGCATTTGTTCACACATCAGTATCAGAAGCCTAGTGGGTTTATACAGGAGTTCAGTATTCCCACTTAGAAATGGGAGGTAGTGAACATGGAATTTATGATAGGTTTTCCTCGTACTCGGCAACAACATGATTCTATTTGGTTCATTATGGATAGGATGACCAAGTCATCCTATTTCGTGCCAGAGCCGACATAAATCTTATGCAGAGGAAGGGGAAACTTAGTCTCTGATATATTGGCCCTTATAGAATTATGAGTCATTTTGAAAAGGTGGCTTATGAGCTTGAGTTTCCTGCAGACTTAGTATCAATGCACCCAGAATTCTATATCTCCTTATTGAAGAAGTGTATTAGAGACCCAACATTTGTCATTCCCTTATAAAGAGTAGATGTTCAAAACAGCCTTTCTTACGAAGAAATTCCAGTCAAAATCCTTGATCGACAAACTCGTAGACTAAGGAAAAAAGAAGTTCCCCTATTCAAAGATCTTTACCGGAATCAGTCCATTGAGGGAGCCACTTGGGAAGCAGAAATAGATATGCAAACCAAGTACCCTTATTTTTTCTCCACAAACTCAGACTCAACATAAGGTAACAACCTTCACAGAATTCCTCTTTCCCACGCTTAGTTTCAGCTGCATATTATTCTCATGTTAGTCATGCATTCACAAAACCAATTCAATCATGAATCATGTTTCATACTCAATCATATATTCACATATGTTCATCATGTAATCTCAGTTCCTCTGTGCTTTTAGTCTAACCAGTCTCATTTGAGGATGAATGTTCCCAAGAAAGAGATACTGTAATACTTCAAAAATTCAAACCAATACTAGCATCATGTTTCAAGATCATGCATTGTACATTATGGTTCTTTGATAGTTTTATGAGTTAGTTTGATGTATATTAAGGTCTCAAATAACTCCAAGCTGTTAGACGAATCAAAAGGTTCCACAAATTGAATTTTTGATAAGAATGTTGCCTTAGTCAAATTCAAATGATCATATATTTTACTCTACTCAGAATTTTTCTGCTCAAAACACATCAAGTAATAGGAAATTTAATTACCTTTCCAACGATACTAATTTCTCCCAAATCTGATACTCAGGTAAGAAGTTATGATACTTTTAGATCAAAACAGTAGCCTAATGCGATAAGACGGTGTCACGGTGATGGCTAATTTCACGTTAGTCCTTTTCCAGTGTGTCACTGCGATTGCTACCGAGTCGCGCTAAGGGTTCATTTCACAATTGTTATTTTCCAGTCAGGCACCGCGATAGCACCGTGTCGCATCAAAATGCCAGTTCAAAATTATCCTTTCCAGTGGTGCAATATGATAGCATCGCATCGCGCCGTTGGACAAAATGGGGAATGTCTTTTTTCTAGTGGCCTGATGCAATTGTACCGTATTGCACCGGCATGCAAAATTAGGATTTCCAACTTTCACGATTTAAATTCCAGGGGTTGTTTAGTCTTTTTCCAAAGCCCTAAATCCACCCAAAACACGTAATTAATATCCTAAAGGGGCATTATGTTCCCCATTACTCATAAATTCTCTTCAAGAAATTAATTATCCTTCAAGAACAGAACCCTAGCCTTCAAAATTCAAAATTAAATCTCAAGAATTCACCATCAATTCTCACAAATTCATCAACTCAGGTATGTTAAGTGTTCATTCATGGGTCCCTTTCACCCATGGAGTCCAAGTATCCAATTTTAAATACAAAGTTATGATTTTAACCATGAACTCCCATGTATTGTAATTCTATACCATATTTACATGAAATCGTTGTTGTTTGTGAACCCCCACATGTTTAATGTTGTTATTTACTAATTTAATTCATAATTGGTGATGTTGTTGTTGAAATCATGCTATTTCTACAAGCTTTAAACTATTCTTATGCTTAGCTTGAACTATGAACATCAGGTGTTTGATGAAATGCCTATAAGAATGGATTTCAATATAAATATTTTTATGCTATGTCCTTAATGTTTTAGTATTATTTTACTATTATTGCTATCGAGTCTTGGGGGTTATGAATACCCAAAACCATTGTTGTTTACTTAGTCTCAGTATCTTCAAGTTAGTTTCAGAATATGTTATAAGCATTATCAGTTCAGTCAGTTATCATAATCAGTAAATCTTAGAATAGTTCAGTATTCCGAGTCTGTTCAGTTAGGAGTAGGATTTAGCACTGGGCGAACCCAGGGATAAGGGCTCACCTGCCAGTTGAGGGTGTGACCTTTAGTAGCAGTCCCCGTATTCCAGAACTACGTATCCAGCATAGGTTGAGATGTTAACCTGCCAGTTAAGGGTTGATCTCATATCGATACGTACCAGTTGATGGTAATCCTTATTCCTTCAGGTCAACACTTTAGTGGATCCACACAGCCAGTGTTAGTACCCGTGGCATGGTACTGACACCCTTTCAACTAGGGTCATAAGTTGGACCCTAAATTGCTTATTGGGGTATGTCGGTTAGATGATAGCTCCCACAGTCTTAGTCCAGTAATCAACATAGTAAATCAGTTTTAGTTGCTTGACCATAGCATACAGATATCAGTAATTTAGTTATCAAATTTTTGTATCTCATTTTTTAGATTATATTCAGAACATATTTATGCTTGGTCACGCATTCTCAGTGTTTACAGATTTTATGCATTATCAGTATTTATAGATTTTATGCATTTTTAGTACTCACAGATTTCATGCGTTCTTTTAAGTATTTCATATTATTTATTCAGTTAGTCACTATTCATACACATAAAACCACACATATCAGCCCACCCCATTTAGCATACTAGTACATTCAAAGTACTGATCGCATACTCTTTTCTTGCGCTATGATGCTTCATATCATTGGTTCAGACGCTCAGTTCCCGAATCACACAGACTTTCCAGATTATCAGCCGTAGCAGTGCTGAGTCATTATATTTTGAGGGCATGACTTATTTAGCTCAGATTCCTTTATCAGGTTCAGTCATTTTTATTCAGTCAGATTTAATTAGTGGATTATCCCATCAACTTCTCTGTCAATCAGTAGAGATTTTTCAGACTAGTACAGATAATTAGTTAGTTTTCAAATTTCAGTTGTCATTTTCAGACATCTTATCTGTATTATCAGTTTTGTCTTTCAGACTTTATTAAACTTATGACTTAAAAATTTATGGCATTTCTTAGTTATATTCTATATATAATCTTTTGTTATCACTTTTACTTAGTGCTCACAGTAGGTACTAGCTCATGGGCTTGCTTGTGGTTCTTTGGGACTATAAACACTATGTGGCGCCCAAGGTGTACTCTTAGGGCATTAAAAAGTTAGTATTAGAGCCTAAAGTTTTTAAGTGTCCTAGGAAGTCGTTAAGTCGTGTCAAGTAGAGTCTTGTGCATGGGTGTGAAGCACTCCACACTTATGGATAAGAGGCTACAAGGCATTTAAGAAAAGTTTCCCTTCTTTCAGTATTCATGTCATGCGACTGAGCATGAGCTCAAGTAAAACTCTCTGTCTAATATATTATCCCTTCTATTTACAGAACATGCCTCCCAGAAAGACAAACGAATGAAGAAATGTAAACCAGCCAGCACCTCCGCCCATTCTGGAATATCCCCTGAATGAGCATGTTTCTCATACAGAGTTTAGAGCTGTATTCACTACTCTATCCTATTCTGTAGCAGCTTAGAATGTTCAGCCAACCACTTTTCTGGCCAACCCAGTGGCTAATAGTTTTGCAGCTAGGATTTAGGACTTTACCCGAATGAATCCTTCTTTATTTTAGGATCCAAATCTAAAAAGGATCCACAGGAATTCTTAGACATGGTGCAGAAGGTAATGAATCTTATGGGGGTGAATTCTAGTGAGAGTGCTAAATTAGCCACTTACCAGCTGCAGGATGTGGCTCATACATGGTTTAAATAGTAGAAGGTAGATAGAGGCACTGATTCAAGGCCTATAGAATGGGAAGAGTTTGCTACTGCCTTCTTAGATAGGTTCTTTCCATTGGAGTTGAGAGAAGCCAAGGTGTTAGATTTTACTACCTTGAGGTAGGGTAACATGGGTGTGAAGGAGTATTTCCTCAAGTTTACTAAGTTATCTAGGTATCCTCCTCATGTGGTAGCTGATAGCAGGTCTAAGATGAGTAAGTTCATGTCTGGTGTATCTGACAATGTGGTTAAGGAGTGTATAAATACAATTCTGATTAAAAAGATAGACTTGTCTAGGTTTATGGTCCATGCTCAACAGATTGAGGAGCAAAAGACTAAGGAGAGAGAGAGGGAGAATAAGAGAGCTAGAATGGGTAGCTTTAATTTCAATCAACCGAGGTCAGAAAGTGGTAACCGTCCTTAGTTCCATTAGAAATATTTAGCCCCAGCTCCATCTTCAGCCAGTACTCATATGCCCAAGTTTAGAAATGACAATCGAGATAGGGCGCCAGGCTTTAAGTCCCAAGACAGTGTTAACAGTGCTCGTATGAATCCTCTTTGTCAAAAATATGGTAGAAACCATTAGGGTGTTTGTAAAGCTGGTAGTGATGTTTGTTTTGGGTATGGTAAGGCAGGCCACAGAGTCAGGGATTGCCCAAAGAGTGGTCAGAAGGGTCAGTCCAGTCGTCCCAGTTCTGTCTGGTCGCCCGACTCAGCACGGTGCCACTTCCAGTACTACCAGTGGCCAGCTTCCAAATAGATCGTATGCCCTTCAGTCCTAATAGGATCAAGAAAGTTCTCTTGGCATAGTTACTGGTATGTTGCAGGTCTTTCATTTACATGTTTATGCTTTATTAGACCCTGGAGCTTCTCTTTCTTTTGTAACCCCTTATATAGCCATCAACTTCGGAGTCAGTCCCAAAATATTAGCAGAACCTTTTTCAGTGTCTACCTTAGTAGGTGTCTCTATTGCGGCCAGGCAGGTATGCAGCAACTGTTTGGTCACAATATCTCAGAAAGTCACTTCAATAAACCTTTTGGAGTTAGAGATTCCTAAACCGAGAAATGTGCTGGTAAGGTTAATTTGAGAATAAGATCGATATTTTAAAGAGTATATGGGTTGCAAACCCCTCATGGGTCCTATCTTAGAAGCATTGAGGCTTGGTAGATGTATATGCAGTTACTTCCAATCATTCATCATCATCATCACATTGCATTGCATCACTTGCATTGTATGATATTTCTTTGGTATGCTTTGATATTGTCATTGAGTTCTTACTTTAATATTTAATTATCATAATTGAACCTTGTTTGTGATATTGTGTATTGAATATTCATTGTTTTTTATTACATCATACTATTCTACTTCTTTGTTGATTTGGGATTTGAGGTATACATGAGATGTAGGGTATGACTATGGCTTGATTAGTGATAATGTAGCAGCGCACCTAGTGGTATCATGACATACACATATTTGTACACTCTTAATACTTTATCATAGATTATTAATTTAACATGATAATTTATCTTGATTTGCTGTGTTAGTGAGTCTTCCTTATAAATGTCTTCATATTCTTGTTGATCATAAAATGGTTAGTGATGACTCTCCAAGACTTATGTGCATACCCTATTTATGAATAATGTTATACCCATTGTGTTAGATTACCTTCTTAGGTTAAAGTGGATAATTTAATGGCTATAGATCTTTTTAGGGAAACCCTAGTAATTGGGGTGGTGGTTCTCGCCACTCCTTGTATTAAAATTGGTTATAGATGATGCTTGATTAGTACACATAGTTTTAATACTTACTCTTGCTTTTAGTTATCATAATTTTTTACACCTCGTGCATAATTTTTTTTGATTTGGAAGATGGTAGATGTCATTGTTTATGAGTTGAGCTATGGAGATCAAGGTAGTAGTTGATGCTTCACAAAATATCCATATCTCCCTCTATTTATCTAGCATTTTATTCACATTAATATACCTTAGATTACTATTTTCATTCTATATTAGATTCTTATATTAGTGATAACCAAAATTGGTATGTATCTACTTCTTCTATTTATTAAATGTTTGGGTTTATTCTCTTTTCTTATGCTTCTATATTCCTATGATTTTGAATTGGGGTTAGGATAGGCTTGCCTGTATTGGAGGGTGTAATAGGTGCCATCACGAGCCTATTTTGGGATGTGATGAGACTCGGTGTTCTCATCTCCTATCGTCATAGCTCGCATTCTAGCCATCTTCAAAAAGAATGAAATAATAAGAACTCTAGAAACCAGCATAGACTCGATGCACTAAAGTGAATAAAGAAGATGAGTTTTTCCTAGGAATACCCTATATCCTCTTGAAGATAGGATGTGGACATTATCACACTGATCTGCGGGACTTTACTAGATACTTAGTCTTGTACCAATAATACCAGTGAACCTAGGATCTGATAACTATTTGTAATGTCTCAATTTCTTGAATCATGGTGGCAACTTCTTTAACCTACCTGGAGGTAAGCAAAATCATAGACCGAAATGACAAGTAATGGGCTAGTTGGTGGAAGGTAAAATAAGTACCAAAAGAAAGCACACAATAGAATTATAAGCAATAAAGGTATAAGCATAACAAAACAAATATCAAGGGAGGGACAGAGTGAGCAATGAATAGCACACGACATAGTAAGGTCGGTACAAGATCCACTAAACCAGAAGAATAAGAGTACTAAATAGTATCCAATATACAAGTAGTTTTAGAAATGTAAATATTGCCCAAATATATTAGAAGGATAGAGAATCATCTTGGATTTGAAAGTTCACCCTATCTCCAAATCCCAAGAAAAGTTGGATAGAACATCAATTCGGTGACTTGTACTCAAATCTGCATAAAAAAAAATGAAGAAGTGTAACATGAGTACCGAAACAATGGGTACTTAGTTTACATTATGGTCCAACTGATCTAAATCATAATAAAAGTATTATAAAATGCAATAAAGTTATCTAAAGTCGTGGATAAAGATGATATCTAGACAACTACTTAAAATTTGAGATAAAGCCATAATTATGAATAATGAATAAATCAAAATAAACACTCCAAGTATAATCTAACTGGACCCCATATGCCCAGATGGTGAAAGCAAATAAAGGAAAACCCAGCTGAACCCCCATAAGCCCGATGGATGTAAACAAGGAGGAGTGTACCACTTATCATAACTTCAAGTGAACATCAGTGAGACCATACTTGAGATTCCCTTCAAACCATAATACCAAACTTGAATAGAAAATAAAGAAATATATCATCATAATAATGTCATAAGAAAATCATAGATGTCAGACTAGAATTGAAACTAGAGTATCATACAATCATATTAAAGTATCACATATGAAATGCAATCGTTGACTTGAAACAAAACTAGTAAGAAAGTACAAGGGAACAAGTTTAGCCAAAGGTCGAAAATGTGTCTAAATCACTCTAAGGCTCAAGAATTATTCTAGGGTTACGAAAGAAGGACTTCCATGTCTACAAGGGGCTACTATAGATATTTTCCATAAATGAAGGTTGGCAGGGCTCACTAATAATCCTAAAAGTTTGTACACCAAGGAAAGTTTCTATCCAAAACTAATCTAAGGATCCAATGTTAGTTACTAAATATTAAATAAGTCCTTGGATTGAGATAAAAACCTAACACAAAGGAGGAAGAATGAGCCCAAATTCTACCTAGAACGACTCTCTAAGTGGCTAAATAATTCAAAAGTCACTAAATATGCAACAAATCCATAACACCGTACCCATTACTAGTATAATGCTATACCAAAATCACAATAAATCTCAATCTAGGAGGAAAGTAAGCCTAGCCTACCTGGATTCCATCAAAAATTCAAAACAGTCTACTAAATAAGAGCTTTTCCCTTTCGAGAAGCCTTTGTATGCTTCCACACTATCAAAAAGGTAATTTATACATCACACCAAGAATAATGATACCCATATTGCATATAATTACTTTGAGTCCAAAATTGAGCTAAAAATTTAATGTGGGGCTCTCTTATGGAATCATAATTTTGAAACAGTTTAATATCCCTCTAAGCTCAAGGATTATTTACCCTAAAAATAGGTAAAATTTGAGCCTGTATGAGCCCTAAATCAGCCTGCAAAGTAACTAGGGATTTAAAGTTAAACGAGGGAATACATTAAGAAATTAGGAGGAAACTTATGAAAATATCAATGAGAAATGACCAAAATAACACCTCCAACTCACTCTGAACACCTAATGACCAAAATTTACTCTCTACCAGATCTCGAGGGTTTTATAAAGTTAGGACTTAAGAAAAAAAGTGCAGAATTGAGTTCCATAGTTTTAACTATTGCCAGGGGTCCTTCATGAATGTGAGGCCTTATCATGATAGAAATATGTAAACCATCAAAATCTTTATAAATGCTGCCGATCTACCATAAACATGAAGGAGGAAACCTGAAATAGTCGATATCTCACCCTTCGGAAATGCAAACGGCAACTCACAAATGCCAAGGGAAAGTTTCCTTGACCCCCTTGAATGCAGCCAAGCTTCACAAATGATAAGGCCAAAACATGGTTGTACTAGATGAAGCTGCACCAATAATTCTAACATTTTGCCAAGTTTGCAATCAAACCCTTGATATTTGTATGAAATCTCATGAATGAATATAAACTATTCTATCCTACAAAATTTGACATTCTAACTCAACGACACTATCAAAACTTCCATCTAGGGTTGTTTTAATGAAATATGAATTCCACACCCAAGGGCCATTTCAACCAAATTACAGTCAATAGCCCAAAATGAGTTTGTAAGCCTTGGAACCCAAGTCAAGAGTCCCTCCTAGCCTAAAATAAATATTTTACAGTTGACAGAGCTGCTAGAATTATCATACATAGCCATTTACCTAAAGTTTAGGGTTGATACTTAATTCTTAACAATAAAGACTTTAAAATGAGGAATTGACTCTTAAAACCATATGAATTGCCCAATAACTGAACTAAACAAGTCATAATTCACTTAGGTAGCTATATGAAAGCTTTAAACATTAAAAGGGTATGAAAACACAAGAAATGACGCAGGGGGCATTATAAGAAATGAAGCAGGTTAATAAAGTAGTAAAATGCATGGTGTATTATCTTGTAAATGTTTGACTTAAAATAAAAATTTCATGTCACTAAAATTAAATGAAAGGATTACCTAAAAGGTTTGAGTGACTTTGTGAGTTAAAATGCTAATAGTTGAGTGATTTATGAATTGTAAAACACAACAAAGTAACTTTATGTGTAAAATACCACTAGAGTAATCTTTGTATTATAAAGTTTTAAAAAAGTGATTTTCTAAGAGATTTTTTCTTAGTTGAGCGACCATAGGAGAAATTAACTTTATTCAGTGATCTTGCTGAATCACTTTAAACTCTCATGTTTTCTTGAGATCAGTGGTAGCGGTGGCTCAAGTTCATCATAGTAAAAATAGTTAGTATTACAACAATAACAACAACAACATGCCCAGTAAGATCTCACAAGTGCGGATTGGGGAGGGTAAAGTGTATGCAAACCTTACCACTACCTTGGGGAGGTAGAGAGACTATTGTCAAAAAATCCCTGGCTCAAGTGTAGGGAATTTAGGTACAAAGTAGAGAAAAATAGTAAAGAAAATATGACAACTAATCAGTCATAGAAAAATAATAATCAGCCGCAAAATTGTGTGATAATTAAAGCACAATAAACAACAACAATGATAGATATCTATAACCAAACCTTAAGCCACCATTCTATAGTGCATGAAATTATTCCAATCTAACTAACCTTCCATCTAATACACATCTTCAACAGCCTTCTATCTAAGGTCATGACCTTGATAATATGAATATGAACCATGTACTATCTAATAACCTCACCCTAATACTTATTCGACCTACCTTTTCCCCTATTTGTATTTACTATATCCAACCTCTGCCACTTCCTCACAAAGGAGTCTGAACCTATAATGAGCGTCATACTAAATTTAGAAATTTCTATATTTTAACCATTTTGTGCTTTCCTATGATTGTTTTATCTTATTTATAAGTTATTAAGATGGTTGACATATTTCTCGATGCGTCCAAAAGTATTTTAAATTAATTTGTAATTTTGAACATCCTTAAAATGAGTTAGTTTGACTTCGTTAATAGTTTATTATTCAATATCGGATGATGATTCTTCCAGTTCCATTAGATCCAGAACATTAATTTTGGGTTATTAGCATGATTTTTTTTCTCCATTGATCCTTTATTTTGCATTTTGGCCCTCTATTTAAAAACTAGTTAAATTTGTCCTTAAAGGGTCCAGGGGGTTATTTTTATGAAAATGATCTTTTTTCAAAAAATACAATATTTTTTTAAGTCCAGAATATCGATATTAGCATAGTTGCATTATTATTTTATTTTTATAGGGTCCCAAACAAATCTCGAGGGTCAATCCAGAGGATTTCAACCTTGTGTGTTTTGCTATTTCAATTCTTTTATTGGTGCACCAACTTCCTCTTTGTATTCATGAGCATCCCTATCATGTTTGTGAAGTATAATTGTCCTTACCATCATGGCCAAAGGCTTTCATTCATGATGGGTCAAGTATTTTTTATATTTGCAACTAGGGGGTCGCATTCGCGAAGGTTCGGTCCTGAGAAACCTCGTAATCTTAGACTAAGGGACCATATTCACAAAGTCCTTTAAACCTGGATAGATTATATTTATATTTTAGGCCCCATATCATATTTTGTCCATATTTGGAGTTCTAGAGCTTGAATTAAGGTAATTTCAAAGGGGTTTCTAGATTTCTTCAATGGATGAGTTCCTAAACTATTATTCTATCACTTTTATTTAATTTCATATTCATAACAACTTCAAATACTTGGTTTTAAGTGTGATTTTGGGTGTTTTTATCCGTTAAAGTTTAAATAGGTTTTTCTTTGATTTAAGGCCCAGTTCCTACTCATTTTTGCGTAGGTTTTCAAGTATAGATTCCTATAATCTTTGAAATTTATTTATAAAAGAAAATTTCAATTTTTCCTATTTTATTTTCAAACCTATATTTCAAACCCATTTTATAACCATCTTAAATAGGTTAATATGAGTATCATCAACTTTTTTTTGACTTGTAAATGCCATATTTGACTAGATTATACATATTTGGTGTTGTTGTGAGGGAGCCAAGCTTCTGTTTGAGGCTTTGAGCAGTTTCAAACTTGTGAATCTTTATTTAAGGCAAGTTGAGATGCACCATAAATTTTTTTAAAGTGTTTACGTGTTGCATACTTATTTGTTGGTTTTTGTTATTCCTTTAGGATTAGAGGTCCCACTTAGATGAAATGGCAAACATGTCTGCGGGTGTCAGAGTCTTATGGTGGATTGTAGTTTGATTATTGCGTTTCTTAGTTAGTATTACTACTCATAACTATCCTTAGAGTGGAATGTATATAAATAAGTTAGTATCTTAAATAATTATTGTTAAATGCCTATTTTAGAAATTGAATCTTGTTTATTAGACTTTATTGTGATGATCTGAGCTTAGTGACCTTTTGGGAATAAATATATTATTAATATTGGTGGTGGAATAATTGAGCTTTAGAAATGCTTAGTGTATAAATGGAATTTTAATAATGGATGATATTTATTATATGGGACAAGCTAGGTATTGGTAGTTCTCTCTCTATATATATATGTTATTTATTATCATGTGCCTGAGTGATAACTTTTGTATATATATATATATATTATTACTGATCTTGAGAACATATATGATGGTGTTGTTCGAGTGGGGTCTTGAGTTATATTGTTGGGTAAGAGTGTGTATTTAATTGTCATATTTATCAATATTTGTCTAGTAAGTGCTTGACTTGTCATCATAGACCATGACTATGTATTAAATTATCATACATATTATTGTGTACTAAATTTTCTCTATCATATTTATAATACTCGATTGTGGGATTTTAAAAGATATTATTAATTTCATACATGATTACTTATACAAGTGGTGCCCTACAATGGCTTACATCTTGTAACATTGTCATATAGAGTAGATTTTGAGCTCACTTATAATTCTATTGAATCGATTTATATATTTATATAGATTTGGTTATGAGTATTACATCTTCATATCATTCATACTTGTTCACGAGACTAACACCAATAAGGTTTTTCCCATTCTAGAGAAAATGAGATAATTTTAAAAATACCTAGATTGAAGGATGTATCATTCGGTTTGATTGAGACACTTTATGAAATATTATGGTAACCTTAATCTGTGAACACTAGCCAGATGGGTGGATTTGAGATTATTGAAAGTATATGGGTTGTGAATCTTCCATGGTTCCTATTTTGGGAGCAATATTGCTCATTAGGTATATGCAGAAGGTTATACAATAACTTTCAAAAATTCACCATCATCCATCATCATCACTATATTACATTGTATTACCTTTCTTAGTATGGTTTGATAATATGTTATTATTTAATCTTATACTGTATTAACGTCATAGAACTTTATTTCTGATATTGTATTTAAGCATTCATTTTACTTTATTATATTATCTTATATGATCTTATATTGTCTGTGAGGTTGAGGTACTATGAGACTTGGGGTATGGCCAGGGCTTGATTAGAGAGATAGTTATGTAGCATGTTTTGGTAGTATGTGATAAACTCTTATATATGCACATTCACCCTATTTTCTATCCCATATTATTGGTTGGTCATAATTGACTAAGCCTAGTATATTGTTGTGAGTCTTTATAACTGACTTTCCTTATTTATTGTATAAAAAATAAATAGTGTTAACTCACCTAAGTTAATGTGCCTACCCTATTTTTAATTCATCTATTGGTTGTTGTGTTGGGTTACCTGGAAGAGGGTAAAGTAATGTATATATATTAGATTTTTTGATTTTTGGAAAGCCTTGAGTAATTAGGGTGATGGTTTTTGCCATCACTTTGGATTAGGGTTGGTTATTGATGATGCTTGCTGAGTACACGTGGTATCATACTCACCCTTTCTTTTCTTTCTTTTATTCTTGCTTTCTCCACCCCATGCATGTATTGGACCAAATAACAACTTATAAATTATTTTATTCCAGTATATATGCATGCGGAGATTAAGATATTGGTTGATGGACTTTGGAATTTCTTGGATCTCTCTACTTATGTCTTATGTTTTATTCATATTTAAGATATTTTAGACGATTATTATTAGTTTCAATCTGTATTAGAGGCTTGTACTAGTGACAACCAATCCTGAGATATATTCTTGAGACTTGAGTCTCGTTTATATGAATTTGGTATTATGCTATTCTTTCATTTCCATTTTCCATTACTTAATTTATATTACTATGCATTGTGTTAGGATTACTTATGCAGAGGGTAAGACAAGTACCATCATGTTCTTATTTTGGGTCGTGACATATTGGTTTTAGACCCTAAGTTTATTAGATTTATTATAACAAGCCTTATTTAGTAGAATCTTGCAGATTGATTTGGAGACATCCATCATCTATCTTTCAGAGGCTGCATAACATTAGGAGAAATCCATTTCTTCATTCAATTTTATGCATTCATAGCTTTGTATAACTCAGAATTCCTTATTCATTCTCTTATAGATGGTGAGCACATGTTCTTCCTCAGCTACAGATTCAGAGCCCATGCCTTTAGTGTGAAAAAGGATAAAAATTCAAAGTGAAGGTCAGTTTGAGATCTCTAGACCAGCTAGAGGTCAGTTTAGAGTTTCCTCTTTAAATTTTAGGGTTTCTAGTGGTAGTAGGTTTAGTGAGTTCAGGGGTTAAGGCTAGTGTAGTCACCACATATAACTATATCTATGATTGAGGATTATTTGATTTGAATGTTGGGTTTCTTTAAGAGAATGGCTCCTATCTTAGTTTTGCATGCAAGTTTAGGGCTTCAGACTCTAAATACACATGTGACTATTATTGGTTCTCCTTTTTGGTTTCTTTAAAAGAATGGCTCCTATCTTGGTTTTGCATGCAAATTCAGGGCTCCAAACTCTAAATACACATGTGAATACTATTGGTTCTCCTAGTATGGATGAGGTAGTATCAGGATTGCTCCGCATACAGTGATTTCTGTGAAAGGAAAAAAATTCACATGTGACTACTATTGGTTTTCCTAGAGTCCATAAGGTTTATTCCACCTTATTTTGTTAGAAATCCTAGGTTTAATGCTTACATGTTCTTTATTGGTTACCATTAGAGGTTGCACAGGTTGGATTTGGTGAATCTAATAGAGTTGGCTTTACTTTCTTTCAGTTCTTTCAGCTGGCTAGATAGCGGTGAAGGACATTTATAGAGGGTAGACCTATTGAATCACCTTTTTTCCATGGGATCATTTTACTAGAGTATTTTTAGAGGATCTTGTGTGTAGATATAAGAGGCATACAGTCCAAAGGTCTCGAGGATTTGATGATCATAGCAATATCAATTATGGATATCAAGCTCTTCATACTTAGCTTGGAGAGGGTTCGATTAGGGTGGTCTTTTGGGTCATTTACACCTAGTTTTGTAGGCTCTGACTTTTTTGGTTTGCTTTTGGTATGGAGGTCTCTGTTATTATAGTAGGGATTGCCCATTGATTAGACAAAGAGATGCTTTATGAGTTTCTCCATTAGATGATTTATGTCAGTATCAGGTTGCACAGGATAGACACGAAGCACGAGTTTTCGATATAATAGCCATAAGTATTATTTTAGTCTGTCTTTGATTTTTCCTGGTAGTGTTTGATTAGGGGTCTACATCCTCCTATGGGTCATTTTTTGATGGTTTGAATGACTGTTGGTCAAGTCTCAAGTCTGGCGATTTATGATCGTAGGACTGGTATAATTTTGGCATTGTTCATGATATAAGTTTTGGTTCAAATTCGTCAATTGATTACATGAATTTCGATTTTAGTCTAGCATTGAGAAGTTACTTATGATGATTATGGAATTGATTTTAGTTTGGTATTTATGGTATGGATGGATTCACGATTATGGTTTCAAGATACGATTACTTAGTGTATTTTTAGTTACTTCTTCTCTTGCTTTCACCCTCTGAGCTTATGGGAGCGCGCATTGGGTTGTTTACTTTTCTGCACTTACTGGCTTATGGGGGCCAGTTTTGTAGTGATGGTTATTTGTTCTTTTATATTATTATTATTTTGGATTATGGATTTATTCACAATATTTAGAGCATTATTCTAGGTTTGTCCTTTTTCTTAGCTTATTTATCTTGCGTTATTATTCTTCGTATATTATGATTTATCTCAGTGGGCTGATGATGCCTACTAAGTACTCATGAATTTAGTACTCATACTATACTTTTTGTACCTTTTTGGTGCAAATCCAAGTACTTGTTGCCACTGTAACTATCCTGACTAGAGTTTGGAGATAGGGTGACCTTTTGGAGCCGGAGTTGATGTTTAATCATTCTTCTACTTTTGCTTAGTCTTTCCATTTTGAGACTGGTGTACATTTGGCTATTACATACTCATATTGTTTTGTTAGTGGATCTTGTACTGACATTAATAGGTCATGGGATTGTTATTTATCTTATTCGATATTTTTCCTTCTTATTATTATTGTTCTATGATTTGTTATTTGTAAACCTTTACTTACATATTTTTGACATTTATGCCATTTTCCACCAAATTAGCCCATTGCTTCTAGCTCTAGGCTATGGTTTTTCTTATTAGCTAGTGGGATAACGTAGGTTCCATCATGACTCATAAATTGAGTCGTGACGAATTGCTATTAAAGCCAAGTTCACCAATATTGTTGGTACAAGAGCAAGTGTCTAGTAGAGTCCTGCAGATTGGAACAATGACGTTAGTTTCTTATCTATAGGGGGCTATAGGATATTATTAGGATTTAATCACTTCTTTCACTTATTTTGTGCTAGAAGTCTAATTTGGTTTCGAAAGATTCCTTTATTTTCACGCTTTTACTGGTGGTTAGGATGCGTGCTACTGCTACACGAATTGAGGAGCTCGAGTTAGAGACTAAGGATCCAATCATAGTTCATAGATGACCTAGGGGTTGAGGATAGCCGAGAGATGAAGCCCTAATTAGAGACTAGGATAGGGAGTATTCACCAGACCCTATTTTTTCCCTAAGCCAGAGATTGCTCCATCTCAGCTCATAGTGGGCTAGGGACCAAAATAGGCTCCACTAGGTTTATTTTTTCTTTAGTGCTCAGGGATGTATTGGTTTAGACCTTGGTATTAGTTTATGGTAAATAATATGATGGTGCATAATTCGCAAATCAGAGTGGTACTAAGGCAGGAGTACAGCCTATAATTGCAGCTCCTAGAGTTGAGGTCTCTTCTACGCTGATGGTTTCTCAACTGATAGTTTCTCATTTAGTGGTTACCTAGCCTGATATGTTTGTTGAAGATTAGAGTATGTTGGGTAGATTTTTGAGATTAACTTTGCCTAGGTTTTCTGGTGCAACAGGAAAGGATGCTTATGAGTTCTTGGTTTCTTACGAGGATAGTCTCCATAAGTTTAGGCCTAGTTGAGATTCATGGTGTGTATTATAGTACTTTCTAGTTTGATTTAGTAGCTCGACACTGGTGGAGAGGTCATCTTGATTCCAGGCCAACTGGATCTACCTCATTGACACAGACTCAGTTCTCTAAGGTCTTCTTGGAGAAGTATATACCTCACAACCTTAGAGATCATCCAATACACCAGTTCTCAAGATTAGAGCAGGGTTCTTTGACTATTTTGGAGTATGATCCTCAATTTCATAATTTGGCTAGGCATGCCATATCTATTTTATCAATTGAATATGAGCGAGTTTAGTATTTTGTTCGGGAATTGAAACTTTTTCTTTGCATGGCTATGTATAGTTTGGTTTCTACAGGTAGATCTTTTGTTGAGGTTTTTGATCATACACATGTTATGAAAGAGATGAATTACGAGGCCTAAGGGGTAGCGGTAAAAGGCCACGATATCAAGGTAGTTTTAGTGGGAGCCGAAGTGGTTTATGACTTAGAGGTAGTGGTTTTCAAGGTAGGTACCTTTCACATCATCCCTACCAGCATTAGGGTCTATCTATTAGGCTCATTCATGTTGAAATTCAAATTGTCGATGGAGGCTAGTCTAGTTACAGTGATCATCCTAACTAGAATAGTGGTTAGCCTCCGAGGGGTTCATCTTCTGGGTATTCTAGCCTTGGTTCTTATTTTGGATCAATCATATTTTCTAGTTTTAGTACAACACATAGGGAGTGTTATGGTTGTGAGGCCTTTGGGCATTTCTCGATAGAGTGCCCAATCGTGGAGCTATAGTTGTTGCAACTTAGTTTCACCAATTAGAGCAGTACCTCTCCCAACTAGAGGTAGTATGTATGATCATTAGGGTAGTTCTTAGGGTGATCGTAGAGGTCCTCAGGTAGGTAAAATAATAGGGTGGCGGGCGTGGTCAATTGTACTCCGTACCTGCTAGACCTAAGGCTGAGTCTTCAGATGTTGTTATTATAGGTACTATTTTGATGTGCCATCAATCAACTTTTGCTTTATTTGATTTGGGATCCACTTATTCTTATGTATTTTCTCATAATGCTCCATAGTTAGAGTTATCTTGGGATTTATTGTCTATGTCATTATGTGTATCTACTATCATAGGTAATTTTTTAGTAGTGGATTGGGTTAATAGATATTATGTTGTGACTATTCAAGAGTTCGATACTCAAGATGATCTTATTGTGTTATACATGGTAGATTTTGATGTCATTCTGGGCATGGACTGGTTGTCTTCCTACTATGTGGTCTTAGATTATTTTGCCAAGACCATTACCTAAGCTATACTTGACATGCCCCCGGTTGTGTGGTAGGTATTTATTAGTCATGAGCCGATAAGGATTATTTCTTATGTTTGGGCTAAGAGACTTATTTCAAGAGGTTGTAAGTCTTAGCTCACTTTTATTTGTGATGTTATTATGGAGAGTCCCTCACTTGACTCTATTTCTATAGAATGTGAATTTCCTAATGTATTTCCTACTGATTTACCTAGTCTTCCTCCTAAGTACGATGTTGAATACTAATCTTGAGTCGGGCACCCAACCTATTTCTGTAGCACTTTACCGTATGACTCCTGCTGAGCATAAGAAGCTGAATTCTCAACTTCATTACCTTCTGGGTAAGGGTTTCTTTAGACCTATTATGTTTCTTTGGAGTGCTCTCATTTTGTTTGTGAAAATGAAGGATGGTTCATTTGTGTATGCATATTGACTACAGGAAACTTAACAAAGTGACAATGAAGTACGAACATCATATACCTCATATTGATGATTTATTTAACCAACTTCAGGGAGTAACAATGTTCTCTAAGATTGAATTGAAGCCTGGTTACCCTTAGTTGAGGATTTTGGCTAAGGATATCCCCAAGACAGCCTTTAGGACTCATTATGGCCATTATGAGTTCTTGGTGATGTCTTTTGGGTTGACCAATGCCCCAACCGCATTTATGGATTAGATGAACTGCGTGTTCAGGCCATATTTGAATTCCTTCATGATTATGTTCATCGACGATAATTTTGTGTATTCAAGGAATAGAGAGGAGCATATACAACTGTAATACCCTGAGTTTGGTACCCCAAATGCTACACGATGCTCATAATCCCAAAGAACCATAAGTTAACCCTTAACTAATATCTGTAACTGAGTATTTAATAATATACTGTAAAATTTGCAGAAAACTGGCGGAAACTTTCCATAAGGTTCAATACTTAGATAAAACTGAATAAAGTATAGTGATACTAAAACTAAAACAACTGTCTGAAAGTACTCTAGCCTGAAAAAGCCTCTAAACTATTTGAACTGTGGAGTTGATGGGACAATCCCCTAACTAACTCCGTCTACTGAAATGTTAAATCTAATACAATAATAAAATAAGAAACATCTTCGAATAATGAGGACTCACTGCTAAGTCTATTGCTGCTGGCTGAATTTGAACTACTAAGGGTGCTTTGAATCCCGTGCTTCTGAACCTTTGGTATAAGACACCATAGCGCAAGAGAAAAGAATGCATCAGTACATGGGAACAATACTGATTGGGTAACATAATACTACTGAATGAGAATGCATGCATGAGTGCATAAACTATAACTGAAATCGTAGTAACACTGAATACTGAATTCTAACAACTGGATTTCTGATGTCTGAGTCTACTATTCCTGGTATCTGATTGACTTAAGCTGAGATCAGTCCTATCTATCGGGTAATCTCTGAATATACTGATAATGAAGATGATTAACTGAATCTGAGATCAGTCCTATCTAGTGGGTGATCTCTGAATCTAATGGTACTTGAGACTAATTGATTGTATTTGAGATCAGTCCTATCTAATGAGTGATCTCTAAATCTGTTGGTACTGATACTGATATTGCTTGACTAAATCCGAGATCTATCCTATCTAGCGGGTAATCTCTAAATCCATTGATAATACTATTGAGTGATTGTATCTAACAGTCCTAAATCTGTGCTACTGAGCTGAGTTCTTTTACTAAGACTGATTCTTAAGCTGAGACTGTTGGGGGTAGTTATCTAACCGACATGCCCCTTTCTAGATAGTTTAGGGTCTAACCTGTAACCCCAGTTGGAAGGGTATCTGTACCGTACCATGGGTAAAGACAACTTTTATGGAGTCAATCCTACCTAACGAGTAACCCCTGAGATTAGTCCTATCTAACGGGTGATCCCTGAGTATGTCAGTCCTATCTAACGGGTGACATCTCGTACCTACACTAACTACGTAGTTCTGGAACTTAGGGATTGCTTCTAGGGATCTCAGTCCTATCTAATGGGTGCGCCCCCATCCCTAGGTTCGCTCGGTGTTGAATTCTACTCCCAACTGAAAGACTCTGAACTGATTTTTGTTCTTAAACTGAACTAGTCTGAGCTGAATCTGTTACTGATCATGATACTTGACTGGTCTAGCTGAATTCACTTGGTTTCAAAGACTGACGGAATACTACTGGATTTTGTCATCTGGCTGAATGCTACTAGGTTCTGAATTGAATACTTGAATACTACTACGATCTGAGCTAAGTGCTGAGTAGAAGCTGGAATGCTAATGATACTGATATTTCCTACGTTCTGTAACTATCTAAAAGTACTAAGTTCTGTTGATCATGGTACGACTGAGATTATCTAGAAAACTGACAGTGGCTCTTTAAAATCAGCTAATTTGCCGGGTATAAATACCCTAGGACTCGATAACATAAATAATACAAGACGTGACCACTCTTGAACAACATAACAATAGACTATCATTCACCATACACTCAATGAAAGATCTCTTAAAGCACTTAGAAATATTAACATGTGGTTGCATAGGGAATGCATGCCAATATCTCATAATTCATCCAACAAGGTCTTTCATCAAACACTTAACATACATTAAAGTGTACATAATTGGGGATTTCATGCTAACATGTCACAATGCATTTACTAAGGTTTTTCAACAAACACTTGGCATGCATGAACTTATACATAATTGGGGTATTCTTGTCAGTATGCTATAATGACCCTACTTCCTTCACACAAGCATTTTGTCAAACATATGGGGAGCATGCTTTGGTTATACAACAAATACTACACCTAAGTATCATAATTTCATCAACCAACATGCAACTTGAAGGGGGTTTATGATGAACATCACACAATTCATCACATGCTAGAATTAATTCTTAAAACTTTTAGCCATGAATTAAAACTCAAAAACACATAATCATGAACTTCAATACATATAAAGCATGAAATCTCATAAATACATAAACTTTATAATTTTGAAAAGAATTCTTGGACTTCTTAGGTGGAAGGAACCCAAGAATCAACATCTAACATACCTGAAAATCTAGATTCTTAAAGTTCTTGAATACTCTTGGAGGGATTCTTGAGATTGCTTTTGAAACTTGGGGGCTAGGGTTTTCTATTTTTGAGAGAGAATGCTTTTGTTCTTGAGGAATAGTGAAAATAAATGAACAATTTCACTATTAAGGGTTTAAATCCTGTATATAGGCTGATTAGGGGCTTTAGAAAATTACCAATTGGTCCTTGGAATTAAATAACAGAATCTAAAAATCTCAATTTTTCATGCTGGCCCAACACGGTAAAATCGCACCAGCTCACTGGAAACTGGACAATTAGAAAATTGGTTGGTGGCGCGACGTGGTGGAAATCGTGTTGCCACCTTGGTTGCGAACTGGAAAGGCACCGCAACCCGGTGAAATCGTGTTGGTGCACTGGAAATTAACAACTCTGAAATTGAGCCTTGGCGCGAAATGCCATAATCGCGGAGGTTCACTGGACTTTAAAGATTGCCAGTTTGGCTGACTCCATGATGTGCTAAAGTACCAGGTGGTATGCTGTCCTACTAAAATGGCTCTAACTCTTCATCTGAGTGTCGGATTTCGGAGAATTTGGTATCAATGGAAAGCTTATTCAATTTTCCACATGATAAAAAATCAAAATATTAAGAATACCACAGGGAATAAAAGGCATTTATCTATGACGCAAGATCCTTGATGTTCGAGGGACGAATCGAAGCTAAATAGAAATACGGCATACTACAACAACATTTGAGGATTGTGCTCCAGACTTTGAGAGGTCATAGGTTTTTTGCCAAATTCTCAAAGTATGAGTTCTGGATTGGGTTTGTGACGTTCTTAGGACATGTGGTGTCTAAGGATGGGATTACGGTAGACCTAATGAAGATTGATGCTATTCATGATTGGGCCAAACCTACATCTCCGTTTGTGGTTTGAAATTTGATTGGTTTGAACAGTTATTATAGTTGGTTCATTGAGGGTTTTGCTACCATTGTTGTGTGATGTGTCCTGGTTTCATGTCACTTTTGATGTTTAAAACAAGGAAATTCTGCAAGTACTTAGTTCTTTTTGTTAGATGTCTTGTGTTTTTATGTTAGTTTTGCAGGAAAACAGGGTTTGGAGCAGAGTACAAGAAAAAAATGATAAAGTGTAGATAGAAGGCTACTTATGAGACCTACCTATGGGCCGTAGGTAGTACTATGTGCCCTTAGGTTGGGTCCACAGGTTGAAGATTTAATTTTTTTAAAGTTGGTTCTAGCTTTGAGACCTACAAAGACCTACCTACAAGGCATAGGTTATACCTACAACCCCGTATGTACCCTTCATAAGTAGGGTTTTGAAGATTGGATAGATGTTCTTATTCATACGAATCCACCTAGGGCCCGTAGGTACTACCTATGACCCGTAAGTGGGGTCGTGGATAGGTGTCGACCTTATTTTCCAACTTTTTTTGGATAGGATTTTTAGGTTTTTTGTTGTATCTATAAATACCCATTGATGTTTTAGTATTATCTTACGCACTTTACATACTTGCAATATTATAGTAAGTTCTAAGATATATTTTTGATCTTGAAATTCTTGTTAGTGACTTTTAGGGTTTGATATTAATTTGAGATTTATTTTTCATTCTTAATTCTTTGTGAGATCATTCATATGCTTTCAATTATGATTTATATATACGTTTTTGCAGTCATGAACGGCTAAACCCCATAACTAGGGTTGTGGGAACATTGATGGAATAACAAAGTATAGGAAGTACAAAGTCTTTCTTGATTGATTTTCTTTCATATATTGTGTTTTTATTCATATTGATTGTTTTCTTAATGACTACAGACATTAAGAACCTATCGGTATTCAATACTAACTTGAGAGAGAGGTTGAGATTAGGAAAACAGATCACAATAGTAATTTGAAGCTACCAACCTTTATCTAATTAACTTGAGACCGAGAAGATATAGTTAATCTGGGATCCAATAGAAGGTCTATTAATGTAACACTCTGAAAACAAGTGGAGATGAGTGAAATTCATCAAAAAGTGTCAAAAGATGGTTGGTGATACATAACTTGTTAATTCAACATGCAAAGCATCGAGATAGTTTGACGAACTTGATAAGTTTGTGGAGTTACGAAGTCAGGGGGAACATAATCCTGGTGATCTTCTCATATTGATAACAACCTCAATAGTCCAAACGTTATTACTGCTACTATTGTTCTAAAAACCCCATTTACTTTCTGTACTTTCTAACTATATCAACAAGTTCTTGATAGAGTTTCATCGTACTCCTTGTGGTTCAACCCCAACCTTCTTTGGGTTCTATATTTTATAAGCGACCGAGTTATACTTTTTAGGAGGTGTAACTTAGGCGACATCAAATATTGGCATTGTTGCTAGGAGTACATTTATGGATTGATTGATTGAGACTGTTGTTTTTTCTATTTTTTGCTATTTTCCCCTGATTCCTTTTGAACCCAAGTTTGAAGGACCTTATAGTAGAACCATAAGATGGAAGGATATGAGCATGGAGACCAATACGAAAGGCTTTAGGATTATCTTAATCCATTGAATGGGCCATCCAATGGGTGTTCATGATACTAATAAAGAGGCTACTAACTGTTTGTTAGCCAAAAAGAATGTAAGGTTATCAATAACCCGACATGCTGAAAAATGGTCTAGAAAGAAGGTAACAGATCATCGAGCAACACTCAATAGGGTCAGATTTAGAAGAGATAGAGTTCAACCACCTGCTTATCCTTACTTTCCAGTGTTTGATGATTCGGAAGAGAATTTAGGGTATGTCAAATTGATCGAGACATGAGATATCATTCTTCCAGAGTTACCTTAAGGAAAAAAAAGTTTACATTACGAGTGCAATGATTCAGTTGCTTAATCTGAAAGGTGTATTTATAGGTTTGCCGACAGATGATGCAAACATGTAAATTATGATTTTGTTGGGATTCAGATTTCATATAATCTACCCGGGGTGAGTTAGAAAGCTTTGAGAGTCAGATTGTTCCCATTCTTTCTTACAGGAAAAACAGTGTTATTGTTAAGGGAACTACCTCATAGGTCCGTTACTACTTGGAATGAGTTGTAGACATAATTCTTGGAAAAATTCTTCCCGCCTTCTAGAATGTTATAGTTGAAGGATGAGATTTACAATTTCAGGTAATTGTATTTAGAGACACTCAATGCGACTTGGTTGAGATTCAAGAAGAAGTTGATAAATGTGCCCAATCATAGAATTTCAAGATGAAATTTGCTCGATATATTTTACACAGCCCTGAATGCAAACACCAAAGTTGTTGCTGATGCTATTATGGGTGAGGCTTTCACGAGTCTTTATTGGAAGCAGGTTGCATAAATATTGAACCAAATTACTAAAACCAATTGAGGATGGCATACTCAGGAGAAAGATATAGGAGCCGACACTTATGCTATTGGTTCTTCAAGTGTGCAGAGAGACCTAGATGAGATAATGGCTTAAGAGGTAGCATAGTTGAGGATGGAGATTGGTTTACTTACCAAGTAATTTGCAACTATGAATGTATAAAAGGTGAATGTAGTGGGTGCATGAGGTAAATATGTTTGGCTTGATGAGTCTGACCTTGAAATGGAAGCTAAGTACTTAGACAAAGAGATGACGGGTTTCTGAGACAAAGACCAAGGGTTTAATTAAGACAATTAGAACTCGAGTCAAGGGAATTAAGATCAGAACTATTATAGGGACAGGTATAGGGATAAGAGATGAGAGTGGGTTGGTGACTAGAGGGGAAAGAATGATTATAAGGAGAAATGTGGTGTATACATTTCACCGAAGAATCGTGATGTTGATTCTAGGATGAAAGTATTGCTTTTATAGCAGGTTAAGACTTTAGCGATCCAAGAGAGTTACCTTAAGGAGATTAAGGAAAATATTTTATGACTAGGCTAGAAAGTAGAACCGTATGCTACTGCGATTAAGCAACTTGAGTGACTCTACCAACTCGATCATAAATTGAGGAGTCACCAGTCTTAGAATTAAAGTCTCTCCTTTCTCACTTGCATTATGCATTCTTGGGAGCCAACAATACCTTGTTGGTTATTATTGTGGTAGATTTGCTAGATATGCATATTGAAGCCTTATTCTTAGTTTTGTAGAGGTTTAAACGGGCCATTGGTTAGACTATTGCGAATATTATTGGGATTCCACCAGAATATGCACTTATAAGATTCATCCCTAATCAAAGTACATGCCTAGAATTTAGCATTAACGTTATCTGGATCCACCTATGTAAGAGGTGCTGAAGAAAGAGATCAATATGTGGTTAGATGCATGAGTGGTTTACACTAATGCTGACAATAAATAGATGAGCCTAGTTTAGTATGTGTTGAAGAAGGATGGGATCATTTTTGGTACCGAATGAGAAGAATGAGTTAGTTCTGATGAGACTAGTCATGGGATAGAAAGTTTGTATGGACTATTAGAAGCTTAATACTTAGACGTAGAAGGATCATTTTCCTATACCATTCATGGACTAGATGTTATACCAGCTAGATGTTATACCATCTTGCATGTAGAGGATGATATTATTTTCTTAATGGTTATTCGAGGTATAATCAGATTTCTATTACCCCCAAAGACTAAAATAAAACCACTTTCACATATCCATATGGTATATTCGCATTTAAGAGGATGCTTTTCAGACTTTGTAACGCTCCTGCCACCTTTCTACGTTGTATGATGTCTATCTTTTTTTATATCGTGAAAGATATATAGAGGTCTTTCTAGATGATTTTTGATAATGGGTGATCTATTCGATGACTATTTGGCTCACCTAGCAATACATTTTAAAGATGTGAGGAGTGCAACTTGGCTCTGAATTGGGATAAGTATCACTTCATGGTTAAGTAAGGGATAGCTTTAGGGCACAAGATTTTGAAGGAGGAAATAGAGGTTGCAGGGCTAAAATTGAGATGATTGAAATATTGCCTCCACCAATTTCTGTCAAAGGTATTAAGAGATTCTTGGATCATCAGGTTTCTATAGGTTGTTCATTAAGGACTTCTCTAAAACTGCAAATCCACTGGTCAAATTATTAGAGAAAAAGGTGAAGTTTATGTTTGATGATGCTTGTCTCAAAGACTTTGAGTGATGAAAAGAGAGGTTGATTTCTGCTCCTCTTTTTTATCTCTGAATTAGAATCTTCCATTTGAGGAGATGTGTGACGCTAGTGGTGTATCACAATAGGCTGTTATAGGCCAAAGATTCAAGAAAATAGTTCATCCTTTCTATTATACCAGCAAAGCACTCAACCCTGCACAAAAAATTTATACAATTACTCAATAAGAGTTACTTGTGGTGATGTTTTCTTTGAGAAGTTTTGGTCCTATTTGGTTGGGACCAAAGTCATTGTGCATACTAATCATACAATTTTGAGGTATCTTATGGTGATGAAAGATATGAAGCCTAGGTTTATTCGATGGGTACTATTGCTGCAAGAGTTTGACTTTGAGGTGAAGGACCCAAAATACATAGAAAATCTAGTTGCAAACCATCTATCGTGCCTAGAAGAGAAAGCTATGCTTAAATTAGGGAATGATCTTGATATTAATGATACTTTTCTAGATAAGTGTGTGTTGGCAGCATTACAAGACTTAATCCCTTGATTTATTAATTTTACCAATTATTTTAGCAAGTGATCTCATCCTGAAAGACATGTTTCAACAGCGAAAATGATTTATGCATGAAGTATGAAAGTTTTTCTATGATGAAACTTACTTATTTCAGGTGTGTGTAGATGGTGTGATTCACAGGTATATTTTAGAAGTTAATATAATGAGCATTCTTGAGGCATGTCCTTCGTCTATAATTTGGCTTACCTTGAAGGTACTCGTACAACCCACAAAATTCTACAGTGTGGTTACTATTGGTAGACTATTTAAAAGGATGCATATGATTATGCTCGGGCCTATGAACAATGTCAGTTCTAAGAAAATATTTTAGGGAAGCATGAGCTCCCCATGTCACCTATTATTGAGCTAGAGTTGTTTGATGTATGGAAAATTTATTTCATGGGTCCATTTGTGAGTTGTCCTGGCTTGAAGTACATTTTGATGGTAGTTAGTTATGTGTCTAAATGGGTGGAAGCAGTTGCGCTCCCTAATAATAAGGGTGCAGGCGCAGTGTCACGACATTTTTGAAGACGAATATATTATCTCGATTTGATACTCCATATGCCATCATTAGTGATGGTGTGTCCTATTTTTGTAACTGTTATTTAAGTCCCTACTTGAGAAATATGTTTTGAACATATAGTGGAAATCCTTTCCATTTGCAGACAAGTGGGCAGGTTGAGGTCTCTAATCGTGAGATCAAATTAATTTTTGGCAAAGATTGTGAATGCCAACTGGACTAATTGGTCAAGAAAGCTAGATTATGCACTTTGGGCTACCGTACAACTTACAAGCCTCCCATAGGTGTCGCTCTGTATCATCTTGTGTATGGCAAGGCATATGTCATTTCCTGGTTTAAATTGAGCATTTAGAACTATGGTTATTGAAGAAGCTAAATTTTGAGTGGAGTGATGCTGCAAACTTGAGGATGGGTAAGATAAATGAGTTAGATGAATTTCATCTCTATGCTGATGAAAGTTCTACCCTGAATACGCAGAAGATGAAGTTGTACCACAACAAGAAGATTGGGAAAAAAAGTATTCTAGCCTGCAGATATGTTTTTGTTGTATAATTTGAGACTTTGCTTATTTCTTGGCAAGTTGAAGTATAGGTGGTATGGATTATTTTCCATGGTTAGAGTATTTCTACAAGGTGCAATTGAGCTTAAATGAGATGGGGATGCCCTATTCAAGGTGCACCACAACATTTTTGGCCTAAGGCCACGCTAAATCTGGACAACACTTATAAACTGTTGCCTAAAATATTTTGAGGCACTCTTTTAAAATGTAGCCTTAATTTTTAAATTTAAGCCACATGTTATAAATGTATTTACATTATAGTGAATGTCTATCAAGATCTATCAAGATCTACTTTGATATCTATTAGGATTTAAAGCATCCGTCTTTTACTAAGAGTAGGAGTAAATTTTCCCTATAAATAGAGGGTTTTTGTTCATTGTATTGACAATCTGATGATCTCTCATCCCTTAAGAGAAGAAATAAAAATTACTCTCTCTATTCTCTCTACTCTTCTTCTTTATTCTTTCTTATTTTATAACACGTTATCAGCACAAGACTCTACCAAATAAGGTGAGATTATAAATCTAAAGGTCAAGGTTAGTAATTCCTTATGTTATTTGTATTTTTCTATTAATGATATAATTATTGTTGGATTTGAGGAAAAATAATTGGTTTGGAATCATTTATGTTTTAAATTCATTCCTCAAGAATAATATTATCAAAGGGGATGATAATATTTGGGTTCAAGTCCCATCGATTTATGCCTAAGATGCCTTTATATGGATAAAATATTGAGTTTGAATCTCAATACACCATATTGATTATATTGTGATGGCTAAGACAAAATAATAGGTATTGGGTGAAAAGTCATGAAATTCGACCCATTGAATATGCTCTATTCCATGAAGTGAATGTGGTAGCAATATATGATAAGTTTGAAATATGACAACTTACTTCATTCTTGAGGTGTATATGGTAGCAGTGCATAATATGTCTGAAAGAAGACAAGTGATTGAATGCATGAATATAATAATGATCATCAAAAGTGATGATATTTTCATACGCTTATATGATTATAAGATATACTAGAGAAAAATTCTCTACACCATATGTATGCCTCGATTTGCTTCTGAAGTGGAAAAATCTTAAAAGAGGTTATAAGCTATCATAATTTGATAGGCTTAAGGCACGATTATATTCCATTCCTGGGGAATGAGAAACTTATTAATGCAAACGTGCACTTGATTGTGATTGTATCACAACTCACCTCCGAAAGAGGTTGAATAATTTTGAAATCTACTTCTGAAGTAGTAAACCTAAAATTTATTCATGTAATAGTAAATCTGAAATTTACTTAAAAAAAAGTACATGTCATGGTAAACTTGAAGTTTACTAGAATAAAAGTTCATATATTGATATGAACGATTATGACATCTCGAATATGTGCATGTATTGAAGAACTAGAAGATTCTTCAAGAATTGTATATGTCGTTTGTTCTCATGACAAGTTGGTTGGACCAACTAATATTGGGATCGGATCCCTTCAAATCTGAAAATTATAAAAGGTGAATAAGAGCCCGTTCACCTGTCATGTGATATGTTGAAAAGATGCATCAATAAGATGATCACATGTACATTCATGGTCAACCTACGTTTGACATTCATAAAGTTACTTGTTCAATATAAATTGAGCATAATTTTCAGATTGTGTAATCAAGATAATTCATTTTGATGGTGATGGTTTAGCATTGAATGTCTTCGATAAATATCTAAACCATTGTTAATGATAACAAAACTTAATGTATTGGTCTGAAATATGATATATTGCAATAGCGTTTGTATGCATTAGACCAATAAATTATGATTATTTCTTCCCTCTCAATTGGTTCAAGGTCGGGAACCAATTATTCTATCTAATAATTTTGATGTGCGGTATACGATTAATGAATATACAATAATGCACAATGATGGATTCCTCAAAGAAATAGAGGATGTATGCTACTTTTTCTAACATAAGGGGGAGATTATAAGCGCTATGAAATATGTTAGGAATTATCACCAGATCCTCATCCAAAAGATAATTCAAGTCAAATGCCGAAAGCATCTCATATTAAGCGCAAGTGCTCTTATTTTGTGTTCCTAAAGGATATAGTATATGCATGCGTGAAGCGTGGTAGACTAATCGATTCCAAATGAAATAGTCCTTGAAAAATAAGGAACAAATAATCATAATAAGAAGGCAATGAACTCTTAAAGAGTCTACGACATAACACTTCATGAAACCTTATGTAAGGTTCATGTGCCTGAAAATAATGAAGTAATGATATCTCAAAATGTTATGTCGCATTGTGAACCAGTACAAAATGATATATCATTAATATCTTTGACACAATATTGACGCAATATTGTGAAAGATTACGAGGATTTGAATTCTACATTTATTTAAGCATGCTAACGTAGAAACATTTATCAAGTGACATGAAAGGATGCATTTTGGTAAGCGTAAAACTTATTTGATTTGTTGTCCAGGCACTTGAAGATGTCACTCATGAAATATTGAATACTTTCACTTGACAAAACTTGTGTGAAAACTTTTAAGAATTCAAACTGCTTGAAACATATAAAAGTTTCTGGAAAACTTATTTATAATCCTTATATTGTATAAGCTTATTGCTTGAACATTATTGGAACTCTTGGAGAGTTTTCAAAGCAATGGATTATTTGCTGAAATTCGAAATATATTGAATTGGATTGGTTATGAAGTACCATATCTTAGTGCAATTGATGCACTCATGTACCTTGCAAATACTACAAGGCCTATAGTCTTTTCAGTCAATTTGTTAGCAAGGTATATTTCTGCTCCTACTATGAGACATCAAAATGGGATAAAATACCTGAGCTTGTTTTATTCTAAGATTGCAGTCCCGATCTTATTGGTCATGCTGATGCTGAGTACTTATCTGACCCGCATAAAGCTCGGACTCAAATAGACTATGTGTTCATATGTGGTGGTACTGCTATATCTTGGAGAAATACAAAGCAGTCTATTGTAGCCACTTCATTGAATCATGCTGAGATAATAGCTATTCATGAAGCAAGCCGAAAATGTGTATGGTTTAGGTTCATGATACATCTCATTCGAGAAAAATGTGGTGTGAAATATGACAATATACCCATAATTTTATACAAAGATAATTCAACATACATAGCACATATTAAGGGAGGATTCATAAATGGAGATAGAACGAAGCACATTTTGCCAAAACTTTTCTACATACATGAGCTACAAAAGAATGATGATATTAAAGTGCAACAGATTCGTTCAACTGACAATGTGATTGATTTATCCACCAAATCTTCTCCAATTGTAACTTTCAAGAAGATGCTGTACAAAATCGAGATGCAAAGGTCAAGGATGTTCTCATTAGGGGGAGTTAATACGCGCTGTACTCTTTTTTCCTTACGAGGTTTTGTCCCACTGGGTTTCCCTTGTAAGGTTTTTAATGAGGCAGCCGAAATGCGTATTATTAGAGATGTGTACTCTTTTTCCTTCACTAGATTTTTTTCCCTACTGGGTTTTTTCTAATAAAGTTTTAACGAGCCACATTATCTACCAATTAGACATTAAGGGGGGTGTTATAAATGTATTTATATTATAGTGAATGTCTATCAAGATCTATCCAGATCTACTTTGATATCTATTATGATTTGAAGCATCCGTCTTTTACTCAAATTAGGAGTAAATTTTTCTTATAAATAGATGGATTTTATTCATTGTATTGACAATTTGATGATCTCTCATTCCTCAAAGAAAAGAAATAAAAATCAATCTCTCTATTCTCTCTACTCTTCTTCTTATTTTTTATAATTTTATAACACCATACTAATTTTGACGGCGCTTATAAAGCATGATCTTTAATATTATATGCTACACTTATATGCTACACTTTATAAGTGTTGTGAAATCATTATATAATAAGTAGACATTTTACAAATATGGTTACACTTTTAAAATGTGCTATTTTTCTTATTTTAAAACAACAATTTATAAGTATTGCGTTTTAACTTTCCAAAAATTTGTACCAAAATATGATATTTCCTCCAATATTTTAACATTAAAATATTATATTCCCTCCAATATATTTTATTCCCTCCAATTTCTAATTATCCAAAAAAAATTATATCTAAAAAAATAATTCAGCTCACGAAAAACCTCTACAAAAACATTATAACATTTCTAATATTCTTTAATTATTAATCAAAAATAAAATGATATCTACGAGAGAAGAAGATGTCGAGACGCCAGCGAGGAAGACCGTCGAGACTGCCACCGGCGAGGAAGAGACAACCCTACCGCCGTGTTATCATCCGCCAGAAGGGTATTTTCTTGATTTCTTTATTTTCAATCTCTATGTTAATTCCCAATTTGGGTGCTTGTAATTTAGATCTTTGCTCTTTATCAGTTGGCCAGTAGGAGTAGCCAGCAACCCTGAGTTTCCTCCTTAAGTGTTGCTCGATTCAACCCTTGCTTGTTGAATTCCCACAGTCTGTCGAGGGCTTTCCATTCTAGGAGGCGTACGTAGATTTCCCTCCACCTATTGCACATATTTTGGTTGATATGATTCTCTCCGAAAGTGCTTTTTATAAAATTGGCTACTTTTCCAATTAATTATGCAAAACACAGACTGCTATTAGCCTATTCTACAAAAAATTGTATTTTGAAAGTTTTAACTATAAATAAGTTATGTATTTATGTGTTCACAGGAAGATCACTAGTGTATTTGAAAATAAACATATAATAATCCAATCTGTGGAAACAAAATGAGGGTGACAGAAAATCTCATCCTGTTAGAAGGACAGCAAGTGAAGGAGTAGTTGTAGATAGCAACAGAATGAGTCGTATATGCCATCACTTGTATATTCAAGGATAAGATATGGACTCCAAAATTTGTCTTGTCGATCTCCCTAACCATTGGATTTATACCCCGTGATTGAACGTGAATCTTATCCTATTTGCATGAGCTTTTAATACTTCATCGGTATATACTACTTTTGGAAAAACTGTGCGTGGGGTTAGGAGTTAGGACAGTGATGTTTATTGACTTAAATGGAGGTAAATAGTGGCATCTTTCTAACTGTGTAGATATGTGTAGCCTGTATCATGACAAATGTCAAAGTTGTGGAGCACTGTCTCTATCTATCAAGTACAAAACCAAATAACAAGCTGACAGTTCCTGTTGTATTGGGGAGGTTCTAGTGGGGACGATGGTCATATATATTGTGCTTTGAATCATATTGAGATTACCAAGCAAACCATGTAATTGTGAATTTGCTGCATTTGCCATTCAGTGTTTTGAATTGAGACATCATAAATATGATAAATATTTATGTCAATCTTTTGTTTATGATAAATATGATGTATGTCTAATCCACACATTACTCAATATACTTTAACCCCGAAACATTCTGGACCTCCTGCGAATTCTCATGTTGCTAGCCTTAGGGAGGCATTGACACAATTTGCTGTCTCATTGAGTCGCAAGGAGTGATCCAAGGAAGAGAGTGAAAATCTTGCGAAAGGAGTGAAACAATAATTTCAAGAGACGTTGCTTCAAAGCTCGGGCAATCTACTAAGTTACATTTCTCCCTGCAGTTGCTATGTTAATGAGGCAACTCTTCTTTCTGGTTAGATTCCTTCTGATTCAGCAGTTGTATGCACATATCCATGCTCTCATGGGAATGAAACAAGCAACAGCACCAACGCTCTAATACTGGCCAACTTTTGTATAGACCTTGTGCACTGATTTTCCGTTTTCTCCTCTATGTATTGAATGACGCTAATATGTATAAAAAAATATCTCTCCGTCAAACCAATAAAATTTAGGTTGATTGACTTATCATGGTATTCAAAATAGATGACTTCCCCTTATTTGCGTGGACTAGAATCTGTAATTCCAACCTATTCATAATTGTTGTTATCCAACATCTATACAAAGTTCATATAAATGTTTTCAATATCAATAAAATACTTCTCCATCAGTTCCTTTCTCAAAAATACTTAGTTACCCGTTTAAAAAAAGAACATTTCTATAAGGTAAGTGTAATTCTATTCCATTCTTTCACCCAAGTGTTCCAATTCCAATTTCCTTTTGTACTTACAATTTTGTGATGATAAAATAGAAGAGGCCACTCTAGTTGAATTGGCTGGGTAAAATGATATAACAGAGATTCCTTATATAGGACTTTTGATTTTCATAAACTTTGTAAGCTCCTTAGTTCACGGGCTTTCTGATTATGATCTGTTGAGAATTCTTTTTTGGTTAGTTGACATGGACATTTATGTTGAACAACCTTAACACAATTTCTAACTTTTCCACTGTTTGAACCAAATCCTGGGGCATAAAAAGATCATTATTCCTGCTCTAAGCTTTTATACAACAGCTGAAGCAACTAGTGATCATCGTCATAAGGTTCATTTGAAACTGGTGGAGGAGAGAGTTCCAAAACAGAATATCCATTGGCTTGAAACTCAGCCAGAAAAGATAAATCAAGTTGTTGTCCACACAAGACATTTCCACTCAAGTCCAATTTCTCCAGTTTACCTAACCAAATAGCAAAGAGAAAGGTTAATGAATTCGAAAATTAAGTGACACTGAAGGCACATAATGATGCTTTTGACGAGCATTTAATATATATTTATGAAAAACAATATGTTACTATAGTACTTCTCTTGAGGTAGTGGTATGGTCTGCGTACACTCTATCCTCCCCAGACCCCACTAGGTGGGAATACACTGGTAGGTTGTTGTTGTTGTTGTTGTAGTACATTGTATTAATTTCTATGTGTACAGTATAACTTTTCGATCATCTTTCACTGTATGTGGCCACGTCACTGGGTTCAAAAGCAATGTGCAGTAGGCACATTTCCAGAATTTCTAATTATGTTGTGAATTGTGTTTGGTATTTAAGTGGAGAAAGGCAGTCAGAAATGGTGCGTTGTGGTCTTCTCTCTCATGTTTGTTTGTGTAAAGGCTTAGAGCCTTTTTTGCTAGGTCCAAAAGCTTCTGAAACGTTATGATCCAACAAAAATCTCATAAAACGATATGATCTATCCCGTTCACTGTTAAATTTTGATCGACGACCAACCTGGGTAGTTTTTAGTGAAATACTTACTGCAGCTAATGATTGATGAAACATACTCAGTTTTTAAGTTTGTGTTGTGATTTTGGGGATCATTTCAAGCTCTTCTTCAACACTGAATCTGCGGTGCTCAAAAGACGAGGAAAAACTATTACTAAGGTCATGCTGATATTTACAGTTTGTTCCTTTCCACTGCCGGGTATCTAATGTGTGTTTTAAATTTAATGGAAAAATATTATCCCTGATCTCTTGTACGATCTAAAGATCTGATGTTTTTCTTATTATCACTCATCCATTCTCAATTCACGTTAGTGTAGAAGTTTTGTTTTCCAATGTAGTTGTGTGAGTAAAGGGAACCTCAGAGGAAATCATTTCTTATGATTAGCAAAAAATAAGAACTTTTGCACACCTAGAGTGTAGTCTAGTGATCAATGAAGTTTATACAGGGAGAAGATGATGAAAGATTTCAGAATGTTTACTATCTAACTGTTAGAAGTAGTTGGAAAGTATGATGAATAAAGAAATGAATAGGGCTTTTGTGTTTTGTGCACCCTTTTTAGACTACCTGAAAGTGCATCTGATATTTGTTCAAATGTCTGCAACCTGTCCAATCTCTAGCGTCCAGCGCAATTGATGCTCGGCCTAATCTTTTTCAGTTGGATAACTCACTGAAGGCTGTGGAAAGCTATGGCAAATTAGCAGTACCAACAAGTGGTATTTTTTCATTTGGTGCTCCATGCAGCACTTCAAGTAATGGACTGTTTGCTACCAGTCCTTCTTTCTCAGCCACCTCTGCCTTGACATCTGGTAATTTTAAAAATGACATTTCGAATAGCAGCTCAAATGTTGTTTCTCCTATGACAAGCATTTCAAGTACGATCGGTGCTACAAAAGGAAGCTCTACCACCTATGCTAACAGTCTCTTTGGTTCCAGTGTAGTATCCTTAGTTCCCAAGGAACCTCCTGCCAAATTTGGTTTCTCCACGGTTTCAGCAAAAGCAGATTCAGCACCAGCAACAACTTCCACTGCAGAAACTACAGATGTGAAAGCCAAATCTGAGACTGGAACTACTTTTGGCAACTTGAAGTGATCACCTTTTTGTGGCTCTATAAATAGTATTTTTGGTATTAGTTCATCAGTAATGTCAACAGTTACTACAACTAGTGCACAGTATGTCCATTTACTCCTTTGTTAATCGAATTGCCTTCCGTATGGCTTTCCGAGGTTGCTATTGTAGAATCTTCTTTGAGGTCCCAACTTGCTGATGTGCTAATCACATATAAGAAACTGTTGCTGAGAATGCTATTTACACTACAACATTTTTGGCCTAATCCGAGGAGATTGAAATTTCTATGCAAAAACTCTCATTGTCCATAATGAAATTGGACAAGGTATGAACAAATTCAAAAAATCATTGTTAACTTATTTAATTACTCTCGCTTGTTCTTTTAATCCTCCTATTCTTTAGCTTTCTCTATGCTATTATACCTTCTTCTCATTGCCTGACATTCCTGATGCTAAAAAGGTTTGCTAACCACAATGGAATCTTTTTATATATCTGCCTCTTGGGTTTTAATATTTTTTTCTGCATGGCCTTAACTTTTTCTTATGCAGTCTAGATTAATGATGGAAGTCAACTATATGCTGTCTTACGGAGCTGCAGAGCCTTCTCTTTCTTTACTTCAGAGATACAACATCCTTGGAATGCTGCTACCATTTCATGTATGTCATATTGTTTCATTTCATTTTGGTATGATGTGAGTTTCATGATTTTTTGGTTCAGGACAGTAGGTTATACTCGAGTAAATTTGTCATTTACAGGCGGCACACCTTGCTCAACAGTCTAACAAACAGTTGAGTGAAAGTTTTGTTATGCTGATGGTATATCTTCCTGCCTTGTATTGGTTTTTACTCCATAAATTTGTACAATTCCTTCTAATGCTTCCTCACTTATTTGATGTCATCTCTTCCGATTTTGTCTACATATTTTCTCTAGACGACTTGCTTCTGTGCATCCTCCTGAAATCTAGCTTTCGCCTCCTCCCACACACACATATATATAAATGAGCATATGCACACACTTATGTCTGACATATTTATCTTTTCACCTCATCCATGTTTTCTTGAGTCTTCAATAGGCTTTCACGCATTAAATTTATTGGTCTGAACATTTTGCGAAAACTATTTTCCAGTTTGGATCAGTTAGTCACCTGTGGCCGACCTTCTCATGATAGTTTGTGGTAAGTTGATTTAAAATTATTGAGCTAGTGTAGAGAAATTGGCTTTTAGTGGCTAGGATACTTGATGATATTTTTCCTTTTGATTGATGTATGTGAGCAGGGTTGCACTCTTGGCATTTCATCTAGCACTAATAGCTAATCCGCAAGAGGCATATGTCGTCTTGACCATTGCTGAAAGAAAAGCATCAAATGTATCTGTGAAATGTCCTAATATTTAAGTTGGGATCTAAACAGATATGCCATTAGACTTTTTGGACTTATCTTCACCTGATGCGAGTAATGCACAAGCTGTAAAAGGGAAAAATTCTTTCAAATTCTTTCGGCTCAGCTCATGCTTTGGTTCATGAAAAGGTACTTTATTTTACAAAGTCACTAGAAACTTAAATCTTGAACTTTTAACTTGATTGAATGAATTCAAGAAACTTTGGATTCACATACTTCCTCATTCAAGATTGAAAAAATATTTATATATTTTTTGAGCATAATTTTACTTCTAATTATTTGTTTCATTTTGAATGTGTAGGATTAATTTGGGGATCAAATTTGAATGGTGGGCAGGACAACTCAACTTGATCTAGATTGAAGTGAATGATGTAGAATTTTTGAAATATTTTGATGTACGTTTATATACATTTGGTTTTGTGTGGAACCTGGTACAATTTTTTATTATGTTTTCTAATTAGTATGTAAAAAATATGTTTTTTCGAAATCAAATCTATGCACTTCACTTATTTATTAGCTAATTGGTTCGTGAGATGATATATAAATATGTATGGTTATGTAATGTGCTTAGTTATGTATACATTTAGATCAAAATAATTATTTTTCAATTAGAAATTTCATACTAACATTTTATATGCCTAATGCCAATTCTATAAAATGTGGCTTGAACTATCAAATTTTAGGCAATATTGCTACACTTCAAAAGTTTGGCTAAAACATGCTTACACTTTACAAGTGTTGTCATAAAGGGTGTATAAAAGACTACGATTTTGAAGTGTGGCTAGTAATAAAGAAAAGACCACGTTTTTTAAGTGTTATTATAGAGGTGCTACAAAAGGCTTCGTTTGTGAAGTGTGCTCAATAGTAAAACAAATGCAACATTTTTCAAGTGTTGTTATAGAGGTTCTACAAAAGGCTACGCTTGTGAAGCGTGCCCAGTAGCAAAACAAAGGCAACACTTGTAAGTGTAGCTTTATCAAATAAAAGTGTTGCGAATGACAAGCTGCAAAGCATGACCTTTATACTTTAATGGCCAAGCTTTTAAAATGTAGCTAATATTGCAACACTTGAAAAGCGTGACCTTTGATCAAAGGTTATGCCCCTTTAGGCCACCCCAAAAAGTATTGCCTAAAGTTTGAAAGTGTAGCCTTTGATCAAAGGCCACACTTTCATCTATTTTAGGCCACACTTTACAAGAGTGACAATAAGACTAAAATGTTATAGTGGTGAATGGGCATCGGGTCAAGCATTATATGGAAGCATGGAGGAATTAAAAGTGTGTGAAGATATTATCCTTGGCAAAGTCTGAGTATCCAAGGCAACCGAGTTGTGCCGTGATGTTAAATCAGGCACTGCATGGGAGGCAATCCATGGGCTTGTTGGTGAAGTTTGAGTATCCAACATAGCCATGTCGAGCTGCGACGTTAAATGAAGCGTTGCTTGGGAGGAAACCCAAGGTATTAGTGTTCACTTTGTTTCTTTCTATAGGTTAAAAGCATTGATAAACACCTGAAAAATGGAAAAAATTGTAAAATTTCATACAAGTCTAGGTAAGTAGACCTACGACCCTACTTACGGGGTCGTAGGTCAACCCACAACATGTAAGTTGTGTTGTGGGTATTAGAAGAAATTTTGGGTCTCTAAAGTTGTACTTACAGACCTTAATTATGGTCCCATAAGTACAACCTACGTCCCCATAAGTTGGAGTTGTAGGAATCAGAGAATATGAGTGCAGAATCAACCTACGACCCTATTATGGTGGGTGTAGGTACTACCTACGGCCCATAAGTAGGGTCGTAGGTAGGGTTGCATAGTGGGACATTTTTTCAAATTTTTAGGATTGGGCCTTGTCGACAAGGCTTGGCCTGATCCGGCCTTCCATTAATTTTTAAACCCTCATAACCGACCCTTTAACACTCCAAACTATTCAAATTCAAAACTCCCACTTGATTTCAAACTCTCCAACTTCCTTTCACAACTATAAAAGGCAAAACCCAAGCATAAACTCTCCACTTGCATGCATATTTTTAGAGAGTTAGGGCTAATTTCAAATTGTTCAACTTCTACTTCCACACTTTGCATTCCAGCTAAGAATTCTTGGCTCTAACTTGTTTAAAATCTTGTTCTTTACCATTGAACTTGAGATAGTACTTGGAATTAACCTAAAATTATTAAATTCTCATAGTTCTTGAAATTTGTGGAGCCTAAACTTGGTAAAAAGTAATTTGTTGCATGATCTTTGGTTTGCAAAACTTGTGATCACAATAAAAATTGGAAAAAAAAATAAAAAATGAGAAGAAATCCTAAATTCCTGTGGAACTTGACTTTTTGCATGCTGTAGGGATCGAAATTGATCTCAAAATTGAAATTATAACTGTGTTCGATGGAAATTTTAGGGAAAATCTGACTTACTCTTAGTTGGTACTTACGAAAGCTACTTACGAGCTCGTAATTGGTACTTACAAGCCCATAGGTGGCCTCGCAGGTATCAAACTTGAAGACCAGAAGGTTTAGGTAGTCAACTTTTTTTTTCTTGTCCCGATATTGTGTTTCTATCACTAACAATTCTTTTTACTAGTACGATGGCATCCAAGGCTACTTAGAAGAAGGGAGTGTAGTCCAAGTTGTGCAATGAGTCTCCTGAGTGGAGTGGATCCATTGTGGAGTATCCAGTAAGTGTGGATATTACACCCTTGGTACTACACCAGACTCGGGGCCAGGCACAGAGGCATGCTGTATCCAGGGCAGTCATTCAGCTGGGCTCTTAGACCGCATCAACTCCTATTGAGTTACGCACTCAGCTCAGACCACCATAATCACCACAAGTAGGGCCCCAAACATTACCAATATGCTTTGTCCAAATTGGGCCCCAAATAAAGTCAACCACGTCTTCACCACCTCACTCTACCTAATATAATGAGACAGATGATGAGTCAGTATCAAGTTTTAATGAGGAGGTTTAATTAGGTACAGGTTTTGGTAATGAGGAGAGTGAAGCTAGCTCCTAATCTGATGAAGGTCAGAGACTATATCTGGTTCAGTTAAGAGTAATTCTGCATTTAGTTTAGTTGCACACTAGTTTGATGAGGGTGATGATGCAACTTAGGTTTTGTAGGAGATTTCTTTATCTTAACTTCAGGGTACTCAAACCACTACTTAGGGTACTCAAGCTACAACTTCAGCACTTGCTACTTAGGATTCAAACTCTACACACGTCTTCGTAGTTCATATAGATCAAGTTAATCTGAGATGTTGTGTGGAGGGCATGCAATAGATTTATGATAAAGACAACTTTATTACTAAGCAATATAGACAATGACGTGGTATTGTAGAAGAGACTAGGATTGAGTTGGAAAGTTTGGCGGGAGCTCTAGACCTACGGGCTTCATTGAGAGATACCGAATTGGGTGGATGACCCAGCCTTCAGGTTCGTATGGCTTGGTGATTTTATGGGAGTTATGTTCTTTCTATGCATCATTGATTTACTTGGTTATCCCAGTTGAGGGTAGATGAGTTGACCAGCCCTAACTGACCCGCACAATAGTTAGAGAGGTTAGGATTGATATTTCTAAGGAGACGATCATCCAGGTATTAATTAGGTTAGAGTATATGGGACCAGCCACCATAGTTGAGTTTGACTATTGTATGAGGTTAGTACAGAGTAGGTGCATGATGAGGGAGGTTGAGCATAAGGCACTAAGAGTAGACTTGGATAGATGGGTAGTTGAGCAGATAGTAGAGTTGGGTACTGATGCCCCTTGGGTTGAGGGGAAGGGCGAGATTAGTAGGTATCACCGCACTTTACAACAAAGTTTTGGTGGACAGCAGTAAGGTATCATTTGAGTCCGACATATGCTAACAACATAATCACTTGGGATATAGTCATCTTGATTGCCAACTTGATAACTAGTTATGATATTTATTTTTTACGTGGAATCAGACTGAGATCCACGAGAGAGCATTAAGAGAGTTCACCACCCTTTCCTTCCCATGTTTGGTGCAACAGTGATATGATGTGGCCGGAGTGCAACCTATTACAGATATTGATCGGAAGGTCAAGGTGGCCCGTATGGCAGATGTTGGTGTGATTAAGGATGTGGCTAACCCGATTGCACTACAGCTGTAACACCCCGAGTCTGTACCCTGGACGTCACACGATGCTCACAATCTCGAAGGACCATAAGCTAACCTAGGACTGATACCTGCTGCAATCACTGAATAATAATACTGTATAGTGCAGAAATTAGGTAGAAATTTCCATAAGGTTCAAAAATGGAATCAAATGTTGAATGTTGAAAATCAATACTGTAAACTGAACATCTGTTTGAAATACTCTAGCCTGAAAGCCTCTAACTGTCTGAATATGGAGTTGATGGGACAAGCCCCCAACTAACTTTGACTATTATAATAAACTGAATAATGAAATACTGAAATAACAACTCTATCCTCAAACTATGAGGACTCACCACAAAGTTAGTTGCTGATAGATTGTGCTGGTAAGTTTAGTTGGGAGCTCGTGCATCTGAACGTAAGATATAAGACATCATAACGCAAAAAAGGGGTATGCATCAGTACTTTGAATGTACTGGCATGCTAAGTAAGGTAGGCTGATATGCATGAGTTCATAAGCATGAACAATAACAGATTGAGTGACATGAATATAACTGGATAAGAGTATATGCATATCTGAAACTGTTGTAAGTACTGATTATGCAATGATAGACACATAACTACGGATACTGTTATTGAGATCATGTTAACACTGGGTACTGAGTTCTGATAGCTGAATGACTGCTATCTGAGTTAACTGATACTGTATTACTGTTAGCTGAGTGACTGTTTCTGACAGTTCTAATTCTGTAGAACTGAACTGAGTTCTATACTGAGCTGAGTGACTATATCTGACAGTCCTGATTCAGTAAATAAACTGAAATTTTATACGGAGTTTGAAATTAAAACTAAAATTGTAGGAGTGTCAATCTAACCAAAATACCCCGATTATGAACTGAGTTAGGGTCTAACCTATGACCATAGTTAGAAGGGTGTTAGCACCTTGTCCGGGGATACTAACACTGGCTATGAGTTAATCCTCTCTGCTTGGAAGCCCTTTTGTTAACCCTTCCTGGCAGGAAAACTCGTACGAGATGTATCAAACCTTATCTGGTAGGAAGATATCTCAACCTATGGTGGCTACGTAGTTCTGTAACGTAGGGATTGCTGCTAAGGGTTAAACCCTTTACTGATAGGAATGCCCCCATCCCTGGGTTCGCTCGGTGATGATTCGTACTCCCAACTAAATAGAAACTGAACTGAACTGATTTATAGACTATTCTAGGCTTGACCGAACTGAAACTGATTGTGTTAACAGACTGAACTGGACTGAGTTCACTGAATTCTATTAACTAACTTAGTACACTGAATTCTGCAACATTTTGAGTACTACTGTACGTGATATCACTAAGACTAGTCTGAAACTACTGTAAATCTAGGTAAACAGCTAGATTTTCGGGTATTAGATACCCCAGGACTTAATATCATAAACTGTAAAACATAGTACAATCTTGAAAACATGTTAACTAGTTACTTTGTCGGCATTCATTCATTGAGGCATTTTAGCAAACATTGGTATGGTATGAACTGGTATACATGCTAATATGATGTGTATTCATTACTCAACTCACATGAACAATTCATCAAACACTTGGGGAGCACAATCTATGCACATAATAATGAGCAACATGTAGGCATCATGATTATCAATCTCAACTTACAAATTCATGGGGTTTTGACATGAATCCACATAACAACACACACATGCTATTTATTTCTCATGGAACTTGTGATTAATTATGGATTATAAACCCAACTAACATCATAATCATGAATACAATCAAATTCAACATAACAGTCATGAAAGAAATCAACTTGTAATTTTAAAAAAAAAAGGTTCTTAAACTCCAAGGATGGAAGGAAACCCTTGGATGAATACCTAACATACCTTGATGCTTGAATTTGTGAAGATTGATGTTGTGTTCTTGAAGTTTAAATTTGAAATCAAAAGCCCTAGGGTTTGTTCTTGAGAGCAATTTGAAAGAAAGTGAATGTTTTTGCCTTAGGAATGACTTAATCTCGTGTTTTTAGGGATAAATATGGGTGAAAAAAGGACCCACACAGACCGATGCACCGCGTCGAGTTTGCATTGGTTCACTGGAATTACGATGAAAGCTAGGGGAAAAATTATTTATCGACATGAAGGCCGATGTGGCGTATCGGGATGCATTGATCCACTATTTTGGTCATCCAAACTTGTTTCAATCGAGGTTTAAAAAATACAAAACTCACCCGGAGTTACCTATTGACACATCAGATCATGATTAAATCCAAGAATCGACATTTTAAGGTCATAAGGTCTGTGAAATTGGATTGCCAACTTACGAAGGCTAAAATAACTCTTAAGTATAAATACTTAGCCAAAATTTCTAAGTCTAGGACCTCTTATCAAGCTTTGAAGGATTGGGTTAAGCTTAGGATTTTGCGGGGTCTTATAATATCCCCCCTTTGGGAACATCCATCCTCAAATGAGACTTAAGATGAGCATATTGATACACTAAATTTATATACTGAACACGCACAACAGAAGTATGTTTACATGACTGCAAGTACTAATATACTGAGTTATCATACTGGACATGCATAACTGAAGTATGACACAAGACTGAGCTATTTTATGAAGGTATGCATGACATGTAAATGCTATGCAACTAAACTGATATCAATCTCATAAAGAAAATCTGAACATGGAACTGGTTAATTCAGGGAAAATGGTTACCTTGGGCTGAATCTGAGTTTGCATAGAAGAGGTGAGGATACTTGGTCTGCATATCTGCTTTTGCTTCCCAAGTAGCTCTCTCAACATACTGGTTCCACCAAAGAACTTTGACTAGAGGGACTTTTTTGTTCCTCAGTCTACAAACCCGATGATTGAGAATTTTAACTGGGATCCCTTCATAAGAGAGGCTATTCTGAACATCTATACCCTTTATAGGGACTACAACTATTGGATCTCCTATGCACTTCTTTAGTAAGGAGACATGAAACACTGGGTGCACTGAAGCTAAGTCTGAAGGCAACTCAAGCTCGTAAGCGACCTTTCCTAAATGGCTGAGAATTTGGAAAGGACCGACATATCGGGACTGAGCTTCCCTTTCTTTTCAAAACTCTTCACTCTCTTCATAGGAGAGATTTTCAAATACACATAACCACTAATCTCAAACTCGAGATCCTTTTTTTGCATATCTGCATACGATTTCTGTTAGCTTTGAGCTGTCTTAAGCCTTTACCTAATCAACTGGAGTTTTTATAAGGTATCAAATACCAAGTCAGGCCCTACCACTGCAGCCTCACCCACTTCAAACCAACCAATGAGGGATCTACACCTCCTCCCATAGAGCACATCAAACGGAGCCATCTGAATGCTGGAATGATAGCTGTTGTTGTACGCAAACTCAATCAAAGGCAAGTGGTCATCCCAACTACCTTTAAAGTCGATGACACATGCTCTTAACATATCTTTTAGAGTCTAGATGGTCCTTTCTTCTTGACCATCCATCTGAGGGTGAAAGGCTGTACTGAGGTGAACTTGGGTACCAAGACCCCTTTGGAAGGCTTTCCAGAAATGAGAGGTGAATTGCATACCTCTATTTAAAATGATGGACAAAGGAACTCTGTGTAATCTAACCAACTCTCTGACATAGAGCTTTGCCTAATCCTCTGCTGAATAAGAGGTATGAACTGGTAAAAAGTGAGCTGATTTGGTCATCTTGTCTATAATGACCCAAATAGAATATTGCTGACGACGAGTACGAGGCAAATCTATCACAAAGTCCATGTTCACTTTCTCCCACTTTCACACGGGAATACTAAACTCTTTCATGGAACCACTAGGTTTTTTGTGCTCAATCTTGAACTGTTGACAAGTAGAGCACTTAGCTATAAACTCTGCAATGTCCCTCTTCATCCCACTCCACCAATAGATCTCTCGCAACACGTGGTACATCTTAGTATCCCCTGGATGAATAGAGTAATGCACACCATGCGCTTCTACAAGAATTCATTGCCTTAAGTCATCTACACCTAGCATGCATAACCATGCTTGGAAACGCAACACACCATCACCCCCTTGGAAGAAAACCTCTACTTTCTGATCTCTGACTTAATATTTAAAATTGACTAGACTTGGATCTCTGTCCTACTTCTTATTTACTTCAAAAACCAGAGATGATTCTAAACTATTCTACACCCACACACTACCTTCTGCTGAATTGACTAAGAGGACACCTAGCCAAGCAAGCTGATGAACTTCCTAAATTAACTTCTTCTTACCATCCTCCACATGAGCAATACTACCCATAGACATCCTACTGAGAGCATCAACCACTACATTAGCCTTGCCTGGATGATACAAAACACTCATGTTGTAGTCTTTCAATAACTCTAACCAGCTTCTCTGACGTAGGTTTAGATCTTTCTGAGAAAATACATACTGCAGGCTCTTGTGGTTTGTGAACACATTTGGATGTTCCCAATACAGATAGTGCCTCCAAATCTTTAAGGCAAATACAACAGCTGCTAACTCAAGATCATAAGCGAGGTAATTCTTTTCATGGGGCTTAAGCTGTCTAGAGATATAGGCTATGAAATTATCTTTCTACATTAAAACACACCCCAAACCAACTCTAAAAGCATCACAAATACCAAAAACCCATAAGAACCATCTAGTAAAGTCAAAACTAGGGCTGTAGTAAGTCAAGTCTTTAACTCCTAAAAACTCTTTTCATAAGAATCTGACCACTAGAATTTGACTTTCTTCTGAGTCAATCTGGACATGGGGGATGCAATGGATGAAAATCCTTCAATAAACCATCGGTAATAGCTAGCCAAACCTAAGAATCTTTTGATATATAATGGAGAGATGGGTCTGAGCCAGTTTCTTACTGCTTTGGTCTTTTGAGGATCAACTCTAATCCATTATCAAAAACTATATAACCAAGAAAAAATACTGACCTTAGCCAAAATTTGCACTTACTGAATTTGGTAAACAACTGATGGGCTCTGAGAGTTTATAGTACTATTCTGAGATGGTCTGCATGATCATGTTCACTGCGGAAGTAGACAAGAATGTCATCAATAAAGACTATGAAAAACATGTCCAAGTACTACTTGAACAGGTGGTTCATCAAGTCTATGAAGGCTACTGGGGAATTGGTAAGACCAAATAACATGACTAGGAATTCAAAGTGACCATACCGAGTTCTGAAAGTTATTTTTGGAATGTCACAGTCTTTGACTCTAAGATGATGATAGCCTGATTTGAGGTCTATCTTAGAAAAGTAGATGGCACCCTGAAATTGGTCAAACAAGTCATCGATTCTAAGAATTGGATACTTGTTCTTGATCGTGACTTTGTTTAGCTGACGGTAGTCTATACATATTCTAAGAGAACCATATTTCTTATGTACGAATAGAACTGGTACACCCCAAGGGGATACGCTGGGTCTGATGAATCCCTTATCTAGGAGATCTTTTAATTATTTTTTTAACCCTTTGAGTTCTGCTGGGTCCATTTCGTATGATGGGATAGAGATAGGATGAGTATCAAGAAAAAAGTCTATACCGAAGTCAATTTCCCACTTGGGAGGGACTCTGGGAAGATCTTTAAGAAATACATCCGAGAATTCACATACTACTGGAACTGACTCAGGATTAGGGATCTTTGAACTAGATTCTTTAACTTGTACAAGATGATATACACACCACTTAGATATCATTTTCCTCGCCCTAATGTAAAAGACAAGCTAACCCTAAGTGCTGAAGTACTATCCCTCCACTCAAGGATAGGTTCATTCAAAAATTAAAAATAGACAATTCTATTTCTGTAGTCAACTGAAGCATAGCATGAATGAAGCCAATCCATACCGAAAATGACATCAAAATCTGTCATCTCTAATTCTACTAAGTCTGCTAAAGTGACTTTTTGAGATACCACAACCGGACAGTTCCTGTATACCCATCGGGCTATGTTAGATTTACTCACTGGGGTAGAGATTGAGAAGGGCTCTGCTAGGATTTTGGGACTGACTCCAAATTCAACAACTATATAAAGAGTTACAAATGACAAAGAAGATCCTAGATCTAGTAAACCATAAATGTGAAAATAATAAACTTGTAACGTATCAGTGACTATATCAGGAGAACTTTCCAGATCCTGTCTGGACTAAAGAGAATAAAGCCTAGGCATTGCCTACTAGTGTCACTGGAAATGGCATCCTGCTAATTCAAGCAACCAAACTGAGCTGAAGAACGATTATGATGACTCTGCAAACCAATTTGAGGACACTTTCGAACCTTGTGGCTTGGCTTGCCATATCTAAAACATACATCACTGCTCGCCTTGCAGACACCCTGATGGTTTCTACCATACTTCTTGCAAAGGGGATTTGTTTGAGCACTGTTAATACTACCCTAAGGTTTAGGGCCTAGTGCCCTATCTCTATTGCCATCTCTGAATTTTAGAACTGGAGCACTGGCTAAGGACGGAGCTGGAACTGAAGATTTTTGGTAGAATTGAGAACGATTCCCATCCTCTAACTTAGGCTGGGTAAAGTTAAAGCTACCTGTTTTAATTTTCTTGTTCTTCCTCTTCTTCTCTTTATTTTTAGCCTCTTCTATCTGTCGAGCATAGACTATGAGCCTGGATATATCTATCTCCTTAATTAGTATTGCGGTCCTACACTCTTTGACCATACTATTAGATACCCCAGACATAAACTTACTCATCTTAGATCTACTATCTGCTGCCATGTAAGGAGCGTATCTAACTAACTGAGTACACTTAAGAGAATACTCTTTTACCATCATATTGCCCTGCTTTAGATTAATAAACTCCAAAACCTTTGCTTCTCTTAACTTCAGTGGGAAAAACCTATCCAGAAAAGTAGTGGCAAACTCCTCCCATTCTACGGGCCCTATATCTGCGACCCTCTCCGCCTTCCATTGCTAGAACCGTGAGTGATCCACATCCTGTAAATGATATACGGCCAACAAGGCACTCTCACTAGCTGTCACCCCTATAATATCTATGACTTTCTACACCTAATCTAGGAATTCCTATGGGTCCTCATCTGACTTAGACTCGGTAAAAGACAGAGGGTTTATTGAGTGAAGTCTCAAATTCTAGTTACAGTAGTATTAGGCATTGGGTTGGCTGGGAAAGTAGTTGGGCATTCATTTTGGGCTACCATAGAATGAGCTAGAGAGGTGAAAACTGCTCTGAATTCTGTGTGGGAGACATGCTCGTCCAGGGGATCTGCCTAAACGGGTGGAGGTGCTGGCTGGTTTTTTGTTCTTCTTTCGTTGTTCTTTTTGGAAGGCATGTTCTGTAAACAGAAGTAAGAAAAATATTACACTGAGAGTGTACCTTGAGATTATTCTCACTCGCATGATATGAATACTGAAAGAAGGGAAATTTTTCTAAAAATGCCTCATAGCCTCTTGTCCATAAGTGTGGCGCGCTACACACCTATGCGCAAGACTCTACTAGATGTGAATTTCATACTTCCTAGGACTCTGTTGAACCTTAGGCTCTAATACCAAGTTTGTAATGCCCTGAGTCTGTACCCCAAATGTCACACGATGCTCATAATCCCAAAGGACCACAAGCTAACCCATGATTGGTACCTGCTGTAATCGCTGAATAATAATACTATATAATGTAAAAATTAGGTGGAAATTGCCATAAGGTTCAAAAATGAAATCAAATGCTGAATATTGAAAATCAATATTGTAAACTGAACATCTGTCTAAAAGACTCTAGCCTAAAAGCCTCTAGCTATTTGAATATGGATTTGATAGGACAAGATCCCAACTAACTCCGACTACTATAATAAACTGAATACTAAAATAACAACTCTGTCCTCAAACTATGAGGACTCACTAGTAAGTCAACTACTGATAGATTGGGCCGCTAAGTGCGATCGGGAGCCCGTGCATCTGAACCTATGATATAAGACATCATAGCATAAAAGTAAGGTATGCGTCAGTACTTTGAATGTACTGGTATGCTAAGTGAGTTAGGCTGATATGCATGGGTTCATAAGCATGAGCAATAACTGACTGAGTGATATGAATATAACTAGATAAGAGTACATGTATATCTGAAACTGCTGTAAGTACTGATATTGCAATGATAGGCACATAACTATGCATAATATAACTGAGATCATGTTAACATTGGGTACTGAGTTCTGCTAAGTGAATGACTACTATCTGAGTTAACTGATACTATATTATTGTTAGCCGAGTGACTATTTCTAATAGTCATGATTTTGTAGAACTGAACTGAGTTCTATACTGAGCTATGTGACTATATCTGATAGTCCTGATTCAGTAAATGAACTGAGATTTTATACTGAGTCTGAAACTGAAACTATGAGAGTGTTCATCTAACCAAAATACCCTGATTATGAATTGAGTTAGGGTCCAACCTGTGAACCCAGTTAGAAGGGTGTTAGCACCTTACCAAGGGATACTAACAATGGCTATAAGTTAACTCTCTCTGGTAGGAAGCCTTTTCGTCAACCCTCACTAGCAAGAAAACTCATATGAGTTGTATCAATCCTTATCTGACAGGAAGATATCTCAACCTATGCTTTCTATATAGTTCTGTAATGCTGGGATTGCTGATAAGGGTCAAGCACTTTACTGATAGGAATGCCCCCATCCCTAGGTTCGCTCGATGCTGATTCATACTCCCAACTGAATAGACACTTTCGAGGTTGTTCTAGGCTTGATTGAACTATTACTAATCATTTTTAGTGACTGAACTGGACTGAGTTCACTGAATTCTATTAACTGACTGAGTACACTGAATTCTGCAACTGACTGAGTACTACTATACGTGACATCACTAAGACTATTCTGAAACTACTACTAATCTAGGTAAACAGCTAGATTATTGGGTATTAGATACCCCCAAGACTCGAGAGCATAAATTGTAAAACATAGTACAATCTTGAAAACATGATAACTAGTTACTTTGTCATCATTCATTCATTGAGGTATTTTAGGAAACACTCGCATGGCATGAACTATTATACATGCTAACATGATATGATTTCATTACTCAACTCACATGAATAATTCATCAAACACTTAGGTAGCACAAACTATGCACATAATAATGAACAATATGTAGGCATCATGATTACTAATCTCAACTTACAAATTCATTAGGTTTTGACATGAATCCATATAACAACACATACATGCTATTTATTTCTATGGAACTTGTGATTAATTATGAATTATAAACCTAACTAACATCATAATCATGAATACAATCAAATTCAACATGAAAGTCATGAAAGAAATCAACTTGTAATTTAATAAAAGGGTTCTTGAACTCCAAGGGTGGAAGAAAACCCTTGGATAAACACCTAACATACATTGATGCTTGAATTCGTGAAGATTGATTTTGTGTTATTGAAGTTTAAATTTAAAATCAAAAGCCCTAGGGTTTGTTCTTGAGAGCAATTTGAGAGCAAGTGAATGATTTTGCCCTAGGAATGACTTTATCTCGTGTTTTTAGGGCTTAATACGGATGAAAAATAATCTAATTACCCCTCTAGATGTGGGCTTTTAATGACTAAAAATGTGTCCAATGGCACGCAGGCTGATGCGCTGCGTTGTTGGCATCAACATGATGACCAATGCTTTACGTTGAGTTTGTGTTGGTTCATTGGAATTACATTAAAAGCTAGGAAATAATTATCCGTCGATACAAATGCCGATGCGGTGTATCGAGATCGCATCGACCTACCATTTTATCATCCAAACTTGTTTTAATCGAGGTCTAAAAAATTCAAAACTCACTCGGAGTAGCCTATTGACACATCTGATCATGATTCAATATAAGGGTTGACATTTTAAGGTCATAAGGGTCGTGAAATAGGACTGGCAACTAACGAAGGCTAAAATAACTCTAAGTATAAATACTTATCTAGTCTGGGACCTCTTATCAAGCTTTAAAAGACTCGGTTAAGCTTAGGATTTTACAGGGTCTTATAATAATGAACATAACCTTTCACTTCTGTGAGTGCATCCCACCTTGAGGGGCCTTATATTTTGGCTGAGGCTATTGAAAGTTTGAGTATGAGTGTTGATATTGAAATGAGAAGTGAAAGAGTTGATCCCACTACTATTGCAGGTAGTAATGGGGCCATGAGAATATCAACACCAGCCTTGGCTTCTACTTTAGAATCAACTGCAGCTTTCATTTTCCCCCTTCACCTGACAGTTGCTAGTTTTATGAGTGTGCCTCAAGAGTTATTGCAGGAGATGGCTGATCACCTCACATATGGAGACCAATTTAGACATACTATTCAATCCTATCTGGCCATAGGTTTGGACTATATTAAAGGGTTTTTAGGCTAAAGTGGAGGCCATAATGATGACAACCAAGGAAGGGTTCACGAGGGAGTTGTATACCCATACAGACAGTTGAGACCTAGATGAGTGAACGACTTCATGAGGTTTAAGTTCTTGATTTATTATGCCTATGCAAAGAGGTGGGTACATTACAATCAGAGGTGAGATTATTAGATAAGAGCCACATTCCAGTCATCCCTTTGATTATTTTTACATTCATATAACCAATGCCCAGGCCATTATTATGGTTTCTAATTTATTCATGGAGGATGATGAGTCCCCAATTATTGTGGCCAAGAGAGGATGGGAGAAGGATTTATAGGGTCCTGAGATAGGTTATTAGTGAGCATTGAAAAAGTCCACTACAAAGTTGGTTTTTCACTTTGTGTTAATGATTAGAGACATGTTGAAATATCCATGGGTGCCTTTTCTAGTCACGCACCACCACCTTCTCCAGTCGATGAGCAATGTGTTGCCCCAGATTGGGGTGATCCACCTTTGAACGCCCTACATCCTTTTGTTATTTAGTTTTTAGTAAGCACTAAGGATAGTGCATCAGCTTTCAGTTATAGGTGAGTGATGTACCACAATTAAGGGTTTTATTATCGTGTTTCTTTTCCCTTCAGTTGCTTTATCATAGTTAGAATTAACATATTTGGTAGTGTTTGTTCTATTTTATGTTCTGTGTGTTGTTTGTGTTCAAGTAGAAGAAAAATAAAGAATCTAAGTGCAGTTAACATATTGTGTTTTGTGTTTTTAAGTGTTTCAAAAAATGATATCCTCCAAAATTTTTGTGAATTGTGTGATGTAAGTATATGTGTGACCATTGTGTGAATCTTTTTATGGCATTAGTATTAGGGATAATTTAATCAAAGATTAGAATTACATGAACTAGATAGGTAGTAGTTGGTGATATAACCTTGTACCGAGTGTATGTGAGGCACTTACCTAATTCTTTTTGTGCATTTAATCTAGAACTTGTCCGGTTAGTATTGCCTAGGTTGTAGAATAGTTGGTTAGGATATGATCATAGGCCATTTTTGAATAGTCTACTCTTAGGCTAAACGACCATCCAAATGTGAATAAGTATCCCTTGACCCCTATTTTAAGCTTAAGTTGACCTATTTTCTTTATTTAACCCTTTCACCTTTCTGTTTAATTACAATGAACATATTTTGGCCTAGTCTATCCTTGGACATTGTGTACCTCAACTCAGGCAAATCACCTAAGTTGAGGGTGGCTATCATCGGGTGCATAGTTGAAATTCGGTATGCAGAAGGGTGTTGAATAAAAGAAAAAACAAGTAGGGTTGGGTATGATATAAAAGTGTGAAAAAAAGAGAAAATAATGGAAATAAAAATGAAAAAGAGAAGCGATAAATGAAAAGCAAGAAGAAAACAACACCCAACCTGAACAATCAATAAAGGAGAAAAAAAGAGAAATAATAGAAGAATGTTTGACAAGTGGAGCCTAAAATGTAAGCTTCGTGTTAAGGAGGGTGAGTCACTATATCCCAAATGTACCATACTTGCCCCTAAGCCTACATTACAATCCAAACAAAGTCCTTTAATGATCCTAATCGAACTGTTCGAAAAAACTAAGGTATAGAAAATAAGGGTAGGCCTATGGTATTTTAATCACATTGATTGGAACTTTTTTTGTGAGTGTGAATGTCTTCATATAGTCCCTTATATTGACATATATTATTCTATTATGAGAGTTGGGACTTCTTTACTGTGAGGGTACATGGGTTATGTTTTTAACTGCTTATCTATTTAGGTAATGTATGTTGCATATATGCTTGGTTGTTTGTTGATAATGTAATTCTGTTACTTGATTCCTTTGTGTCATACTATTGTGCTACATGGATCCACATAGTGGTTTTAAAAAATTAAAAATTGGATGGGGTCAGAGTTTTGTGCTGAAATTGAGTTGACTGTCGTAGGTGACTTAGGTTTCTTTTAGTTAAGCATCATATTTTTATGTTATATGTTTGTTGCCTGAGTATATGCAAAAGTTCTAAGTCGAGAGTGTTGATGTGTTATGGTTTCATGGAACTTTTGATGCTTAAAACAAGGAAATTATACAAGTACTTAGGTTATTTTGTTAGATATGTTGTGTTTTTATGTTGGTTTTGCAGGAAAATAGGGTTTGGAGCAGAGTAGGAGAAAACTGATGAAGGGTTGCTGGAAGGCTACTTACAAGACCGGTACGGGCCGTAGGTAGTACCTACGGGCCTGTAGGTTGGATCCGTAGGTTGTAGATTCAAGTTCTTGAAAGTTGCTTCCAGCTTTGATACCCATGAAGAACTACCTACAAGGAATAGGTGGTACCTACGGCCCTGTAGGTACCCCTCGTAAGTAGGGTTCTAAAGACTAGATGGATGCTATGATTCCTATGAACCCACCTTAGGCCCATAGGTACTACCTATGGTCCATAAGTGAGATCGTAGGTAGGTGCCGACCTTATTTTCCTACTTTATTTTGGATGGTATTTTTAGGTTTTCTAATTTCACTATATGTACCTCATTTATGATTTATTATTATGTTACGCACTCTACATACTAACAACATTAGATTGAGTTCTAAGATACACTTTTGATCTTAGAATTCTTGTTCTTAACTTTTAGGGTTTGATATTAATTTGAGATTTTGGTATTCATTCTTAATTCTTTGTGAGATTGTCTATGATTTTAAATATGAATTATATGTGTGTTGTTTCAATCATGAGAAGCAAAACTCCATAGCTAGGATATGGGAACCCTGATGGAAAAACGAAGTAGAGGAAGTACAAAGTAATTCGTGATTGATGTTCTTGCATATACTATGGTTTTCTCCATATTGATTGTTTTCTTAATGAGTTCATATATTAATAACCTATCTGTATTTGATACTAACTTGAGAGAGAGGTTTAGATTAGGAAAAGAAGATCACAACAGTAATTTAAAGCTACCAACTTCCATCTAATTAACTTAAGAACGAGAGGAGATATTTAATCTAGGATCCAGGATAGGGGTTAGTAATGCAACACTCTAAAACTGAGAGAAGATGAATGAAATTCACCAAAAAGGGATGAGAGATGGATGGTCATACATAACCTGTTAGATTCTGCATGTAAAGCACTGAGATAGTTTGACGAGCACGATAAGTTTGCAAAGTTAGGAAGTCAGGGAGAACACAATCCTAGTTATTTTCTCATATTGATAACAACCTAAATATTCCAAAAATTGATACTACTACTACTACTACTACTACTACTACTACTACTACTACTATTCTAAAAGAACCCTCATTTACTTTCTGCACTTTCTGACTACATCAGTAAGTTCTTGACATGAGATTTATCCTATTCCCTGTGGGTTTGACCCCAACCTTTGTTGGATTCTATATTTTACAAGAGACCGCATTATAATTCTTAAAAGGTGTAATTTGGGTAATATCACAGTGTCGATAATCATATTGACTCAAAAAGAGATCCCTTTTTAGTGGTCCGCATAGTATGAGTTGAGCTTTCGAAGGCTTAAGGACTTTCTCACTTTTTCTCCTATATTAGCTCTTCCTATTAAGGATGAGGGATTTACCATATATTATGATGTTTTTGATGTTAGCTTTAGTTGTGTATTGATGTAGGAGGGTCAAGTTATTGCTTATGCATTGAGGCAGCTGAAGGTGTATGAGTGCAACTACCCTACTCATGATTTGGAGTTGGCAGCAGTAGTTTTTGTGCTTAATATTTGGAGACATTATATTTATGGCATACATTTTCAAGTCTACATAAATCATTGTAGTATTTAGCATATTATGACATAGAGAGAGCTAATTCTAGGCAACACAAATGGATGGAGCTTTTTAAGGATTATGACTACTCTATTCTATATCATTCGGGCAAGGTGAACGTGGTAGTGCACACCTTGAGCCGGAAGGCGGTGAATATGGGTATTTTAGCTTTCATCTTAGTTTCTAATAGGTCGTCGGCATGAGATATCTAGTTCTTAGCCAACTTGATACTGCAACTTGATATTTCTGATCCAGGAGGATTCTTGCTTGTGTTGAGGCAATGTTTACTTTATTTAAGCAGATTCAAAGTCATTAGTTTGAGAATATAATTCTTTACATAATTACTGATCAGGTGTTGAGTGGTGAGTCCTATAAGGATACCATATATTCTAAGAGCATATAGATATTTGATAGCTATATTTGTGTTCTGAGGGTTCACAACTTGATTTGATCGATTCTATGTGAGTCTCACAACTCTGATATTTTATTTACCTTGATATAGATCAGATGCATAGAGATTAGATACAAAATTATTGGTGGAGTGGCATGAAGAGAGATATGGTAGATTTTGTATATTGTTGCCTATGTTGTTAGCAGGTGAAGGTCAAGCATCAGAGACATGGTGGCTTGATCAGAGGCTTCCCCTTCTCGAATGGAAGTGGGAGCAAATCACTATAGATCTTATTAGTAATTTTCCTTACACCTCCCATGGTTCTGATGGTAGTTGGGTTATTATAGATCGATTGACCAAGTCGATATATTTCAATCCTATTTAGATGTCCTTCAATACCGGGTAATTCATTTAGTTTTTAGAGTCAATTTTCTATTTTGAATTCTTCATTGGTAAGAGTTGGATACAGGATAAAAACTTTAGTCAAACAACCTCGTATGCTAATTCAGACAATTCCACCAGCTCTAGAGCATCGATTTTAGGCTAGGGGGACCTTTGGTTTGGGTCCCATGGCTTTGGGACTCCTTTCAAGCTATTGACCAAAAATTAATAAAAAATGGCCCATGGGTATGAGACTCAATTTTCATCGAAATGATCTCGGATGGAAATTTTGACTATGCCACTGAGTTAGGAACATTGAATTTGATAGGGTATCATAGTTCATTTGCAAATACGGGAATCCAAATGAATCTTGAGAGGTCGGTGGAGACTTGGAAAAATTCCAAGTCCTTAGCTAGTGCACTCAGCTAATGCATCTGCTAAACGATGCGTTGGATGCTTTAGTAGAGGCTGTTTAAGCAGCCACTAGGTGCTTTAGCAGCTGAGCCTACCCCAACGAGCTACTTTAGTGAAAAGTTGACCGCTAAAGCGCATGTCACTTTAGTACTGGCTAGTCCGCTTAAGCGACATTCCAGACATGAGGCAGGTACTGCATTAGCGGTGATTGCCTAAGCAGTCAGGTCTTTGATTATGTGGCACCTGGGAGACATTAAATGCGCTAGTTAGCCTAATTTTTCACACAAGTTCAAGAGTTAAAACCCCTAGAGAGTGTGGAAACTTGGGAGAAACATTAATATGTGATTTTGGGGTGTTTGTGAGCTTGGATTTCTCATTTGTTCTTTGAATTCTTGGTAAGTTTCTATTAAATTCATGGTTAAATTCTCTATTATTTTACCAAACCCCTAGATTATTGGTGGATTAATTTTATCACTATATGAGCTTAGGATTTACCCATTCTTGAGTGCCAATGTTTCTTGGGTAAAGAGGGATATGTTGATGGTTTAAAAAGTGTGTTTTCGCAAATGGTATTTTTTTGTTGATTTTGGACCTGAAGAATAATAGTGCAATATTGGGTACCATTATTCTCGTATTGGTTAGTAGATTTTCATTTTGTTAGCCTAGCATATTCCAGAGGCTTCTCAAAATGGAAATTCACCGATTTAGCAAATTTGTTTGGGATTTCTACGATGTCCAGGTAGTCTAGATGATGTGCTATGGATTTATAGAACTTTTGATGCTTAAAACTATGAAAATATGCAATTTTATTAGGTTGTTTTGTTAGATATGATGTGTTTTGGATATGCTGTGTAGGAAATCAGATTTTGGATGTTAAATTGAAGAAAAAGATGAGAATTGATGTTTTGGGCTACTTACTTAGGCATTTTTGGTTATATGTACCACTTACCGGGCGTAGGTGACCAAAGTAGGTGTAAGAACTTGAAGTCCATAGGCTCAGGAGAAGTACAAAGAAGACTCTATTACTTAGTAAGGGCACATAAGGTTCGTATGTAGTACATATGGTCTGTATGTGACCAAGGTAAATGACAGTGGTCCAAATCCAGAGAGTTGCTGAACCTGTGCAGGAGTTCTGGCACTTACTTAGGACCACATATGGTCCGTATATTGCCTAAGTATGTAGTCACCGACCTTAATTTTCCTTTATATTTTGCTTTTTGATTTTTAGGGTTTCCTTGTATCATATAAATACCTTTTTAACGTTTTGTAGTTAGGTTACACACTCTTAACACTTACAAACTTATATTTGATTCCAAGATTCAGATTTTGATCTTGAGATTACTTTGTTCTTGATTTTGGTTTATAATTCAGTTGTTGACTTTAGGTTTTACTTTTGACCATTGTTATATTGTTTAATGCTATTCATTATGAATTTTATTGATCGTTTCACAAGAATGAGCGGCTAAATCCATTAGCTAGGTTTGTGGGAACCCTGGCATATTGACGATGTAGGGAAAGTGCTAAGTTATTTTGAACCATTATCTTTACATATATTGGTTATATTTGCTTTATTGGCTATCTTTGGTCTGATAGATGTCTTAGTGGTTGCAAATGGTAAGATCCCGCCTAAAATATGGCTACTTACTCCACAAGAGGAGTAGTGAGTAGGAAAAGATAATTACAATAGTAATTTGGAAGGTTAATTATCGATCTAGGCTAATTCGTATCATCTTTATAAGACGTTTATATATTATCTAATAAATTGAGAGTCAAAAGGTAATATTTAACTGGGATCTAGGATAAGTGTTAGTAATGCAACATCCTGAGACTCAAAAAGTAAAGATTGAATTCCGTCAATGAGTCCACAAGATAGTTTAGGGTACACAACTTATTAGATTTTTCATGCAAGGTACTGGGTTAGTTCAATAAAGCACGATAAGCCTACTGAGTTGAGAAGCTACGGTGAGCACAGCACTAGTGTTTATCACCGACTGATTACAACCAAAGTTGAGATTTGCTACTTGTTAGATATTACAACAAAAAATCTCTAGTTACATTTTGTTCAACCCGTTGAGTTCAGCAAACTAGAGATACAAATATGAGTCTTCCCTGTGGGTTCGACCCCAACCTAGTTGGGTTACTATACTTGAAAGTGACCAATTTATCCTCAATTGTAGGTGTAGTTTAGGCTTTGATCAAAATTTTGGTGTCGTTGTCAGGGAAGATAGTGTACTTGTTGATTGATGTTTGTTGGAGGTTTTGGGTCTTTAAAAATTTTTGTTCTTTGTTGGATATACCTTGGCGTATGCCTAACACTAGGAGTCAAAGAAATCCCTTACTCTACTGAATCCTAACCCAGAGAGACTATTACAGCCTAATTGTACGATGATAGAACCAGTATGTGCAGGTAATTCAGAAAGGTTGCGGGATGATCCTAATACTGTACCTCCCCCTACTACAGGTGATCCAAAAAACATTGTAGATAGATAGACGAAGTAGATCTTAGCTGATGCAGCAAACTAGAGAAGAGAGGCTGAGGAGGCCCAGTTAGCTCAGCAAGTAGAGCTAGCCAGGCCAAGATCGGTAGTTGATTGTTGAGAAGCACTCGATGATAATCGAGATAGTGTTTGAGGTGCTTAAGCTCAAGTGATCCCAACATTCTAGTACTTTCAACTATATGATGATGAGGAGGATATGTGATACGTTGAGCTTGTCGAAACAAGAGATATTACTCCTCTTGTGCTCCCCCCAATGTGAAATTTGTTATAACCAGTGCCATGATCCACCTTCTTAATTTAAAAGGTATATTTTTAGCCTCATTTATAGATGAAACTACTATGAATCTTGCTAATTTTGTTGGGATATGCACTTCTTATACTATTCTGAGGGTAGACCAGGAGGCGCTCAGATTGAGGTTGTTCCCCTTCTCATTGACTAGAGAAGCTTCTTTGTGGTTAGGAACTTCTGAGAGGATCTATTACCACTTGAAATGTGCTACACAAGCAATTCTTAAACCATTTCTTTCCTCCATCCAGGATGTTGAAGCTTAAAGATGAGATATACAATTTCAGATAGCTTCAATTGGAGTCGATATATGAGGCTTAGTTTTGATTTAAGAACCTAAGCATGGTGCCCAATCATCATATTTCAGGGACGATCTTACTAGAAATACTCTATAGATCCTTGAAAATCACTTCCTAAGACATGACAGACATAATCACTGGAGGAGCATTCATGAGATTATGTTGGAAAACAGCTTCTGAGGTTCTAAACTAGATCTCTCTCACTAATCGAGGGTGGCATACTCGGGAGGGTGAGAGAGGTATTGTCACTTATGCCATTAGAGAATTCGGTGACCAGAGATCAGTGGATGAGTCAGTAGCATAAGACATAGCTCAGCTAAGAATTGATATTGGGTTTCTTGCTAAGTAGTCTGCAATAGTGAACTTCAAGAAGGTAAATGCAGTAGGTGCACAAGGTTTAGCCTCCAGAGCTTATGATTCTGACTTAGAGGAGAAGGCCAAGTATGTTGATCTCGAATTGGCGGGGTTTCCAGCCAAAGGGCAAGGAAACTAAGGTTCGAGCTATTATAGTGATAGATATAGAGAATGTAATAAGGAGTGTGATGGTGACTGGAGATGGAGAGATGGCTAGAAGGAGAAGGGAGATAGATATATACCATTGAGCAGTCGTGATACAAAATAGAGAATAGAAGCATTGTTGTCCAAACTGGTGAAGGGTTAAGAGAATCATGAGACATGCCTTAAGGAGATTAAGTCTGACATCACAGGTCTGACATAAAATTTGACTCTCATATGATTGCAATCAAGCAGTTAGAGATGCAGTTTAGGCAGATATCCGCTATGCTAAATCAGAGGAAGCAAGGTACACTTCCGAATGACATAGTTCAAAGTCCTCAAACCATCATTCATTGTTTATCTATTACCACTATGAGTGGTTCCCCTACTTGTAACATCCTGAGACTATCCCCTGGACATCACATAGTGCTTAGGACCACAAGTAATCCCAACCTAACCCTTGTACAAGCATAACTCATGAGCGATTGAATAAGATACATAAATCTTGAAGAAATGAGAAGAAGAAAAGTCTTTAGTTGAACATCTTCAAAACTAAACTATTAAAACGATTACAACTCTAGTTATACAAAACAAAACTTAAATCAAATACATAAACTCTACTAATTATATATGAAGACTCTACTAGTATTGACTATAGTTAGCTGGGACATGACCCTCATCTATGCCAAATCAATACGATTGAATAAGGAAAACAAGATTCTACTCAAACTATGATTGACTCGAGCCTTTGAAATTGAAAGAACTCATCTCCTGCTAACTGGAAGCTGCAAAGTTTCTAATTATGATGTGCGCTCTACAAATTGTACCTTCACTATGAGACAATTTAGGACATAGACATATATGTGGATTAGTACTTCTGGAATGTACTGAGTATGTGGGGGTAAATGCATAACTAAAACAATAACTGAATATACTCATAAACTTTTAAATAATGCATACTAAATGTAAATGACTCACATAGGGCTTGAATAAAACAAAGACTGCAAAATTATAGAGATAAGTAATAAAGCATAAGTATAAACTTTGTGAGCCATAACATGTAGTTCTAAGAGATTTAATTTTATTCTTTGTTAGGGAGGTTCTTCTAACCGACATACACCATGTGAGCTATCATGGAGTCCAATATCTTACCCATGGTGAGTAGAGCTCACGTTGGGGAAAGCTGTCCTACCCTTGCCATCAGAATAGGACCTTAACTTAAGTGATCACTATGCTTAACCCATATTGGGACTTCAAACCTACGGTGTCATGTAGTTCTGGGGAAAGTGACCTTAGACGCATACCTAACTCGGTGCTAAATACTACTTATTTATTACTTTATGCTTATACTTTAGGAAATCCACCTTAACTTAGCAAAAGGGTTTTATAATGTAAACCAATTACGCTTCTCTTTGCTTTAAATTGTAATCAAAATGAACAAATGTAGATTCCTTATCTTAGCTTAGGATAAAAAGATCCATATTTCTTTAAATCTTAGTATAAACCATCAAAGAAACTTAAGACCATAACCTTCTTGAAATATCAAATTCATTATTGGTAAAATCTTATCAAATAAAACTTAAGAGCATGATCTTCTTAAAATCTCAACACTTAAAGGTAAGGCTTGAAATTTATGCTATAAACTCATGGTAATTCATTCCAACACTCCATGCTCAATATAATTCTTAAAACACTTCAACAATAACAATTCAAGATAGTGAAATCTCATTCATAATATTAATCTTGTAAGTTAAAAACATAAACATAAGCACTTCTTGACATACTTTAAGCTTTAAATCTCATAATAATCACATGCTTCAAGAATATATAAACTTGGGTATAAACCCTACTTCAAACAAGTAAATAAAATCCTAAAATCATGCAACTTTGGCACAAGGGTGAAAGGATATCCTTGTTCATAACCCCACATACCTTATTAGGCTTAATTTGATGTAGAAGCTTGACTTTGAACTCTTAAAGATGTTCTTGAAGGTTGTTTCTTGATGTTTTTGGATTAGAAGCCTTAAATTCTTGATTATTTTCAAGAGGATGAATTGAATTTGATGTTTTTGGGATTAGGTTAGGGTTTCTTGGAGAGAAAAATGAAAAAGAATGGAAAATAATGCTTAAATCGATGTCTTAACTCATACTTTTATGATTTGGCTTGAGGGAAAAATACTTAACTGCCCCTTAGATACTTAAATTCATACCCAGATTATGTTTTGAAGGTTCATCTCAACACGGTGAGTGTGCCATCGCTATTACGACCGCGACACGGTCTTATCATGATGAGCTGCTAGAATCGTGATCCAAACATGACCCAATCCTCGTTCGATAAATTTGAAACTTCCCTGAAACATACTTCTTACACCCCTGAACATGAATTAACTTAAAAATTTACGTCTTGGGGTCAGGAAGGCCAATTTAAAAGTTCTCAAAGTTAAGAGGCCTAAAATATGACTAAGTCCCAACACTTAGTGAAATTTTTAGGTTCTAGGCCTCTTATACATGTACTACGAGATGAACTGAACTAAGGATAATATGGGGTATTACAATATCTCCCCTTTGGGAACATTTATCCTTGAATGAGACTGGTTAGATTGGGAGTACTATACTAAGTTAATTGAGATCATATACTGGACATTTATGACTTAGATCATGATTGCCTAACTAAGTCTGAAATACGATACATGAACTAAATATCATGACTGAACTGATTTCTTGAATACATGCAATGACATGATAATGGTTATAAGGATGATATAGAAATAAGAGAGTCAACTTATGAGTAACCATTACCATGGGCTGGATCTAGTTTCATGAAGAAAATTTGAGAAGTTCAGGACATGAAAACTCGGGGTATTACAACATCTATCCCTTGGGATAGTTCGTCCCCTGAATAATACTGACTTGACTGAAATACTAAGGAAAGACTGAGATGATGCATGAGACACTCACGAGATGAATCATGACTTAATATCTGAATCTAAAACTGATGCATAATGCATGAACTGAGACAAATTCATAATTTGCATGAATTCGAACATTTTACCTCATGGAATGGACTTACTCGTGAAACTTTGGGTAGTAAGACTAAATGGTAAGTTGGAAATCTATAGGAGATTATCTACTTGATTGCTAAACTAGATCACAGGCTCCATGAACTAGACCATACAGACTTCCCATACTTAACTGCAGTATTTCTCTAACACTCTTCTAAGAAATTCTAATAATATTATAGAGCAAACAATTTTTGGCAAGATCTGAATAAGACATCTGACTAAGGAGTCACAACATTTATACAACTCTATAGCATGGAACATAGACATATAAATCATAAGCTAGGATAGAATTACTAGGCCTTAGGCAACACAACTTCTTACTTTCAAGCTTAGAAAAACTTCTCAAATACTTCCTTAACTATACTATCCCCTTTAAATATCACACCCATTTGATTCAACTTAAAATTTTCACTTGGGCATTGATAAATCCATCTATTAAAGTCTAAGCTGAACTAAATTCTCTCACCATGATCAAGCCTAACTCGAAATAACAAGATACAATATGCTACACCACAATACTAGTCTAAACCACATGATTCAATCTTTTATGTCTCTTCTGGGTATCACACCCTAATCATAACATGCCTTACCGCTTCAATGACTAACACTGAACTCTTACTATGGATTAAATAGGACATATTCCATTCCTCAACTTACAACCCAATATGACATTCAAGCCTATCATTATAACCACACATGGACTTCAAGGAAAACACCCATAAAGGCATACTTCTCATATTCTCTAAACCTCTATCAACAACAACTTTCTTGCACTATGATTAAGATAACATACCCAGAATTCTCAACTAACTATGACATATACCAAAGATTTACCTCAATATTTCTTCATCCTTTAGCCTTAGATAAAAAAGAATAAATAATCTTTCTAAATGAGGGTCATAAACTCTCTCTCATATAAACCATTGCTTATCCATTATGATCACTACTATCTTAACATAGGAAGAGGTAACCAAAGGACTAACACATAAGGATCTAAAGCATGAAAGAATAATAGACATAACTTTGACACTTAACTAAAGCATGAGGAATACAATGTCAAAGGCATGGATTCATTAAAGAGATCTAAACTGAGGACGTACATGATATAATATAAATTTCACTAGTATTATGAGTTCTGAGAACTAATCATACTCTGTAACATGAGTTCATACTTATCATAAACTATTTAATATAAGACTGGAGTTTCATAGATTTATGAGGGATGACTCGAATCATAGAGTGAAGCTGTTACTTACTTACTAGAAGCTGAGAACAAACTTGAATACACATGAACTGTATAAGCAGTGGCCTTTGGCATGGATCTATCTTTCAAGACATGAATTTGGTATGATAATGACTGAAATCCAAGGAACACTCTATAGTAAGAAGGGATCACTATCTTATCAAAAATCGTATTGATATTTATCATAATCTAATTCTCAAAACTTGGTTTGATTATTTACACTATCATTGCCCCCTTAGATCAAAGCTGACATTCTAAGCTTATCGGTCTACTCCATATCCTCGAGACTAAACCATAATTCTTTGCTCTAATGGTCTACACATGAATGTTCACTCATCTGAATAACCTATATCTAAACAATACTAACTTTATTCTTGGCCACTCTCTTAGTACATACCACCTTAACTTCCTTTAACTTCAATAGTCATCATAATATACTTACACTCTATAAACTCAAAAAACATACCTACCTCACTAAACACATAATCTGTCTTAATAACTCAAATCCCACCAAAAGGTTCAACATCCTCTATCCCCAACTTCTTAACATAGCCATCAAGAATACCATATCCTATATGACTATCCTTATTCACACTTAGAAACTCACAGGCATTATTTTTATACACATGACACTTAATAATCTTAGAAAATAATTCAATCCCCTTATCACCTCTATATTATACCTACAACATTATACTTAATTATGAATAAATGACCTTAAACTCTTACATACACTGTTCAAGCCTACTAGATTACTTTCATATAACTAGCATCACTAACCAAGCAATCATTATTTTCATTTTTATGATCATACATTGTTCAAAATTAGTGTCTACTGCTATACATGATCAACCACAACTTCACACAGTATTCTTACATGTCAAAATATCTGGAAATAGTAGTCCACTAGAACCTTATAATAATGATATTTGATCATAATCCTACAGTCTATCTCATTACAGTCCATAAACATAATCCTCTTCCATACATCTCTAGTACTTATCCATCCATATACTTAGATTATACTCCCTAGCTTTACAAACCTCAATAAATTTATTTTTCACAACCATATGAGGGACCATACTTTAACAATCCTTAATAACCTAATACCTTAATTAATGAACCATACTTTTCTAACACCATAACATACCATTAAGATCTCTGTTCCTACTTTAAGAAGACGACAATTCACTTTAACTAATAACTCTTTCAATACCTTCCACTAGGAAAATAGTACTACATTCATTGCCCTTAAGCTGACACACAAGGACATATTACCTTGACACAAACTTGATAGCATGCATAAATTTATCTATATACTTTTGATCAATTGCCATCCCTACCTTTTTTGTCACTGTACTTCTAAACCCACACTTCCAACTATAGGAGGTTTTACTACTTACAAATCATAACTCTTTAGGTTACAATATCCTTCGAATGCAAATTCTATTTAACAATTTAGGTTCACACTATCTTCTCTCATGAGCATTATCTATATTAAAGGGTTTACAAGGAATATAAATACATATCTTACTCTATCTTAATTAAATAACTCATACGGGTGAGGAAATAACTTTCAACTTAAGGGACTTATAACATACTAGCGATCTCCTCTCAATCCCCTTGCGTGACTTATAAAGTTACTGATAGTAAATTTGAGAGCATTATCTTGGGAGGAATTATAACTTGCTAATCATGTTATCTCAAGAATAAGTCATTGATGAAGGATTATATAGTAACACACGAATTGACAAAAGTTTTTGAGAGAACAAATTTACAGCACGACCTAGAGCATGAAGAAAGAAAACATTTCTTAAATTCCCTATAGCCTCTCAAACAAAAGTACAGACATCTCCATTCCATTTCACATAAATATACTAGACACGGATTCATAGATACCCTAGGACACTTGAACTCTGTGCTCTAATACCAAGTTTGTAATTCCCCAAGACTACTCCCTGGACATCACACTATGCTTAGGACCATAAGTAATCCCAATTTAACCCTTGTACTAGCATAACACATGAGAAACTAAATAAGATACATAAATCTTGAAGAAATGAGCGGAAGAAAAGTCTTTAGCTGAACATCTTCAAAACAAAACTATTAAAATGATTACAACTCTAGTTATACAAAACAAAACTGATATTAAATACATTAACTCTACTAACTGTCTATGAAGCCTCTACTAGTATTGACTATAGGTAGCCGGGACATGACCCCTAATTATCCCAAAATAGTACGACTGAATAAGAAAAACAAGATGCTACTCAAACTATGGTTGAATCAAGCCCTCAAAATCAAAAGGGCTCATCACCTGCTGGCAGAAAGCTGCAAACTGTCTGATTAGTGTGCACTACAACTTGTACCTACATTATGAAATAATATAGCATATTAACATATATATAAATCAGTACTTCTAGAATATACTAAGTATGTGAGGGTGAATGCATAAGTAAAAAAATAACTGAATATACTCATAAATTTTCAAATAATACATGCTAAGTTTAAATTACTCACCTTGGGCTTGAGTAAAACAAATACTGAAAAATTATAAAGATGAGTAATGAAGCATAAGTATAAGATTTGTGAGCCATAACATTTAGTTCTAAAATCTTTACTTTTATTTTTTCTTAGGGAGGTTCTTCTAACCGACATACACTATGTGAGCTATCATGGATTCCAACATCTTACCCATAGTGGGGAGAGCTTACGTTGGTAAAGCTGTCCTACCCTTGCCATTGGAATAGGACCTTAACTTAAGTAATTACTATACTTAACCCATATTGCGACTTTATACCTACGGTGGCACATAGTTCTGGGGAATGAGACCTTGGATGCATATCCAACTTGGTTCTAAATAATACTCTCTGATTACTTTATACTCATACTTTAGGAAATCTACCTTAACATAGCATAAGGTTTTTATAATGAAAACCATTTATGCTTCTCTTTTCTTTAAACTATAATCAAAATGAACAAACTTGGATTCCATATCTTAGATTAGGATCAAAAGATCCATCTTTCTTTAAATCTTGGTATAAAACCATCAAATAAGCTTAAGACCATAGTCTTCTTGAAATCTCAAACTCATTCTTGGTATAACCTTATCAAATAAAACTTAAGAGCATAATCTTCTTGAAATTTCAACACTTAAATTTAAGGATTGAAATTTATGCTGTAAACTCATGATAATTCATACCAAAACTTCATGCTCAATATTATTCTTAAAATACTTCAACAATAAAAAGTCAAGATAGTGAAATCGTATTCCTAATATAGATCTTGTAAGTTAAAAACATAAACATAAGCACTTTTTGACATACTTTAACCTTTAAATCTCATAATAATCACATGCTTCAAGAATATATAAACTTGGGTATAAACCCTACTTCAAACTAGTAAATAAAATCTTAAAATCATGTAACTTGGGCATGAGGGTGAAATGATACTCTTTTTCATAGCCCCACATACCTTATTAGGCTAAATTTGATGTAGAAGCTTGACTTTGAACTCTTAAAGATGTTCTTGAAGGTTGTTTTATGAAGTTCTTGGATTAAAAGCCTTAAATTCTTGATTATACCGAAGAGGATGAACTAAATTTGATATTCTTCAGATTAGGTTAGGGTTTCTTGGCGAGAATCATGAAGGAGAATGGGCAAACAATTCTTAAACTGATGTCTTAGCTCATATTTTTATGACTTGGATTTAGGGGAAAAGACTTAAATTCCCCTTAGACATTTAAATACGTACCCAAATTGTGTTTTGAAGGTTTATCATGATGCGGTGAGTGTGCCATCGGTATTACGACTGAGACACGATCCTATCGCAATGAGCTGCTAGAGTCGTAATCCAAACATGACCCAATCCTCATCCAAAAAATCTAAAACTTTCTCAAGACATGATACTTACACCCCTGAACATGAATTAACTCAAAAACATACGTCTAAGGGTTGATAAGGCCAATTTAAAAATCCTCGAAGTTAAGAGGCCAAAAATATGACTAAGTTTCTGACACTTGGGTAAAAATTTTAGGTTCTAAGCTATGCATAAATTAGTAGATGAAATAAACTAAGGATAATACGGGGTATTACACTACTTGTTATCACCCTGTGCCTACTAATGAGGAGTCGAAGAATGATAGTACTGTGATCGATGAGACAATTGAGGAAGAGTTGAAGAAGTTGACATTTATTGATGATGATTACGAGACTGATTACGATGGTGAATGAGGACTTCGGGGCGATCACTATTCCATGTTTTGTTGGGTCTATCAATATCAAATAAGCTTTGTGTGACCTGGGAGCGAACATCAATTTGATACCACTAGTTATATATAAGTTGTTAGGGATGGGGACACTCAAGCCTACATCTATAAAGTCGTTGATAGCCAAATCTTCTGTGAAAAAATTGCTGGGTATTTTGAGTGTTGTAGTGGTGAGGGTGGAATCCTTTAAGTTCTCTGATAATTTCATGGTTCTTGACTATAAGGTGGATGTTCAATCCTTTATTATATTAGGTAGACCACTCATGCTACAAGTAGAGTGATGGTTGATATGGAAAAAGGGGAGCTCAGGTTCAGAGTCAATAATGAAGAAGTCACTTTCAATGTCCAAAGAACTATAAATAAACCTACTAATATAAGGATTATGTCGGTTATCCATTGTATTAATGATCCTAGAGGGTATTCCTTTGGATAACTTGTTAAATTTTGTGTAGTCAAAGTACACGTGTTGTGTCACGACAATAAATCAAGCGCTGCTTGAGAGGCAACCAAAAGTATATGGTGATTTTGGATATCATGACACGGACGCCTAGTGCATCCCAGGTATATCCCCATTCCTTTTCTTTATATTATTCACATGCACTGGGGATAGCATGTAGTTTTTGGTTGGGAGTAAGGTATACCATAGCCGCCATAAGTTTTTGTTGTCCTTCTTCTTTTCCTGTTAATCGTTGTATGGTTAAGGAATCGACATTTCTAGGTTAAAATTTATGTCATGTTATGTATTATTTTAATTTGTGTTTGTTTTTTGCAATTAAGAGATTTTTGAGTATTTAAGGCAGTTGTCCTATTTTTTGTTGATTTTGAGTAAAATAATACCCCTCTAAAATTTGAAATGTGCGAATAAATATATGTGTGACCATTATCGATCTTGTTATGTAATTATATTAGGGACATGATAATCATATATAACTTGTGCATGAACCAGATAGGTAGTAGCTTGTGATGTGATCTGTTTGTAACTCCTAGTATTTTTGCACTACAATTCTAATCATCATTCCTACATTTGTATGCTCTAATCCAACTGATTCCCATGTGTAAATAAGTTTCAATATCATTATCCTAGTGTGTGAATTGATCTTGTGGTGAAAAATGTTCATAGGAAGCACTTAGAGTGAAGTTGAGCTAAGAGCCTTTGATTCAGCTACATCTTTGTATTTGATTCTACTAGGGTCGACTTTGAACGTGTATAACATTTTATATACGTAGAATTTTTCATCTCAAGACCACCAAATTATAGAAAATTGAGTTGTCTTTCCAACTATATCAAATTTGCCATAATCCGATACCCGAGTAAAATGTTATAGCATTTTTCATGAAAGGCAGTAAGCCGACGCAGTAGCGACGCGATATGTTGTTGTCCCCAACGTGATAGCCAATGTGATACAGAGCCATTTCACACACTGATTTAGTTCCTAAAGGGTCTAGGGTCACTTTGTTCAATTCTCCTCACCCAAAACCGTCCATAACACATAATTTCATTCCCTAAAAGCATTAGATACATTATTATTCATCCTTTTCTCTCCAAGAAAACACTATACCCCTCAAGAACACCAAGAAGTTCATTAAATTTTCTTTAAGAAAAGCAAGAACCAAAGTTTCCAAACTCAATAACTTCAAGAAGAAGCTTTAAGAACACCATTAGAGATTCAAAGTTCAAGTTCTTACATCCAATTAATCAAATAAGGTATGTGAGGTTATGAACAAGGATACTTCTTTCATCCTTGTGCCCAAAACTAGTTTTTAAAGATGAATTTACATGAATTATAATTATGGTTCATACTTAAAGTATCTTGTTTTGAGTTTTGGATTTATAAAGTGATTGAAATATAAAAGTCCATATTTGTCTTGATTTAAAGAATTTTCTTTTATGATTTGAACACCATGAGTATGATTTTAGACATTAATTATAGATTTCCAACAGATTCTAAGCATGATATTGTGATTTTGATTTCATTATCTTGATATTGTCAAAGTATTTCAAGAAATATATTGAGCATGATCTTTTGCTATGAATTTGCATGAGCTTAAAGAAGGGGTTTTAAGCCCTAAGATTGAGTATTGATGTTTCAAGAAGATTATGATTTTAAGCCTCTTTGATGATTGTTTACTAAAATTTAAGAAATAATTGATCTTTTGATCCTAAGCTATGATAAGGAATCCACATTGTTCATATAGTTGGTGATTAAAAGAAAGAAGCATAATTGGTTTTCACTATAAACCCTTGTGCTATTTTAAGGTGGATTTCCTAAAGTTTTGAGAAAAAGAATGGGAGTAGTATTTAACACCGAGTTGGGTATGTTTCAGGGGTCTCATGCCCTAGAACTATGTGCCACCATAGGATTGAGATTAAGTGCCCATAGTGGGCTAAGTCAGTGATCACATAAGAGGATGTTATACTCCTTGGTAAGAGTATAACACCTCTTCCTAACATGAGGTTTTGCCCTTAGGGGAACAAGATGTTGGACTTCATGATGGCTCACATGGTTTATGTCAGTTTGAAGAACCTCCCAAAGTCCCTAAATCCTAAACCAAAATTTTAGAATATTTTTGACAAATCTAAGTGTAAAGGCTCACAAATTCACTCAAATATTATCTTACCTAAGACTTCAGTTATCAAATTTTAGCTTAAAGCTTTAAGATTGATAATGATAAGCCCTTTTTAATTAGCCTGCATGATTTAAAGAATAGAATCAGAGGATAGTTTTATTTGAACTAAGTGTGATGGCTCACAAGAATTTCTCTTATGCTTTATCACTCATGATCTATGATTTGTTAGTTTTGATTATTCAAGCCAAGGTGAGTCACTCACATTTTAGTGTGGAATTTTAAAAGTTTATTTGAATTATTGCATTATATTTTTTACCTATGCATTCACCCCCACATGCTCAGTACATTTGAAAAGTACGGATCCACATATATGTCTATGTGCTACATTGTCTCGTAATGTAGGTACGAGTTGTAGCATGCACATCATATTTAGATAGTTTACAACTTCCAGTCAGCAGGTGATGAGTCCTTTTGATTCAAGGGCTTGAGTAAGTCATAGTTTGAGTAGTACTTTATTTTTTCTTCATTTATTCATATTAATTTGGGATAGATGGAGGTCATGTCCCGGCTACCTACAGTCAATACTAGTAGAGGCTTCATAGATAGTCAGTAGAGTTAATGTATTTGATTCCAGTTTTGTTTTGTATAATCAGGGTTGTAGTCATTTTAATATAATTTTGTATTGATCATTATCAGAAAATAATTATCTTCTGCTTGTTTTGTTCGAATTTATGTACTTTATTTAGTTGCTCACAAGTTATCCCAGTATAAGGGTTAGCTTGGCAAAACTTGTGGTCCTAAGCACCATGTGACATCTAGGGGTAGTCTCAGGGCATTACAAACTTGGTATCAGAGCACAGAGTTCAAATGTACTAGTGTGTCAATAAGTCGTGTCTAGTAGAGTCTTACAAAATGGTATCGAGACATCTGTACTTTTCTTCGAGAGGCTACATGGAATTTAAGAAATGTTTCCCTTATTCATGCTCTATATAGTGCTATAAAGTTTTTGTCTTAGAAAATTCTATCTATTCATGTGTAACTCCATACTTCTCCATCTATGAATTATACTTGAGATAACATAACTAGTAAGTTCTAGTTCCTCCCAAGATAACACTTTCAGATTTACTATTAGTAATTTTAGATGTCACACAAGGGGCTTAAAAAGAGTTTTCTATAGTGTTATAAGTTCCTTAAGTTGAAAGTTATGTTTTCATCCTTATGAGTTATTCAGTTAAGATAAAATAAGATATGTATTTAGATTCCTCATTATTCCTTCAATACAGATATTGCTCATGAGAGAAGATACTATAAACCTAGATTGTTAAATAGAGTTTGCATTTAGGGGATAATATGAATTTCAATTTTATGATTTATAAGTAGTAGAACCTTCTTATAGTTTGAAGTGTGGGTTTAGAAGTGCAATGACAAGAAAGTGGGAATGACAGTTTATAAAAAGTATAGAGATAAACTTATGCATGCTATAGATTTTATGTTATGGTGATATGTCCTTGTGTGTTAGTTTAGTGGAAGGTAAAGAAAGAGTTCTTATTTAAGGTTAATTATTGTTTGATAGAAGTATAAAAGAAGTTATTAATGATATTTGTTGTGTTAGAAAAGTATATGATATTAATAAAATATTTGGTGGTTGAGTATTGTTGATTTAGGCTTTCCTTGAGGTTGCAAAAAGGGAGTTTAGTTAAAACTTATAGAGCTATGAAAGTAATTTAGGTGTATAGATGGGTAATTAGTCATAATGTGTAGAAGAAGGGTGTGCTAATAGATTTTAATGAGGTATACCATAGTGTTTCTTGATGTCTTGTTTTATAGCTTCCAAGTGAGAATAGTATGTGAGGTTGGATTGCTAATCATGCCTAGCACTAGACACTAAGGTTAAACAGTGGATGATCATCAAGGTGGATGTAATGATGACATAGTTAGTGATACTAGTTATATGAAAGTGATCTAGTAGGCTTGAACAATGTATGCAAGAGTTTAAGTTGATTTATTCGTAATTTAGTACAATGTTTTAAGTATGATACAAAGATGTACAAAAGGTGATATGGGGTTGCATTATTTTCTAAGTTTATTAAGTGTCGTGTGTGGTTAGTAGTACCCTTGAGTTGCTAAGTGGAAGAAGGCTAGTTATATAGTACATGGTGTTCTTAATATCTAAGTTAAGGAGTTTTGGATAGATGGTGTTGAGCTTTTTAGTATGATTTTGATTCTTACGATTTGGAAAAAATATAAGTATAGAAGTATAATCTTGGTAGGCTATGATTATGTGTTTAGTGAGGTAGATATGTTAGCAAATAAGAGTAAGTCTTTGATGATGATGATTAAACCTAGAAAGTTAAGGATGTATATGAAAAGGTTATTCAAGAATAAAGCTAGTTCGTTTGAAATATAGTTTATACTTGTGAGTTTAGAATTTATGTGTAGACATTAGAATGAAGAAATTATGGCTCGGTCTTAAGGATATGGAGTAGACCCATAATCTTAGAATATCATCTTTGACCTAAGGGAGAGATGGTAGAGTGCAGAACCGAATCAAGTTTTGAGAATTAGATTGTGATATATTTCAATATGAGTAGTAATGAGATAGTGATCCCTTCTTACTCTAGAGTATTCCTTGGATTTCAGTCATTATCATACCAAATCCAGTCTTACGTGATAGATCCATGCCAAAGGCCAGTGCTTATACACTTTATGCATACTCAAGTCCATTCTTATTTTCTAGCAATCAAGTAATAGCTTCACTCTAAGATTTGAGTTATCCCTCATGAATCTATAAACTCCAGTCTTATGTTGAATAGCTTATGATAAGTATGAACTCGTGTTTCAGATTATGACCAATTCTCAAAAACTCATGATCTTAGTGAAATCCAGTTTATATCACGTATGTCCTCAGTTTAGATATCTTTAATGAATCCATTCCTTTGACATTCTATTCTTCAGGGCTCAATTAATTGTTAAAGTTATGTATAGTATTCTTTCGTGCTTCAGGTCCTTATGTGTTATCCCTTCAGTGACCTTATATGATAGTGGTGATGATAATAGACAAGAAATGGTTTAGATGAGAGGGAGTTGATGGCACTCATTAACAAATGTTACTTATGCTTTTCTATCTAAGGCTAAAGAGTGAAGTAAGATTCAGGCCAAGTCTTTGATACATGTCATGGTTAGTTGAAAATTGGTGTGTATGTTCTTAAGAATTTAAAGAAAGTTGTTGTTGATAGAGGTTTAGAGAATATATGAAGCATGCCTTTATGGGTGTTTTCCTTGAAGTTCATATATGGTTATAAATATAGGCTTGAATGTTGTGTTGGGATGTAAGTGGAGGAACGCAATATGCACTAGTGAATCCATAGTAAGAGTTTAGAGTTAGTCATTGAAGTGGTAAGACACGTTGCTTAGGGTATGAGCTCTAGAAGAGACATAGAAGATTGAATCATGTGGTTTAGACTAGTATTATGGTGTAGCGTGCTGTATTTTGTGATTTTGAGTTAGGCTTGATCACAGTGATAGTATTTAGTTTAGTTTAGACACTAGTAGATAGATTTATCAATGCCCATGTGAGAATTATAAGTTGGATCAAATGAGTATGGTATTTAAGGGGAATAGTATAGTTGAGGGAGTATTCGAGAAGTGTTGCTAAGATTGAAAGTACGAAGTTGTATTGCCTAAGGCTTAGTAATTCTATCCTAGCTTATAATCTATATGTCGATATTCCATGCTATAGAGTGGTGTCAATGTTGTTATTCCTTAGTCAGATATTTTGTTCAGATCATGCCCAAAATTTTTTGCTTCCTAACATTAGTAGAATTTCGTAGAATAGTGTTGAAGAAATACTCTATTTGCGTATGAGCGGCCAGTCTTCTCCAGTCCATATAGCCTGCAACCCAGTTTAGCAATCAATCAGATACGCTCCTATAGATTTTCAACTTACATCTAGTCTTACTATCTGAAGTTAGATGAGTAAGGCCATTCCATGAGGTACTTCAGTTTAGTCCATGCATCATATCTATAATTTAGACCTTTAGTCATGATTCAGTTCATAAGTATTTAGTGAATGATCATAGTTTTTTAAGAATTCCAACTAAGACAGTGTAATACCTATTATATGATCATAGTTTCGTTGACTCATGATTCATGCTTGCATAAGTTATCACTTTACAGTTCTATATGTGTGATTGTATCATGAACACTTCAAGCGAATTCTAAACTCTCAGCATGAATCGGCTCCTTATAGTAAGTAAACGTAAGTCAGCTCAGAAATCAATTTCTTGATAGAGGGTTTTGATGATTCAGCTCAGTTATATCCTTTCTTATAAGATACATCATGTCTTCATTATTCCATACTTCTAAGACTTCAAGAAATTCCTATCCATTATTCAAGGACGAATGATTCCAAGGGGGAGATAATATAATACCCCGTATTTTCGCGCTAAAATTCTAACCGTCATTCCTACACGTGTAAGCTCTAATCCAAATGATTCCATATTGATATAAGTTTCATGATCATTATCCTAGTTTGTGAATTTCTATCGAGGTGAAAAATGTTTATAGGAAGCACTTAGAGTGAAGTTGAGCTAAGAGCCTTTGATTCGGC
>NC_061112.1:89097348-89126446 GCF_002878395.1 Capsicum annuum | reverse complement strand
ATTTTCCCTTCTTTATTTTTATCTACACACTTTCCTACCACACCCAACCCTATTTTCTTTTCTTTTATTCAATATCTTCTTCATACAATTCTTCAAATATGCACCCCTATGATAACCACCCTCAACTTAGGCAATTTTCCTTAGTTGAGGTACACAATGTCTAAGGAGAGACCAAGGCTAAAACAGGTTCACTGTAATTAAAATAGGAAGGTGAAAAGGTTGAATAAGAAAATAGGTCACTTTTAGGCTCAAATTAGGGATCAAGGGATATTTATTCTTATTTTATCATTCTTTTAGGCTAAGAGTGGACTTACTTAAACACGACCTATGATCATGTTCCACCTAACTATCTTATAATATAGTCAAGACTAACTAAGAAAGTTTTGAATTAAACACACAAAGCAAACTAGGTAAACACCTCACACACACATGGTACAGGATTAAATTATCAACTACTACCTATCAGATTCATGCTGCTAAGCTGTGATTATCTTGTCCCCAATACTAATTCCATAAATAATTCAAAAATGGTGACAACATATCTTCACACCATATAGTTCATAAAAATATTAGGATGGGTATCATTTTTCAAACAGATAAAAATACAAAACATTTTATTGCACCAAGGTTCCTCATTTTACCTCTAGTCAAACAAAATAAGACATAACACAAATCATGAAACAACACTATAACCTAAAATATGTTGGCTCTACTATGATAGCACACCCTGGGAAAAGAGATATGATAATTAAAATCTCGAGTGGTTGGTATACCCCCACCCCAACTAACAAATGATGCACTGTCCCTAGTGTATAGTAAAAAATAGAAAAACATATGGGTATAGGGACATACCTGAGATGATCTAGGCATTAGATGCAGCCTTATCCCCAGCTAGAAAATTAGGCATATCGTTAGGGGGTGGTGCTGGTGCTCGACTAGAGAAGGCACCCAACTTGTGTTGGGCACACTCACTCACATCAATCTAGAATTGAAGCTTAGAATCCCTAGCATCCATCTTCAGGTCCCGTGCAAACTTATCTAAGCTATCACTCTACTCGAAATACTCTCATCCTCTCTTAGACTTAATAATTTGGGCCTCATCCTCCTAGGCAAACAAATAAAATGGCGTTGGTGTAGAAAAAGGCTATTTAAATAAAGGTATAACAAAATAAAGGACAATAATTTGGATCTTAGCTAAATTACAAACCTTCAATCTCAATGTATCCACCTCCTCACACAAGCTCAGTAAGTTAGGCATCTGAGACTCTGGAGTCTGTCTCCCAAATAGATCTCAAAACTGTTGATTCATGCATGTAGATCTCTAGTAAACATATCTATAATGGCCATCATCATTTCCTTAACTTGTGCCTCAGATGCCTCAAAAGTAGTCCATATCAAAGGCCGAATCTAACCAAATAAGTTGGCCAACTAGGTGTCGATATGTGTCTGGTGCTCTACCAAATCCTACTGCCTATCCATCAACTACTATAAAAACTTTAGTAACTCTATCACCATACCAAGAATGGCTGGGTAAGGGGGCACTGTAGAAGTAAAAGTTGGATCTAAAGTAATTATAGCCCCCTCACTGCACGTAATAACTAAAGTATCCAATCGTTGGCTGCCTATCTCAACATCTCCACCCATCATCGGCCTCTCAACATGCTCATTTAACTCTAAAATCCCCTCAAAGAGATTTATTTCTAAAGAGGTAGAAGGTTGTGCCTTCTTTTGTGCAACTAGTTGATGTCATCATAAATGAAACCTATATCATCCATAAAGATAGCCATAACCTGATGATCAATCCATTGTAATACTGGTACTCATTCCATGTCACAAAGTCTCTGTATCAAGTATGGAAAAGGAATACTAGTGATTTCATGAAAATCTCTCACATGAATAACATCTCGGATCTAACTGGGAAAGTCTATGTCATAACAAATCAAAATTTGATGGTCAGATACAACTTTGAAAACTCTAGGAGAAATGCACTTCACAAATAATTATGGTTCTGATTATCCGATTATCTCTATACCGACCATGTCTGCAAAGTACAAGGGAGTTTAGTACATTAAATTTCTGGGGTATTACAAAGAAGATTGAAGAATGCTACTTACTTGGAAGATGTGGCATTGTTAATCTGACTAGATCCTTTAATCCATTTCAAAAAGCATGGAAACATCTTTTCCATTAGAGACTATAACTAAACAAGAAGAAGGTCATGCAGTTAGAGCTAGTCCAGGAACATCAGTAGCTAACAGAGAGCGAAATGGTAATGAACAAAGAATCTTACTTGAGTAAGCTACAACAACACTCATGAAAAGGAGGCCATGAAACTTCATCAATCACCCAAAGCTGAAGCAAAGTGAATTGATGGTGGACAAACAATGATAGCTATAATGAAAGATGCGGTGAAAGTAACAAAGGGGAAATAATAGCTCAATTTAGCAGCCTTACTAGGATTAGATAAGCTCCACTTTATTTCTATTTTGTCTTATTTTTTAAAGTAGATTGGGTAGGAAATTTACATTTGGGCTATTATGGAATGGATTGGCTCATTCTTTTACAAAACTTTAATAACTTTTGATTAATAAAATCTCAAAAATTTGTCCAAAAACAAAGTTGATGTCATAACCAGCCATGATGTTGGCAATCAATACTGCTCAATCCCATATGAGTGCATTATCTGTAGCTATCAGACTCAACCTATACATCACTATGCCCATCAAAACTTTATTATGTAGTACAGTGAGGACTTATTCATCTTTTCCTTCCCTTCAACCTAAGAGAAATCAACTCTAAGATCAATAATGTGTCGAGCTACTCACGCACTAACTCTCTCCTCTGCCCCTTTTGGTCAGGCTCTTTTATTGTCCTCCTACTTTTCACTATCCTCAACCACTAGAAAAATTCAGTTGTATCCACTTATCTCATAAATTATAATAAAAATAATAATCTACATATTGTCTCTTTAAATAAATCAACTCTATAATGCCCTTGGTTTTTGGTCCTTGAAAATTTTAGAAATTTTACCCTCACTGTCCTAACTATGGTTTCCCCTATAAGTCGTAGGGAGGCTTGACGGGTCCTAGGGACTCATCATAACCAAATAAGTAAGTGTGTGACTAAGTTCTTCTCTGACTATGAGTGGCTCACAAAGAACCATACGGATTTGTTATGAGTCATTGGGTGCAATCATAGGATGTAAAGTGTTTACCCTAAATGGGATCTATGTTGACTACGACTGGACCCTATAATTCGTAAGGTGCCATTACGAGTCGTAGTAGTTGAGTTGTAGGGTCAACAGATTATTTTTACCCTGAAGACTTTCTTGGCTATAACTCATGGTATCGAGTCGTAATGAGTACCTATGAATCTTATAGTGACCCGTAGTCACTGATGACTAAATTTTAGTTTTAAATAAAGGAACTTTGGATAATTACCTCCTTACCCAATTAAAACCCCTCATTCATAAGGAACTTAAGAGGGGTTATTTCTCATTCATAACATACTCAAACACTTCCAAAACTCCCTCAAGTCTCTCAAGCAGCCATACTTAGGGTTTCTAAGAAGTAGATCGTCCAAGAGATCAAGAGTTGAATTCATTTTGTGAAACAAGGTATTTCAGGCATGTTACTCTTCCCTAAATTCTAATTTGTTAAAATCTTATGTTTTAAAGTGTTGTTCATATGGTATTGATGTTGGTTTTGAAAACATGGGTTGAGGGTTTTGAAAAACTAATGTTTATTTGATGTTTTATGTTTGTCCCTGAATGGTTTATGTTTTAATGGTGCTTTTAAAATCAAATCGATGCATGGGAATGATGAATAAATTAAGGGATTTTGATTTCCCTAAATTGTTACTTTTGAAGTGTTTATGACCTGATCTCAATCCCTATTGTAGAATTGGTTTTGAATATGAGAAGTATGCACATTGAATTTGTCTTAAACTATTACTCAATGTGAAAAAATTAATGAAGCGTAATGCTTTTGACATAAACCTTATGGGGTTGTGTAATTCCCCAAGTTAATGTATAATTGCACTAAAAAGGATTTTGAGTTCCCCCAAAGTGATGGTAATTAGTGTGGCATTTTGATGTTACCTTTCAAGAGTAGTTGGTATGATGATACCAACAATGTATGCCTAAATACATATCATAGTTCAATAAAGGGAAAGGCGTGATAATTGTTTTAATTAGGATTTAATGAGGGTTGTGTAGTTGAGTCGTAAAAGTAAAGGTCCCGAAGGGCCGATACTGGAAACCGTATTTGCAGACGTGTGGGTCTAAATTACTAGGTAGTTCGAGTCCCTCTTTATTACTATTGTTATAATATGATTAGGAGGGTTGAATCCCCCATATTATATTACATGATTTAGTTCTTGTGTCACCTTGATATGCTGGGAGGTTCGAGTTCCTCATAGTGTATATGTATATCTTCTGGTTTAAGCTGCCACACACACTGGGGCCCTACTAGCTGGGGAAGAGCTGGGCCTATATAGTTCATGGGTGTCTTTTTATGTTATGATAGTTGAGCTACACTATCCAAGATAAAGTTTTAAAATGCATGCTAAGCTTTATTTCCCTATCCCGGTATTTGATATATATATATATATATATATATTTGATCATGTGCATTGGTTTTTGAATAATTTTAAATTGTTGACCAGGGTATTGTGTTATCTTATCCCTGAGTTACATGCTAGTGCTCCTACGCAAAGTTAAGTGGATCAGCTTGGTTCGTTCGTTCATTATGGTGAAGTGGTGAGCTTTCATTCTCTAGAAGACTTGGACATTTCATCCGTTATTATCACAGATCAAAATTAAGAGTCTTTATTATCATTAACATTATTATTTTCATTGTCGTTTGAAAGAGTCGAGGACATGTCTTGACCAAGATTGGTTTTTGGTTCTTTTGTTAGAAGGCTTTGCTGGATTACTGTGGACTTAGGTGATGTTGGTTGGTTGGTTTGGCCGATTGATGGTTATCGGTTATAGACATACCCTTTATTCTTTAAATCTTATCTTGTGCTATCTTGTTATATGTTCAGAATTCATCCAATATTGGGGATATTATATTATTTGGTTAGGTGTAGAAGAGTGGTCTCCTATCCTGGTGGACTTGAGATACTCATCATGACTAGGCCCTAGTTTGGTTGCTGAAAAACTTTAACCACTCTGACTAGTGTATGCGCTAGTGGAGGCTGGTCCTGAGATCTCAACCCTATTGGTATGATCAAGTCAATAGATGTTGTGTAGGATGTATAAAACTCACGTACCACCTCGAGGCTGTAAGATACTAAAGGCTCGACCATCCATCCATTCCTATATCTATCAAATTCAACCTTCAAGTGTAGAATCCCTACCAAATCTGTGAGCCCAATACATAGATCCTTAACTACATTCTATCAAGGTCTTCCTTGAACAGTAATAGCAATATTTGTATCGTAGATGTGTTACATGTCCTCCACACACCATCTTTGATTGACGTGAGCTACTGGTATGGTGGAGATATGCATGGATTCTGAGCTACTGGAGTTAAAGTAGAGGTATCCTCAGTACAATGTATTTTCTCTGTACCCACATCAAACTAGGGTGCATTTGACTCTCTATCTTTGGTACTTAATACTGACTCCACCTTTCTCCTTAGACTGGGGAATGGTTGGCTCTTCCTCATGGGCAATGGAACTATACTCATTCTCTCCCTCATCAAACTAAAAAGGGAAAAAAGAGTGTGGTAGTGGTGTTCGTGCAGCTTTCATCCTAGGTTTAGGCTCCATTTATTTTTTAAGATTTAGAGGTCCGAATCTAAATGCACATCTGAATGATTAAAGTATTTTCTCTAGATCTAAAAATTAAATGATTAAGACTGTTTGTTTTTCAACATCTGAATGTGTAAAAAAAAATTATTTATATAAATAATAAAATAAAAAATAAAATTCAAATAAAAATTAATTATATATTAAAAAATATGTAATTTAATACAATAAAATTATTAGTATTGGATTGATAAAAAATATTTATGTTTGTTAGTGATAGTGGAGATGGCTTATAATGGTGGTTGCGATGACAATAATTGATGTTAGTGATTAATATTGTTGGTGGTGATAATTGTGATGGTTGGTATTGTAGTGACTGTTATGATAGTGGTGATTGATGGTGGTGGTGGTTGTTGTGATATGACGTTGCTTGATGTTGTAGTTTAAGGTATTGATTATGTTGGCCGAAACATAAATACATGATGATTGATGATGTGTTGATGCTAGTTAGAGATGTTATTTGTTGTGATGGTAGAGATCATTGTATTAGAGATAAATTGTAGCGATAATACTGGTTGAAGTAGTGGTAGAGGTGGTATTACTAGTGACAATGGCGGTGGCGGCCAAACAATGTGTAGAGGTTGTGATGTATTAGTGGTAGTCAGTAGTGGTGCTAGTTGTGATAGATGTGTTGGTTGGTAGTAGGGATTAACTGCTAGTGTTTTCTGATTGTGGTGTTGTTGACTACAGTGGTGGTGGTGAATATAATTAGAATAAAAAAGGTAGTAGGTGTGGTAGCGGTATTTTTTATCGATGGTGGTTGTGATGGTGGAGGTGGATGGTGGTGGTGGGTGGTGGTTGACAATGGTGACAGTGGCAGAGGTGGTTAGTAGTGGTAACTGCTGATTATGAATAGAATGATGAATATTATCTAACACCAGAGTATCCCTTCAGACCTATTAAGACTTGGTTCTAGATCTAAATGATTTACACCTATTCAGACCTATTAAGAGTTAAAACCTTAATAAAAAAACAAACGTACTTAATGGTCTGAAGTCTGAACCATTCAGATTCAGACCTCCATTAAGTGAAAACAAATGAGGCCTTAGTCTGGTTTATAGAAACTAGTGGAGCTTCCGATCTAGACTGAGATGTCGGTGGTGGTGCAGGCTGAGAACCTGGATGAATAGCATCCATCGCCGCTACATTTCTTCGATTCTAGTGTTGGTTCTAGCGCAGAACCAAGGTTGGAATATTAATGGAGTACTTCATGAGATCCACTCTATTCGAGAAGCTCGTCTCTCAATCTGGACTATATGACATTTTTTGGTGTTGCTTTTGGTGCCATAGTACCTGGAGAATTGCCAGTACTCAAATCATATTAATCATAGAAGGAAAATATAAGGTAAAAGTTACTGGTCTAACCCACGAGTTCAGGTCACAACTTATGAGTTCAACTCATGATTCATGGGCTAGACTCATGGGTTAAGAAACCAACCTATGAGTTTAACCCATGTCTTGTAGGTTCAAGTCATGAGTCATCACTAGGTTCATGGATAACAGACCCTGAGTTGATTCCCACGAGTCCAATCCATGACTCATGGGTTCAATCTACGAGTCATAAGGGTCTCTTGGGTTTACACCTGAGGGTTACTCATTTTCTCCCAAAATTCCAATTCTACATCAAACCATATTTCCTTTTTACATATTTGTTTTGATCACATTAGGTCAATGCAACATAAATCAATTCAATTGTACAATTTTGAGGTTCCAATCAATGTAAGAACTTTAATCATAAGTTTTAAATTTCCATAATCAAGATCTATTTATTAACATATATAAACCACGAGAGAACATACATTGAGAGAAAAATCAGAGAAGAAGAAAGAACAAGACAGTTTTTACAATCTTGGGGCCTTAGTACACAGAAGATGAAGTGGGGCAGGAGATTTGGAAGGTGATCTAGTGGAAGGGTTTGAATTTGATAAGGAGTTGTAAAGTGTGGGAAGAAAATTGAGTTTTAGGGTTTTAAACCAAGGGAGTCACCGATTCGGGTCGGGATGCATGGGCCCAATCTTTTTTAATTAAAATTTTAGCCCTGGGCCCATTGGTATCTTACGACCTGACCCATTTGGTTGTACCCACAAATCACGGGTAGGAGTCATGAGTACGAATCTACAACCAACTATATTTTCTGATTTCTATGATAAAACCCATAATTCATGGGTTGCACCTATGAATCATGTGTAGGTGTCATGGGTTGGGTTCTTTAGCTTCTGGGTTCTCTGATCCCTACGACACAACCCACGATTCATGGGTTGTACCCATGACTCCTATGTTGGAGTCTGAGTAGAGTTTCAGAGGCCTAATTAAGACTATCTGATTCCCATGACTCAACTCATGAGTCATGGGTTGGACTCACGATCCGTGGATTGGATTCGTGAGTCCACTCACCTAGACTTATCTAAATTTATTGTAATTTTATCATAATAAAGTTATTTCCCATGCTCCGTATCCTGCAAAATAAAACAAAGTGAATACTAAAACCTTAGGTTGCTTCCAAGCAATGGTTGATTTAACACTATGGCTAACCTAGCTATGTTGGGTACTCAGACTTCACCAAAAAAACCCATGGGTTGTCTCCCATGAAGCACATGATTTAACAGCACGGCATGACTCAGCTCCCTTGGCCACCCAGAGTTCTCCAAGGCTAATATTCTCACACACTTTTAACACCTCCATGCTTCCCATATAATACTTAACACGATGCCCATTCACCTTGAATTTTACATCACCATCATACTGTAACTCAATCGCAATATGTAGAAATACTCTTACTATGGTGAATAGTCAAAACCACCTAGACCTCAACATGCCAGGAAACAAGCAAAGTCTTAAATTATAAAACAAGACCACATCACAAGGTTGGAATATCTTTCTATCAATTCTATTGTCATGGTACAATTTCAGCTTCTCCTCATACGAGGCTGAACTTTCATTAGAACAAAGATGAAACTCATCCATCTCATTTAATTTGTCCAATATCAAGTGTGCAGCATCACTCCACTCAAAATTTAGCTTCTTTAACATCCATAGTGACTTAAGGTCAAGTTCAACCAGCATGTGGCATGCCTTCTCGTACACAAGTTGATAAGGTAAGGCACCTATGGGGGTTTTATAAGTTATTCAATAGGCCCAAAATGCATCATTTAACTTTCTAGACTAGTAGTATGATTGGAATTCACATTCTTAGACAAAATGGACTTTATTTCCCGATTGGAGACCTCAACTTGCCTACTTATCTACAGATGGTAAGGTTTCACCACCTTATGTTCACACCATATTTCTTAAGTAGGGCTTTAAATAGACGATTGCACAAATAAGACCCACCATCATCGATGATAGCTTGTGGAGTACCAAATTAAGAGAAAATATTTTCTTCAAAAACATCGCGACACTTTAATTTTCATTGTTAGGAAGCACAATTTCTTACACCCATTTGGAAACATAGTCGACTGCCACCAAGATGTAATTTATACCAGGTGAACCAATGAATTGACCTATAAAGTCAATACCCCACACATCAAATAACTAAAGCTCAAGGATGAGCATCATAGAGAGCTCATATTATCGAAAGATAATACCCTACATTTGGCATTGGTCACAGGCCCTGGCATAATCATGTTTATCCTTACAGATCATCAGCCAATACTAACCGAATTGCAGAATCTTATGGGTAGTACTAGTACCTCTAAGATTAACCCCAACTTGATACGAATAAAAGGCCTCTAAAATACTTATCAACTCAACTTTTGGAATAAATCTCCAAATTACACCATCAGCACACACCCAGAATAAGTATGGCTCATCTCAAAAGAAATTTCATACCTTATGCATGAATCATTTTTGCTGCTGAAATAACATGTCTTATGGGACAAAGTCACTTGTCAAATAATTGGCCAAGTCAACATACCAAGGGATTAAGTCTTGTGATGATGCCAACACGAGCTCATATAGAAAGGTATCATCAATATCAAGATGATCCCCTAGTTTAAGCATTACCTCCTCTTTAAGGCAGGACAGATGGTCTACAACCTAAGTTTAGGTGCCTTTTGATTATTTACCTCAAAGTCAAATTCTTGTAGTATTAGCACCCGTCAAATCGATCTAGGCTTAGCATCCTTCTTATGCATAAGGTACCTAAGAGTAGAATGATCAATGTGGACAATGACCTTGGTACCAATCAAGTAGGACCAGAACTTTTCAAAAGCAAACACCACTGCAAGCACTTCCTGTTCGGTAATCGTGTAGTTTTTTTATGTGGGGTTGAGTGCTTTGCTATAATAGTAAGTGAGGTGAAGTATATTCTCATGTCTTTGTCCCAAGAACACTACTAGATCCACACCACTGGGTCATACATCACTTCAAAAAGAAGGGTCCAATTCAGAGACATAATAATAGGAGTTGAGGTCAACCTCTCTTTCAGGCACACAAAATTGTTGAGACAAGTATCATCAAAAACAAACTTCACCTCCTTCTCTAACAACTTTCACAATGGATTTGCAATCTTCAAGAAGAACTTGAAAAATCACCTATAAAAATATGCATGGACCAAGAAACTTCAAATACGTTTCATGGAAATAAGTGAAGGCAATTTTTCAATCACCTTAATCTTAGCCTTGTAAGCCTCTATTCCCTTCTTCAAATTTTGTGCTCATGAACTATCCTCTCTTTAACCAATGACAGTTCTACCAATTCAGAACTAGGTTGCACTATTCACATCTTTGTAGTGTATTGTCTAAGAGATCTAAACAATCATCAAATGAGTCACCCATAATAGAGAAATCATCCATGAATACCTCAAGTATCCTCCATCATGTCATAAAAGATGGATATCATGCAGCGCTGAAATATGGCAAGAGCAATACAAAGATCAAAATGCATCCTCTTAAATACGACCGTCTCATATAGACAAGTGAAAGTGGTCTTCTCTTGGTCCTCAGGAGCAATAAAATTCTGATTATATCTTGAATAACCATCAAGAAAATAATACGATCCTCTACCTATAAGACGGTCTAACATGTGATCCATGAGTGATATAAAAAAGTGATCCTTCTGAGTCTAAGTATTTAGCTTCTGATAATCCATACAAAATCACCATCTCATGAATAGTCTCATAGAAACTAACTCGTTCTTCTCATTGGGGATCACAGTGATCCCACCTTTTTTTAGTACAACTGAACAAGGGTCAACCATTTACTATCGGCAATAGGGTAAACCATACCTGGATCTAACCAATTAATAATATCATTCTTTACCACATCTTGCATAGGAAGATTTAGACAATGTTGATACTCAATGGTAGGCACACACTCTGGTTCAAGGTGAATCTTGTGAGTGCAAATTTTAGGTGGAACTCAGATGATGTTAGCAATTGTCCAACTAAAAGCCCTTTCAAACCTCTACAACACTAATATCAAGGCCTCAACATGAAACTCTAACAAATATACTGCAAAAACAAATGACAAGAAATTATTGGCCCACAAGAATGAAAACACAAATAAGAAGATAGGGCCTTTAATTCCAAGATCGGTGTCTCCTTAATGGATTGCTGAGCTGGTGGGTTTTCTCTACTTTTTAGATAAAGGTCTTACTTATTTGGTGCATAAGTATATGAAAATCTACCGATAAGTGCACTTACCATCTCATTATACTCGTCAATATTATGCTAGTTAAAATTCATGATCATAGTTGCTAAGTGCCTAAACACCAAGCCTCTCCTAAATGGGTACAACCAATATATCTCTATCTATGATGTCTATCATAGAAATTTCCCGCATATCTTTTGGCTTCCTCAACTGATGATACACACTAAATGTGACCTGCTCATCATTAAGTCTGAATTTCATATGTCTTATCTCCATGTCAACCAATGCTCTTTTCGTGGCTAGGAAAGTCCTTCCCAAGATAAAAGATATTTTAAAATCAACCTCACAGTCGAGAATCACAAAGTCAACTAGGAATATGAAAGAATCCACCATTACTAAAATATCACACAATATACCAACCAGTTTTTTCACAGTGCGACTAATTATAAATAGTCTCATAGAGGTCATCGTAGGTGACCTGAACCCAACTGCTTTTACATAACTAACGACATCATATTAATGTAGATCCTAGATCATATTATGCTCATGCAAAATTAGAAGGACCCAAGAGTATAAGGAATAGTGAAAGCTCCAGGATCCTCCTTCTATTAAACTAAGGATCACGAGGCGATGGCACTACAATGGTTCATATTATCAACAGGCTCAAAACTTACCATCCACTTATTGTTCACCAAATCCTTCATGAACTTCACATAACCAGGCATCTTCTCAAAAGATTCCACAAGAAGGATATTTACAGACAACTCTTTCAACATAGACATAAACTTCTGATACAGTTCTTCTTCAATTTTCTTCATCAACCTTTGGGGAAAAGGTGGAGAATGTGGTAGAATGGACTTTAATACTAGTTCAATCTCCTTACCCTTTCCTTGATCATTATCAACTTGTTTTTCTATAGTTGTCAGTTTTTGAGATGCCTCACCATTAGTATTAACTTTTCAATTTTAGTTTCATGCACATTATCAACATCCATTCTATCATTCCTTATATTATCAACCATAGTCATAGGTGGATCAATTGTACCTTACCACTCCGAGTAGTGATAGCTAGGAAGTGATATTATTCTTTAAATTCTAAATAGTATTTCTAGAAAGAGTACTGATTGACACTGATTCAATGTGGCAGACATCTTCCTAAATTTCTACTCAAGTTTTTTAACTACGGGTGCGTGTGACTCTACCTTCTGGCTCAACCCTGAAATATCTTCCTTAATTTTCTTAAGGAAACTCTCTTGGCTCTCTAAACCTTCGCAAGTTTAGCAAGTAGTGCTTCCATTCTTAAGCTTCTAAACTGAGCATCATGATTCCCTGGTGAAATATAAAAGCCACTCTTATCCTTGTAATTATCTTTCCTCCTTCAGTCACCGTCACACTCTCTATTCTACCATTATACTTGTCTTTATAGTATTTTCGACCTTAATTCCCTTGCCTTATGGTTCTAAGTGTCTTGGTTATACCCTTGGCCCTTGTCTTGAAAACCCATTATTTCTCTATCTAGATACTTATCTTCTTTCTCAAAATTAGATTCCTCATATCTAGAATCATTTCCTTGAGAACCTACCACATTTACCTTTTATGATCTCTTTGCTGCAAATTATTTTATAAGCCAACCAATCTTAGTCCTTAATTTTGCTACCTCTTGAGCCACTGTGTCATCTAATGCTCTCTTCTCATTAGAAGGACCAATAGCATAAGCACCAGCTGATCTATTTTCCTCCTGAGTATGCCATCCTCCATTGGTTTTAGTGATTTAATCTAAGATTTTCGAAGCCTAGTCCCATCAAACACTCATGAAAGCTCCACCTATAATAGTATCAGTTATTACCTTGGTATTTGTATTCAATACTCTGTAGAATATCTCAAGCACTTTTATCCCCATAATTATGTGATTTGGAACATTCATCAACTTTTCCTAGAACCTTAACCATGTCTTGTGAAGTGCCTCTGAATGTAACTATCTAAAATTATAGGTCTCATCCTTCAACTGTAACATTCTGGAGGGCAGAAAAAGTTGGTCCAAAAACTGTGTCCTCAAGTCATTCCAAGTGGTAATAGACCCATAAGGTAGATCTCCTAACCATAATGTCACTTCTCCTATAAAAGATAATAGGAACAACCTGAGTTGTATAGATTTCTATCTCACCCTAGGTAGATTATACAAAGAGAAAATCCCCACAAGGTTTATAAGGTATATGTTTGCATCATCAGTAGCCAAACCCACAAACACTCAATTTAAGTTCAGCAAATAGATCATTGTGCTTGTGATATCAAATTTTGTTCCTTAGATCAATTCTTGAGGAATGATTGCACCTGTCTCAATTAGTTCAACATATCCCAAATCCTTTTTTAGGTCATCAATCATACACTAGAAAGTTTAACTTATTGGGTTGTTGACCTCTGTTGCTTCTAATCCTACATAGTTGTACATCGAGTAGCTGCTTGCGTAGCATTTTCCTAGACTACTAAACAATTAATGACTTGATCTACAGTTTCATGAACAATATGCTTAGGTGGTCGATTCAATGTTATTTAATTGTCATGAACCACTTCATACAGGGATCCTTGATTATAATCTTCATCTTTCTCCATCTTATGATTCTTTTGTAAGGTTTGTTCAATCTTAGGATCTAATGTAATTAGCGGATAGCTTTGACTATGAGTACTGGTCATACACCAGCGTGTGTCCTAAAAATAGTAGAAAACCAAAAATTAACAAATAAAACCAACAACTTCTAAAAACTCAATCAATCAATCCTCAACAATATTCCCCAGCAACAGCTCCAAAATTGATGTCGCCTAAATTACACATCTAAGAAAGTTTAAAATAGTTTCTAGTTAAATATAGAATGTTACTATGTTGGGGTCGATCCACAAGGAATAGGTCAAAAATCTATCAAGAGCTTGCTGATATAATTGGGAATTGTGTAAAGTAAAGGGGGGTTTTGTAATAATCAGAGTAAAAGTAAAGATATTGGGCAATTAAGGTTGTGATCAATATGATACGAGCACTAGGATTGTGTTCCCCTTGACTTCATAACTCCACAGACTGTTTATGCTTGTCAAACTATTTCTATTTTTCTTATGTAAAATCTAACTTTTTATGTGTCACCTAACCATCTCTTGACCTGGTTTTGGGTGAATTTCATTTATATCCTCTCGATCTCAGAGTGTCGTATTACTAACCCTTATTATATGATCTCAGATTCAATATCTCATCTCAGTCTCAAGTTAGTTAGATGATGGTTAATAGCTTCAAATTACTATTGTGATCTCTTTATACAAATATCTACCTCTCTCTCGAGCAAGTATCAAATACGAGAAACTTTCTAATATTTTCAACCATTAAGAAAGCAATCAAAATAAAAGAAATCCTAATACATGCAACAACAACATTCTAGATTAACTTTACACTTAGCCTACTTTGTTAATCCATCAAGGCTTCCACAATCCTAGTTATGGGGTTTAGCTACTCATGGTTACAAGAACAAACATGGATTTCATTAATAAAATCATAATGATGAACATACGAAGAATTACAATAAGAATCCAAAATGTCAAAATAATTATAAACCCTAAAAACTAAGGACAATAATTCCAAGATTAATAATGTATCTCAAAACTCAAAACAATATCAAAAGTGTATAAAATGCATAAACTGAGAATAAAATATTCAAGAGGTATTTATAGATACAAAGTAAAACATATACTAAACAATGTAGGAAATTAGATTTAGCATCAACTCACGATTGATGGATTAAGTCGTAGGTACAATCCATGAATCGTCAATTGGAATCATGGAAATCAAAGCAACTTTTAACTTTTTAGAACTTAAGCCTATAACTGCAACCTACAAATCGTAAGTTGTACCTATGAGTCATAGGTTGACTCATGGAAATCAGCCTCAACAAGTACTCTTCAGAACTCAAGCCACTAATTCTCCTCACGATTCCTAGGTACTACCCACGAATCATACGTTGACTCGTGGGTTGTCACTTCAACAACTCTTTATTTTTTTGTCACTCTTCTCCTCGAACCCTATTTTACTGCAAAATCAACACTAACACACATCATATCCAACAAGAATACCTAAGTTCCTGCACAATTTTCTTATTTTAAGCATCGAAAGCTCCATGAAACAATGACACATAATCTTTCCATTTCTAGACTGATGTGCTATAGTACTCATATTCTTTTGTTAGTGGCCCTTGTACCGATATTACTAGGTCATGGTATTGTTATTTCTCTTATTTTATCTTCTATTTTATTATTATTTTTCTAGAATTTGTTATTTGTAAGCCTTTACTTGCATATTTTTGGCATTTATGCCATTTTCTACCAAATTAACCCATTACTTCAAGTTTTGGGCTATGGTTTGACTTACCTACTAGTGACAAAAAGTAGGTGTCATTATGATTCATAAATCGGGACATGATAAAAGAGGTGGCTTATGAGTTGGCCTTTCTTTGGATATTTTAGATATCCATACATTCTTTCATGTATTCATGTTACAAATCTACATCCCTGATGAATCTCGCGTGCTTCATTGGACTCAATTTATTTGGATAAGAGTTGGCCTTTGTGGAGGAGTTAGTTTCTATTTTAACTAGGCATGTCAGAAGGTTGTGCTTTATAGAGGTTCTAGTGGTTAATATTCAATGGAGACACCATCCAGTTGAGGAGGCAACTCAAGATATCGAGAGTAAGATGCGTACCCAGTATGCCTACCTATTTGACCCTTCAGTCACATCTTCATTCATTATTTTTGTGGATAAAAGCCCTTTTAGTAGTGGATATTGTAATGACCCTCCATATTATTTTCTATGTTTTGGTACCTTTTTTATAATTATAGCTTTCTCATAACTGACTTAACTTATTTATGACTTACTGAAGATGACAATTCAGTTATCGGGCAGTTCGTTTGGTTTCTAGAGTCAATTTCTTATTTTAAAGTCTTCACTGTCAAGAGTTGGGTATTGATCCTAAAATTCATGTAAACAACCTCGTATGTCAATTTGGATAGTTCTACCATCTTTGAAATGTTAATTTTAGGCTAGGGGGACCCTTGGTTCGGGTTTAGAGGCTTCAAAACTCATTTTAGATATTGGGTGGAATTTGATTAAAATGGCTCTTTGGTGTGGGACCCACAATTCATCGAAATGACCCCAAATAAAAGTTTTGATGGAATTGTTGAGTCTTGAATGTCAAATTTTATAAGGTAGCATAGTTCATTTGCATTCATGAGATTTCAAACAAATTTCAAGGGTTTGATCGGAAACATGGAATAATGCCATGTTTGTTGGTAAAGCCAAGTTTTAACCTTCGGGTTTGCGAGGCCCGGTCTTATTCACGAAGGTTAAATAAAATTAGCCTTCGCATTTATGAGTTGGCATTTGTGTTTGTGAATGGTGAGCTAGTCGTCCGATCCAAGCTTTCTCCTTTGCATTCATGGTAGACCGATTGCATTCGCAAGGGGTTTGCCGGTTCACGTTACATGATTGTGATAGGGTCCCACATTTGTAAAAAATGTCCCCTGTCATAATTTAAAGTTGTGAAATCCGATTCTTAACCATTTTTCTTAAGCCGCAACTTCATAAAATCCCTAGAGAGCTTTTAGAGAGTGGATTTTGGTTGTTAGATGTTATTTTGTTTATTTTCTCATTGATATTTCCCTAAGTTTCCATCTATTTTTTTTATTTATTTCCCCATTTAACTTTATACCCCTGGTTACTTTATGGGCTGATTTATTGCTCATATGTGCTCGAATTTTACCTCTTTTTAGATAGATGGTCCTTGAATTTAGAGGGACGTTTTGACAATTTTAAAGTTATGATTTAGTAAGGGAACCCCGCATGGAATTTTAGCTTGATTTTGGATTCAGATCAATTATATGCATTAAGGGTGTTATTATTCTCATTGTAATATGTAGATTACCTTTTTGATAGTATGGAAGCATGCAAAGGCTCCTTGAAAGAAAAAAGCTTCAATTTAGTGGACTTCTCAAGCTTTAGATGACATTCAGGTAAGCTGGTCTTACATTCCTTGCAGATTGAGCTTTATTGTGATATTGGTATAGTAATATGCTAGTGATGGGTACAATATTATGCCTTTGATTGTATGTTTAGTGTGTTTTGAATTATTTAGCTGCTTAGAGAGTCGTTTCCAGTGGAGTTTAGGCTCATTCATCCTCCTTTATTGTTAGGATGTTATCTCAAGCTGAGTTTTGACTTATTAAATATTTATTAATGTAAAATTGGAGTTTTAGATTAGTTTTGGGTAGAAACTTGCCTTACTACATGCTTTTGAGATTAGTAGTGGGCCCCACCGGTCCTCTTTTAGGTCAAATATATAAAGTAGCCCTTTGTAGACATGGGAGACCTTCTTTCATCACTTTAGAATAATTCTTGAACCTTAGAGTGATTTAGACATGATTTGACCTTTGGCTAAACTTGTTACCTTGTACTTACTAGTTTTAGTTCAAGTATGGCAATTGAGATTCATATGCGGTACTTTAATATGATGGTACGATATTCTAGTTATTTGGTTCAAGTTCGGCATTTATGATCTGTTTATGATAGAACTGCGATAATTGCGCTCTTCAGTTCTGGTTTAATTCTGGTATAAAGATTTGAGATTTCAGTGTAGTTATTTGAAGGGAATCTCAGGTATGGTTTTACTGTTGTTCACTTAAAGTTATGAATATCGATTCCCTCTTCCTTATTTGCATTTACCAGGTTTATGGGGGCTCAACTGGGTTTGTACTCATTTAATTGCACCTTCTAGACTTATGAGGGTCAAGTTAGGTTATAGTAAGACTATATTTATTTTGATTTATTCATTATGCATAATTATCGCTTTATCCCAAATTTGGAGTAGCATTCTCGATATCATATTTATCTATGACTTCATATTACTTTTAAGAATTTTATTATCTTTTATTATGATTTAGATCAGTCGGCTCATGATGTATACTGAATACCTGTTATTTTGGTATTTATGCTACACTTCTACGTCTATTTCTGATGTAGATTTGAGTAAGAGTCACCACCATTGATGTTCTATCTTATTGCAATAATTTTTAGGTTGCAAACTCGAACAATAATGACAAATATGGAGCTCAACTCTTTTTGCAATCTTTTGTTGAATGAAAAATTAAAATCACACTTAAAAATTTCATGTGGTGTCACTTCTTATGTGATATATTAGTTTCATATTAAATATAATAATGTACGAATAAATAAGCTAAACTTTACCGGTCTGCTTAGTACTCACTCCATTCGATTTTAGTTATAGCAATTTGACTTGATGAGAAACAATTAATAAAATAATTATTTATTACAACATAATTATTTTACTATAAAACCCTATTAAATGATGTTTAGGTTGTCTTAGGATTTGGAGATAGGGTGAGCTTTCAGAGCTTGAATTGATCCACTCTCCCTCTACAACTTTTGGATAGTCTTTACATTTTCGAGACTACCTGTATATTGGATACTATTTAGTACTCTTATTTTTTTAGATTTTAGTGGCTCTTGTATCGGTCTTACTAGGTCGTGGGATTTTTGTTGCTCTCTCTCTCTCTTCCTCTCCCTTTTCTTGTTACGCTTATACCTTTATTGCTTACAATTCTATTTTATGTTTATTTTTGATATTTATCTCCCTTCCACCAACTAGCCCATTACTTGTCGTTTTAGGCTATGGTTTGACTTACCCGCTGGTAGGTTAATGTAGGCGTCATCATGACTCAAGAAATCGTATCGTGACATTTTGATAAACTTAAACTTACTACACAAAATTTTGAACATGATAATCTTATTAATAAAATAGAAAACATTACAAAATAGATATACTTGAAGCAAAAGAATCATAACAAAGACAAATTGATTTGTATCTCCCCGTCTTAACCTTATGTTATCATGATCATTCAATGATGGAAAAGTATAGAGAATTATGCGGTACTCCTAGTGGATGCGGAAGTACCAATTTATAGAGGTGGTAATTTAATCTGGTACGTCCATCAAGTAATTAATCAAACGAACGAGATTTGTTTCTCAATTAAATATTAGTAATCAGTTTTACTTTAATTAGGGCATACATAAAAGAATAAAATGTCTAACATTCTCCTGCTTGACCCAATGACCACATAATACTAATAAGTAATGACATATTTATTAGTAGTCAATAAAATATATCTATCATACAATACGATAGAGTAAATTTCCTGAATGGTCATCCATTTTTGAAAATTACTTACTAAAATCACTTTCATTTCTTTTAGGAATAAAATATAACCAAAAATATTATTTTTCTTAAAATATAATCAACATATCTATATAAACGCAAAACTAAAAGAAAACAAGATGCCACATGACAGCACAATAGAAAGCCACGTGACAGTTTTTAGGACAACATTATAAACATTGTAATAAAAATTTTGAATTAAAATATAAGATATTTGTATTTAAAAATATTAATTTTATTTAAAAAATTATCATTAGCTTGAAATTAGGAACATAAGCTTATCCCTTTCAAATTTCTTTCAAATAAAATTTAAAATATATTTAAATATTAAATAAAAAATAAAATATTAATCTAAATAATAATAATAATAATAATAATAATAATTAGTAGAATTTTACCAAGAAAAAAATAGTAGAAGAAGCAACAATACGTGAGATATAATAATAATAATAATATAATATTTTAAAAAAATTAATATTTTTAATAAAAAATGATAAAAGATAAAAACGAAAAAACAAATGAAAAATAATAATTAGTAGAAGTTTACCAAGAAAAAAATAGTAGAATGTAGTACCCCGGGAAATTTTTCATTGAAATTTTGTGCGTAAACTTGTTGGGTTCTATCTTCTAGAATGAATTATAAATTTTTTGTGTGGAATGTCTTAGATTATAACCCACCATTACGTAGAGTATCGAATAAGATTTCCAACGATATGTGGGTCATCCAAAACGGACACCCGAGCGACGAGTTATGAACATTCCGATCGAACCATGAATAGTAGTGAACAATAAAATGTACAGGAAAAAGTACTGAGGCCTGGCGTATTTTTTCTCCAACTTTAAACAATCATAACTCTTTGTACATAATAATCTGGGTGATCTACTATATATCAACGGAAAGCTCTATGAGTCCTCTTTCTAATGAAATTGGTTTCATCCAAATTGTCTATCAGACCAAAAAGTAATGGTCGATCTACTTCAGCCTATCAAAAGTAAATTTTTGGGTCAACTTCAAATGATCATAACTCCTCATACACAATGTTATGGGTGAGATACTATATATCAACGGAAAGATATCAGAGTACTCTTTCTAATGAAATTAGTTTCATCTAATTTGAATATCAGAGTAAAATGTTATGGTTGATCTACTTCAGACTATCAAAAAGTCCACCAAAGGACAGATTCGAGAATTTTTTTGATTTTTAGGGGCGTTTTGGTCATTCCCCCTTACCCAAAATCCGCCCAAACCCTATATTAAAGCCAATTAGAAGCATTATATGTTATATTTCATCAAATTCAATCAAAAAGAAAACCCTAAGCTCCAACATCCAACTTCAAGAACCTCCAAAGTTCACCATTAATTCTACAAATTTATTCAAGATTCCAAGTTCCTAGTTCAAGAACTTCAAGAACCTCCAAAGTTCACCATTAATTCTACAAATTTATTGAAGATTCCAAGTTCCTAGTTCAAGAACTCCAAGAACCATCATTCAAAGGCACGATTAACATCTCAAAAATGAGTATCGATCTAAAGTTCATCATTCAAGGTATGTGGGGGTTTTCAACAAGAACTCTCTTTTGTTCTTGTGCCCAAAAGTAATTTTCTTTATAAAGGCATGATTTTTATTTGATTTTTATGAATTTGAAGCATGAACCCATATCTTATAATGATTATTATGAAATCTTAATGTTTATGATTTTGAAAGATGAATTTACTTGTGTGGAGATATAAAGCATGAATCTTGAACGACATTTATCATGATTTTGATATTTGGGTAGTGTATCCCCATTGGAAATTGTGTTTTCTTTTAAAAAGTCTGTGTTATAAGCACATTGATGTTGAATATTTGAGATATTTTGAATGATTTGACCTTTTGGTCTTAATGGAGTTATTTTGAACTCGAGTGTGAAAGAAATCCACAACGTGGTTGATTTTGATAGTTAGGAAGAATGATGGCTCCCGATGTATATTTATATATTACTGAAATTGTTTTGTTGTGGATTGTCTTTGAAATGATCTGAGATAAGTCCGGGAGAAATCTTTAGCACCGAGTGGGAGATATAAAGCGACCTTACTTCCCTAGAACTACGTGCCCCCGTAGGAGTGAGCCTGAGGCTAATTTATATAGTGATCACTAGTTTGTGTGGATTTGATATCGATAGTCCTACTCTGATGGCAAGGATAAGACGTCTCTCCCCAACGTGGGTTATACGTTGGACTCCATGTAGCTCACATGGTTTATGTCGGTTATAGGATCTCCCAGTGTGTGTGTGTTTCCTTGTGTCTATGGTGAACGGTGAAGTGATTTGAAAGTGGAATTGTGAAAGTTACTCTTTCGAAAGATTTAAATGATATTTACATTATGAGAATTGATATTCTTGATAAACTGAAAGTGATTGACAAATTATATGATGACTCACATGTGTTATTATACTTATTTCATCCTCTCATGATTATGATGATTTTCTTCGGGCTATGTGAGTCTTTCATACATCCTGCATATTTCTTATAAATATTTATGATGATAATGTTTATAAAACTGCATACACCCTCATATACTCGGTTTCTTTCTATAGTACTGACCCACATCTTTGGATGTGGGCTGCATTTTCTCGAAATGTAGGTTCAGGTGCTCAGTTCCAGGTTCGACAGTGATTCTTCGGGCACGCTGTTCTACATCCTATATTGTGGTGAGTCCTCATGTTCCGAGGACGTGATGTTTGATATTGGTTTCACGGAATTATTTTACATTTGATAACTGAGTATGAGTCAGTTGGGGCATGTCTCAATGGCTCGTTGGTTTTATTGATTTTCTTAGAGGCTTGTCAGACTAGTATAGATGTTGAGAGTTGACTAATAAGTTGTATTTTGTTATCTTTCTGAAATTCTTTTATTCTTGGATGATTATTACTTTGTTGATATTTGAGGGTTATTTATGGAAACCCCATTGGTTTGTGTTGAACTAAATGAAAATGGCTCAAAGGGTTAGCTTGGGGCTACTCGTAGCCTCAAGCACCGTGTGACGCTCCGAGACCCGTTTTTTTGGGGCATTACATAGAAAAAGCAGCAACACGTGAGATATAATAATAATAATAATAATAATAATAATAATATAAGTAAAAAATGAATATTTTAAATAAAAAATGATAAAAGAGAATAAAAAGGGAAAAATATGAAAAAGTTAAAATAAATTGATATTAATATTTTAATATCGATAACATTAATTTGAAATATTTTATTTTATTATATTTATTTTTACTATAGTGAACACCTAATTGGTATCATTAATTTCAAATATATATTTTTTGCAAACTCAAAATATAGAACATTGTAAGATAACTAGAAAGTTTTAAAGTCTTATCATTCTAAGATTCTAACAAATTTTAAAATCTTGAATTTGAAATGCATTATCTTTTTTTCTAAAACAAAAAAGAAATCATTATCATTAGCTTGAAATTAGGAACGTAAGCTTATCCCTTTCAAATATAATTTAAAATATATTTAAATATTAAATAAAAATAAAATATTAATCTAAATAATAATAATAATAATAATTAGTAGATGGTTACCAAGAAAAAAATAGTAGAAGAAGCAACAGCAGCAGCAACAACAACAACAACAACAATAACAACAACAACAACAACAACAACAACAACAACCACAACAACAACCACAACGACCACCACAACAACAACAACAACCACAACAACAACCACAACAACAACAACAACCACAACAACAACCACAACAACAACAACAACAACAACAACAATAATAATAATAGAGAAGTATTATATAAGATTTAAAAAGAATTAATTTACTTTAAAAAAAATCATAAAAGAGAAAAAAAAAAGGGAAAGACATATGTAAATGTTAAAATAAGTTAATACTATTATTTTAGAATCAATATCATTAATTTTAAATATTCTTTTTTATTTTATTTATTTTTATTATAGAAAACACCTAATTGGTATCATTAATTTCAAATATATATTTTTTGCAAAACTCAAAATGTATAAACTGTAAGATAATTATGACATTTTAAAGTCTTATCTTTTTAAGATTCTAAACAAATTTTATAATCTTGAATTTGAAATACATTATCTTTTTTTTCTAAGGAAAAAAAATAAATTGGATAATTTGCGTGGATAACTAATAGATAACTAGTACTTACTAGTTCTATCATGTTAATTGAAATGTTATGTCATACTATTCCTTAGTTTTTTGTTTTAACCTCATTAATTCTTCTATATTATTTTTAAGGTATTCTATATGTTTCATATCTCCAGTTTTTAGGTAGTCAAGTAAATTCTCTTTCATAAATATTTCTGTTAATCTTATTTCCTCCATATCTTTTTCTATAATATTCCAAGTATTCGTAGTTTATCATCTTATCCTAAAGTAGTTGTAATACTATAAATTTCTTTGTAATAATTTATTCTAATTGTACTATATCTGACATTAAATTCTAGATTATCTATTTCGTTAATTATCCTATCTTTTTCTTCTATGAATAATTCTATGTCTAAATCATATTCTAAACTGTCCTTTAATTCTAGTTGTTTCATGGTTTTATCTATCCAAATTAATCTTTCTTTTAATTATTTTCTTCCTCTTCTAAGCTGGTTTCTATAATTAAGTTCTTCGTATAGAAAAATTTATTTTTCTCTAACTCTTTTAATATATTCTAACATTTAATCTGTATAATATTCATATGAGTAATAACTGTTATTATCTGAGTAATAACTATCTGAATAATATAAGCTAAGATCATGCATATCTTCTAACTATTCTAGACTTAACGATTCTTCATGAAATATTTTTTCCCATATTATTTTTTTATGTCTTCTATTTGTAAGTCTTTAATGATATATAAAACAAGTATTTTAATTTTATCAGATATATAGCTTGTCATATTATTCATACGATGCTTACCTTTCTACGAATAACTTGGATAACTTGGAGTTAGATTTATGGGTTATTAAATGCTGTACATAATATTTACTAGTTGTTTGTTTTAATCTTAATAATTCTTGTATATTTTTCATTAAGGAATTCTATATATTTTATATCTTTAGTTCTCATATATTTGTTTCTAGATTTGTTTTCATTAGTTTTTCTATTAATTGTATATCTTTCATATCCATTTTTGAATATTCTAAATATACATAATTTATCATGGTTGATGTGTAGGTTTGGTATGCAAGTATTTGCAAGAGCAGGCAGGTAGGTTTGGTATGCAGGTATTTGTAAGAGCAGGTAGGTAGGTGTGGTATGTAATTTATTCTAGCCATAAAATATTTATCAAATATTTTTTCCCATATGATTTTTCTTGTATCTACAATTTCTATATCCTTAAGTGCATACAAAACAAGCATTTTAGACTTATCTACCATTTCATCAGATAAATAAGTATACATTTTTCGTATGATGCTATTTCAAAATATTCCCTTCAATCATATACATAACAAAATATGGTCATCTTAGACCACTATATACTAGATTATTCTTAAATAACATGTTCTTCGGTCACTATTTGCATGGTAATCTAGATACTTTTTCCCTAAATAACGCCTCCACTCTAGTTGCTCCCCTATCACGGCTTCTTTGCCTCACCTGTTTCACCTTTAGAATGGCATAGTTCCTGGAAATTTCTCCTTTTCCACTTTGCTAATAAACCGTTTAACATGCTATTTTTCGAATAATTCTACTATAAAGTAACTAACATGAACTTATTTTATCATATTATGATTTTCAGGAATTTATGAATTTAGCTATTCATAATCATAAATAAATATACCTGTTTTAGTAGGTTTGATAATTCTAGGATTTGTTCATCCATATCTTTTCCTTTGAAATATCTTTATTATTATTAAATATTCAAAAGTTGTTTGTGTACAAGAGGAGGCTTGCTTCAACTCATGAAGTCTTACCTTTAACTTGCCGAAGTCTTACATATTTATAGACTAAAAAGAAAATGCGTAAACTACTTTATACTATTCCTACTTTACACGTATTATATATACTATTTCTAGTCTTTACATTTGTCCTAAATTCTTACAACTTTTCAAAAAGTAAGAAAGACCTTAAAGCCTAAAAATACAAAGACTTATTAAAAGCCTTGCCAAAAACTCCAAAAAGCTAAAAGCTAATAATTCCTACACAATTATTTATGTAAAGAAAGTTATCTAAGTTGTTCACATGTCGCTTTCATAATTTAATATCTTGTCTTTTATCTCTTCCATTATTGCTTCGTTGTTTATCTTTTTTGTCGTGTCTCTCCTGCTGTTCTAATTTTTTTGTTTGCTTCTATTGTAGTGTTACTTCTGGAATAATATTATGTCGTCTGCTACAACAGCTGCATTGATGATCATCATATCTTTGTCCAATTAATTTCCAGAATTGTTCCATAAGTCCGTCAGAAATAAATCCTTTCTTGATAGATCTTGTGAGAGCGTTATTTTCTGGTTTTAATAATGTCATCTTCCATTTACGAATTTCTTCCATATCATTCTCTTATGTCTTTACATGTTGAATAAACCAATAAATGATCTCTAGAATAATAATTTCAAACTGAATTACGGTTTAAATAGTTATGTGCTAACTCTTGTATGATTATGCTCAAGCCAATAACTCTTTTGTTCTTGAAAAAGTCTGGTATCTCGGTTTTTTGTAATTTGTCTTATTTAGATATTTCTTCTGGTATAATGTAGTCTCTTGTCATTACAATTTTTACTATTGTAACCACTAGTTTAATTTCATCAAATAGTATCTCAACGAGGGGTAAATAAAATCTTACGTAAAATAGTTGTCCTTTTGTAATTTTTATATATGTCATAATTTTTTTATGTACTTCAGGAATCATGGCTAATTCTTTCCCATCTATTGTATATACTATTGATAATAATCCATAAGAATAACACGTAGCAATTAAATTTGGGCTGGTTCCTGGGAGCGCAATAAGTTTATTATAATTTTGTAACTTTTGGGTTATATAGCCTTGGTGTTTTTTGGCTAGCTCAATATCTTGGACGGGTTTGGTATTTAGTAAGGTCTTGATTGCATATAAATTTTTAATATAAACAGGGGTTAAATGGCTGTAAGCTTATTTTTTCTGGTTAATTGCTTCTGAATAAGGGCATAACTGCGGGGGTATAAATAATTCATTCTTTTGGATATTTGGTGATGCATAAGGTTTTTCAAGTATCTTATTTAGGTTGTAATTCTTTTTCTTGGGTAATTTGGATTTTGGTAAATTTTTTGTAGTGGGTAATTCCTTAGCTATACCTGATGTTCCTGCACAAGTAATAACCGTTTTGGTTTTAAAGTGTGTCCGAACGTCACCTTCTAAGTCAAGTTTTTTAAAGTGCTCTTCCTGCACTACATCTGTGCCTTTGGATTTTTCCTGTTTTTTAGAGTGCTCAGATTGGACTTTTAATTCTGCGACTTCAGTAATCAGTAGAGTAACTTGTTCTTTTAATAATTTCACTTGTTCAAATAATTGAACTAGTAAATCATTCTGAGTAACTTCAATAGTAATTTCTTCTATTGTTAAATCAGTCTGAGTAGCCTTGTCGTGACAAGTAATCTGCAATGACATTTTTGTTAGTACTAGTTACTTCAATTGTAAATGTAAAATTTAATATGTTCAAGGCTAGTCTCCGTATTTCCTTTGTTGTAACTGAATTTTGTATTTTCTTTGTTAACCACCAATGTACCTGGGTATTATCTATTGGTACAATAAACTTGTTACATACAATATATGGCTCAAAGGCTAATAAACATTTATATAATGAGCATAATTCTTTTCTATTTATTTTCCATGCTATCTCTGTTTCATTAAACGTGTCTGAGTAGTATCTACAATGATGTTCTAATTTTCTTCTTCATATCTATATTTAAGTACTCCTCAATAACTATATTCGCTTGCGTCTGCTTCTACTATATATATATATAAATTTTTTATTTTCGTTTGGAAATTGTAATTTTGGTAATTTTTTACAAAGTATTTTTATTTTCTGGACTTATTTTTTATCTTCTTCGTTGTAATTATATTCTACATCCTTTTTAAATTTTTTCTGTAATGGCTTTAGCTTTTCTGCTAATTTTGGTATATATTCTCTTACTTGGTTTACTAATCCTAAAAATGATTGTAATTTCTTTTTTGTATCTAATTCTTCTTTTGAATTTATTATTTTTGGTACTATATGTTGTTGTATTTTTACTCCATTCTTATCTATTTGTATTCCCAAAAATTCTATCTGATTTTTCATAATTTCAGCTTTCTTTTCACTTAAGCTTATTCCTGACTTTTCTATTATATCTGTAAATTGTTCTAGTAATTTTAAATGTTCTTCTTTGGTTTTTGTGTATAGTAGTATATCATCTATGTATACTACACAATTAGGTAATTTTTTAAAATAACTATCCATAAAATGTTGATATCTACCTGGTGCGTTTTTATATCCAAATAGTAATACGTTCCATTCATAAAATCCTTGTGGTACCATAAATGCAGTTAATTCCTTAGAATCTTCATCTAGCTTTAAATGGTAAAATCCTAATTTACAATCAAATTTACTAAAGTAATTATATCCTTGTATTTGCCTTGTTTTTAATATCTTATTTGGTATTGGATAATTATATGTCATAGTTTTTGCATTTAGGTTTCTATAATTAATAATCATTCTACCTTTTCCTCTTTTTTGTTCACTATGTTTATTTACTATAAATGCTGGACTATTGTGCTTACTATTACTTTTTGTATGTATTATTTTTCTAATAATTCATCTATATGCATTTTAAATTCTTTTAAATCATCAAAGTTATATGGTAACGGTTTTTGGGTTATTATGCTATTTTTATCTATTAGCTCAATATTTACAGTAGTTTTATATTTTTCCCATCCTTTTAATGGATCTTCACTGTATAGTTGTCTTATTTTTTTCTTTATTATTTCTATCTTATCTATTGAAAATATAGTTATTTCTTCTTTATTTATTAAAAATATAACTAGTTCTATTGTGTCTTCAATATTTTTTATATTTTCTAATTTTTGTGTGATTTTTTCACTTCCTTTTATCCAATCAGTTTTCTTTCTTATTTTATTAAGAGAAAATGGTCTATTACCCCACCCCCCCCCCCCAACCTTTAGTCGAAATTTCAACTATATACTCAACCTTTAAAGGTGACCTATTACCACCTGAACTATTTTAAAATAAAATTATTACCGCCCCAACCCTGGCATGGCAAGAGAGTGTGTTTCCCTCTCTTTTAAAGAGAGTGAGAACAAAAATAGTTTATTAAAAATTTATTTCTAATATTTCTTTAAATAAATATATATAATTTTAATTAGTTTTTTCTTTCTTCTTCTTCCTCTTCTTCTTCATTTCTTCTTCTTCTTCTTCTTCTTCTTCTTCTTCTTCTTCTTCTTCTTC
>NC_061112.1:88670464-88788041 GCF_002878395.1 Capsicum annuum | reverse complement strand
ATAAGTTACCAAACTAAACTAAATTCAAAATGAAAAGTTCACATTTCAAGTACCTACACCTAAACATTTCAAGTCACTAATTCACTTCACAAGTTACCAAACTAAACTTAATTCAAAATGAAAAGTTCACATTTCAAGTACCTACACCTAAACATTATCAAGTTACTTCACAAGTTACCAAACTAAACTAAATTCAAAATGAAAAGTTCATATTTCTAAGTCACTAATTCATTTCATAAGTTACCTACACTTAAACATTTTAAAGTCACTAACTCACTTCTCAAGTGACCACACTTAACTATATTCAAAACACAAGTCCACCTTTCAAGTAACTACACTGAAACATTTTCGACTCACTAATGCACTTATCAAGTGAGCACAATTAATTAAATTCAAAACACAAGTTCACATTTCAAGTACCTACACTAAAACATTGTTAAGTCACTAATTCATTTCTTAAGTGACCACACTTAACTATATTCAAAACACAAGTCCAACTTTCAAGTAACTATACTTAAACATTTTGAAGTTACTAACTCACTTCTCAAGTGACCACACTTAACTATATTGAAAACACAAGTCCACATTTTAAGTACCTATACTTATACATTTTCGACTCACTAACTCACTTCTCAAGTGAACTCACTTAACTATATTCAAAACATAAGCCCACCTTTCAAATAACTACACTTAAAACATTTTCGACTCACTAACTCACTTCACTTTTTCAATTAAACCATAACCTACCTCAACCAAAGAATCTAAGATAAGCAAGCTAATTCACAAAAGCCTTTCCTTTCTTCCACGCCCCAGAACTTTCACGATCTATCAAATGTATATTATTTATAAGTAAAGGAATCCAACTCTATAATCAACTTTCTACCTTAAACGCAATTTATAGGCCAAAACTCATGTATTCTTTTAAATTCCAAGTCTAAGTCTAAGGCTTAATCTTCTTCCAGTTTCTTAAATCTCACAATATTTGGACCATATAATGTATTTAATATTTAAGTGCATATACCATGTACCAATTTCTTTTGAAATTTATATATCCTCCTTATTTCCCCTTCTATTTAAAAAACTGAACAACTTTTTTAAGTCAAAACCATAATGAAACTTGAAACTAGCATGACATAACACCTATTGGAAATTCAAGAAAGCAAAATGATAGAGATTTTAACCTTAGAGAATGGGTCTTAAGGCTAAAATTAGCAGAGAAAACACAAATTCAAGAAGATTTCCAGCTTTTTATAGTAGAAGTTTCAGAGAAGATGCAAAATCTTTTAGATCAAATATTCCCATTTCTAGTACTGTTTCTTCCTCTGGGTACTCCTTAAGAGGTAATAAAGCTACTTCTCTCATTGCCCCGCCTTATCATTGTTTCATTACTATTTTATAGTAAAGTTTTATTCCTTTTTACAAATGAAATTGACCCATCTAGTTATTCTTTTATCACTGTACTTAAAGGTAAGCTTTTAGATTATCTTTTATACTTCCGAATTCAGGATCTAGTCAGTAGGTTCAAAATGCTTGAAATCTTGCTATATGTACAAATATTTTTCACATATTTTATTTTGCATATGTATATATAGTATAAGTAAAAAGTAACGAATTCAGTTCAACTCATAGAACTTAACAGAGAGGGAGATGGGTTGACAATGGGGCTGGTCCAGCGGGGGTCTTAGATCTGTTTTGTCGGCGTGGGGTTGGCTGTTGGAGGTGGATAGTGGAGATTACGATGCGGTGACTGGAGGGGTGGCTTCGCCAGTGGCTGGCAGTGGAGGTGAGGTCGACGGCCATGGCTGGTGCAGCGACGGCGCTGGGAAGGTGAGGGCGACGAAAGAGGCGCTAATGGAGAAGAGGGACGACCGACGATGGAAAAGGAAGTGTTGATGATTTTGTCGTAGGGTTTTTGAGAGAGTAAAGAGATAGATATAGAAAGAGGAGAGATGAGAGAAGAGAGGGTGGAGGCTGTTGTGAAGAGATTAGGGTTTGGGGGTTGATTTTGGTCTTTAAAAGGGAAGAGAAAGGCCTTTGATCTCAGCCGTTAGATTAATTTTGATCAACGGTTGAGATTTAAAAATGTAAGAATTGGGTTAGAATTGAGAATAAAAAATAGAATGAGTCTGATTTAGGCTATAATTGTAATGGAGTAAATACAATTAGGCTAAAATCGCAAGAAATTGAATAAATTGGATTAAAAGGGGAATAAATTATGCAAAGTATCTTAATTTAGGCTGTTATTTAAATAATAGTAGGAATAATAATAATAATAAATAATATATAATAATAGTAAACCATAAATAATTATAAATAATAAATAATAATAATAATAATAATAATAATATTTATGATAATGGTACATTACATAGCTATTTCATCACTACAAGAGATATACGTATATATATAAATATATTCAATTGGCTATCACCATTCAAATACATACTATATACATTACATACCCGATTTTACTACCCCCATAATAATATACAACGTAATGTAATTCACAAATACTCAGTTGAATTATCGGTTGGTTTATCTTATGTCATTAATATACGTTCACTATATTATATGTATATACTATATATATATATATATATACCTATACACACACACACATATATGACATATCTGCTTCAACTATTTCAATCGTAATTTTACTAAATATCATCCTAATTATTTATTATAAGTCATTTAAATATTACAAAAATATATATTTAATAATAAAATAAAATAGATATAAAATGATAAGTTAACTTTTGATGTTTTAAATTAACTTCACGTCTTATATGAGGCTCATTTAAAAAAAAATCACACGTACTTTTTGTAGTAATTTTGTTATATCACTTCTTATTAGTTATTGTGAATAATTTAAGACATATGTTTGTTTCTTTGCTTCAATCGTAATTTTACTATATCACCTCTAATTAATTATTATAGTCAAAGCATTGTGCCACTTAAATTAGAATATAAGGAAAGATTTTATAAACCACAATAATTAAAAACTTATATTATTTAAAATATGCAATTGACTATCAATGCCACAAAATTTTGGAAAAGGGGAGTAATATATATTATTAGAAAATTACATAAAAAGTATTATAAATTACAATAGTTAACAACTTAAAATATCTAAAAGTAAAAATAATGTGTTATATATTTCAAAAGGTACGTAAAAAATATTATAAATCACAATAATTAACAACTTGAAAATTTTTAAAAGATATGAAATATTTGATTAACTCTCAAAATTATATCAATGACATTTAAATTGGAATAGAAGAATAGTATAATAAATCACAATAATTAAAAACTTGAATTATTTTTAAAATATAATTGACTATCAACGCCACAAAAGTTTGGACAAGGAGAGTAACATATATTATTTGACAACAAAAAAATATTATAAACTACAATATTTAACAACTTAAAATATCTAAAAACATATTAAAAGTATGATTGATTGTCTAAATTCTATTTGGATCACATTGTTTGAGATAAAAAATAACATATATTGAGCCCGTGTTATCTAAAAATCAGTAATATAGGCCCATCAAATTTGATTTTTCAGGCTCTTTATTAATTTATACATTTGTAGAGTTTAATTTTGATCGTGGATTAAATTTTTGAAATGAAATTATATATTCGAATAATAAATCATAATAATTGATAATTCAATATATTTTAAGAATATATGCAAAAATTACTTAACAAAATAAATTTATTTAATTTTTAAAATTCAAAAAATGTCACATTAATTGATATGATTATTATTATAGTATTAATTTATAATAGATGTCGGGCCCATGATTTGCACGGGCTTCTTCTCACTAGTTTAAAATATAAAATCGATCATTTGAGGTCGCTTTTTAAAAACAAAAATAAAAAAATTACTAATAAAATTATTTAATTAATTATTATAATTTTTTAAAATATAAAAGCGACCACAAGTGGTCGCTTTTTTAAAAAAATAAAAAAATAAAAAAACAAAAAGTGGTCGGTTTTTAAAAAAATTAAAAAATATATAAAAAAATCGACCACAAGTAGTCGATTTTTTTATATATTTTTTAATTATTTTTTTCCTTTTTTTTCATTTGCAAAATAAATAATAATTAATACAAAAATTATTTTAATAATTATTTTAATTTTATAAAATAAAAAAACTACCACTTGTGGTCGCTTTTTAAAAAAAAAAATAAAAAAAATTAAAATCCGACCACTAGTGGTCGGTTTTTTCCTACCACAATTTGTGGTCGGTCTTCTGTGGTTGATTTTTGCCTTTTTTTTAGTAGTGTATAGCCATAGGTTGCCTCCTGTTTAGAATCACAAATGCCGTTCAAGCTGAAAAAATATAGATATGGTGGTGATCGATTGGTATCTTTATTAAAGATGATTGTTGGCTTATGTCCTAACGTTCTGATTATTCTCAACAAAGTATGAAGGACATAATTGTATTGGGAAAAAAGATGACAATATTCGTTTTCAACTTGATTCCAATTGATGCCGAAAAAGAATCAAATTGCACCATCTATGCAATGATAAACGCCTCGTTCTCTCTTGAAGTTAACCGTAGATACATTTAGAATTGTTGTGGACATCTCCTTCCATCACTTAATAAGTGTCTTAATTTGTTAAAGAAACTGAAATGCGCTACTCAATTCTTAAAAGTGGAGGTTTCAAAATGGCTTCGAACAATGCTTCCAAGAGAAAAGTGAGAAGTTTTAGCATGGGTCACTCCTATTTCGGAGGTCTTTAATTTTTACTAATGATGAAAATTTGTGAACTAGAACTCCTCGATTTATAACCAATTTTTTCTAGACATAGGCTCAGATAACTTTTGTCTCGCTCGATAGGAATTAAGTATTATTTACAACGTTTTGGGGTACAAGAATCTGTATATACATGCAACAATAACTTCAACACAAGTTCAAGTCTAAGACTAGAACTCTTACGAAGTTCCTTAACACCTTCAACATAAAATTATAAATAATCTATCCAAGAAGTATGTTAACTTTCAGAAAAGAGATGAAACAGAATTTTAAGGCCAAGTCTCCCGACTTCACGGAATGTCCTTAAGGAATAATTCCCCTCACTGTACCCGAGGTTATGGAATCTTCCTCTTAGGATAAAGAGGCCTTCAATTCAAACAATAGCGGTATCTCAAATTGTCGGATTCAACGAACTGACTCAATAGCTTAATGATTGCACAGAGTTTTTGTTAAGAATAAGAGAGTTTTTGCTGTCAAAATTGATACTAATACCTGAGGAATATATCAGATATTTATAGCCTTAAATGTGTCCTTTCGAAAAGGATGCATTGGTTCAGCAGAAAGGCACCTTTTCAGTAGTAGTCACGTCCCTATGCCCAGTCTGTGCTGGACCCGCGCCTGATCTATGACTGCAGGTGATGTTTGCCAAATTCTAGTAGCTTTTACGCTACATCTGCGCCCACAAGTTGCATACCTGTGCTGCGTCTACGCCCACAGGTCACCTTACAGCTCGAAACAGTATGCCTTTTCCCTCGAAGGGTCGCATCCCTTCGTGATGCGTTGTGTATGCATTTGCATGGAGTTTGAAATGCGCCCGTACTTAGAGAAAAATTAATTTTTATCAGATTTTGGATAAAATTTTCACTTATAAACAAGTTTCAAATAAATTTTGTCTAAAAATTAGATCTCATCGATCATTTTCCAAATCTAAATCCGAATCTGAATTTGAAGCCAAAGCCGAAGCCGAAGCTGAAGCCAAAGGCGAGCGACGACGATGATGACGGTGCGAGGCACCACCTTGTTCTTGCCTCACTATCCATGGGGAGTTAGTATTTCTCATTATAAACACTTACAAGTTCTCTTCTCCCACCAATATGGGAGAATTAGTGAACTTTCCTTTAAAAAGAGTAGACTTTCCAATTTGAGAGTACACTTTCTAAATTGGTGTCTCTCTTCCCTCCACCATTTTTCCTCTATTTTCTATTCACATATTCACCTTGAACCTAACAATCCCCCACATGAATGGGGAATGGATATCTATTGAAGAAATTTACGGCCAAACATGTGATCATTTAGCAAAGGCTAATTGCATCTGGATAAGTAGGTTTCCCTTTAAACTTTTCGTAGTGAACATGCATCGGATACACTCGGTCAATTGGTAGATTTGATATCTTTGAAATGTCGAGCTTTAATGTACACCTAGACAACACATGTCACACAGCCATCCTTTTACTGTTTATGGTTCTCACGGTTTTGTTCTTTTCAGTCATGAACACGTCCCGATTTCATGAGCGCTTGGAGAATAGGCCTTTACTAACATTCTTATTGAAGCGGCTTCCACTTCTCCCTCACATAGGTGATATAGGTACGATCATGATCGGGGTTCAATGCGTCAAGACTCGATCTCGGGGGGGGGGGGGGGCTACCCATCCAAGGAATAAGCTTTGAAATGTAGAGAACAAATCCCACAAGCTCCAAAACTGTTCACTGTTCATCCGTGTTCACTGTTCATCCGCCTTTGCAAGGGTTTTTAGTCATTTGTAATAAGTTAACCTAGGTATAAATAGAACCTCATTAGGTCATTTTTGGGGGATTTTTGGAGAATATATTTTGTAGCCTCTTTGAGAGTCTTTAGCAAGGTGGAATCCTTGTGTTGATCATTTGCTTAGAAATGGAGATTTCTTGGGAATTCTGATTCTCTTGAGGTCACGTAAGAGATAGGTTTAGGTTGTGTGTGATATTAAAGGTCCAAAAGTGGAATAAACTTTTGGGTATTTAATATTATACCATCCCTTTGTCTATTTATCTATCTTTACTTTCTTGTAATCGTTTGTCTATATCTAGTGTAATTCATTTGTGTTATTATCTTGTAACTGTGTGTTGTTGTTTTTGCATCTTGTTCATCAAGTTTTACTGTTGTTTTAGTGTGTTTTACTCTTGATATCACTTCCCTTCTTATCTTTCTTGCAAATTCGAGAGAGGTCATCAAAAGGGTCCATAGTTCTTGAACTAGTAGACTGATATTGGTGTTTGTGTTGTTGTGTTCTTAGGGAGTTTGGTATCAATAGGTGATTTCTAAATATTTAATCCTATAGATTAAACTATCTGGTCAAATCTGTCAAATTTAGATAATCATTAAAAGACTTTTCACCTTAAATGTTATCCTTATTTACTAAACATTGTCTACATCATGAGAATGAGTTGGGTATTTGACAATGTTGAACTTGTCAGATACAACTTTGTTTGATCTCCTTGAACCTAGCTCTTGGGATCTCCAATCTGCTAGGTAGAGTGTAACGCCCCGTATTTTGGGCTACAATATAGACCATGATTCTGATGTTTTGATAAATCCCAAAGCCATAAATCCTATGCCAATACGACATGTTAATTATTTGTGTAGCATGTGAATCCATTCAAGCTTGAATTTAGACCATAGGGGTCATTTGACTCAAGGACGAGTTGAAAACTACTTCGACCGATTAAGCTTAAGTGGACATAATAATTTGTGTCAACTTCTATCGACCATGACTCTTTGTATATATCAAATTATAAAGCCTACTATATGTAAAATAATAGGTTTCCGAGTTAGCTTTCCAACGATACCAATTTTGCTAAAATCCGACACTCGAGCAAGAAGTTATGGCCTTTCAAAGTAATATGCGTCGCCTAACCAATCGCACATGGCCACTGGAAAGTATAGGCGATAGCATAGGCGGCGCCTATGTAAACATAGGCGATAGCATAGGCGACGCCTATTTAAAGGTTTCAAGTGACTTAAATACTCCGTTTTTGGGGTAAAATGGTCCTTTTCCACCCTTACTTAGCCCTAAACATGAAATTTAGTTCCAAAGACCCCAAAATACACCTTCATTCATCAAAAGTGCTCAAGGATTCTCCTTAGGGTTTCAAAATAAAAACCCAAGCCACTCAAGATTCAACTGTGGGTTTTAGAAACTAATTGCATATTTGGAATCCTCTTAACGTAGGCTTCAAGAAGCACCTAATATTTATAGCAATCGAGGTACGTGGGATTATCCAAAAATCTCATAGGTGTAGTTTTATGAACATGCATGCTTTTAAATGGGGGTTTTCAATAAAATACTAATAACTTGCTCTTATTATGATTTCTAAGTCATTTTTTTAGGTCATGGGAATTGTTTGCCTATATACTTCAATGGTTGAAACCATGCATATGTGATTTGAGATTTTCCATGGAAGTTTGATAAATATGAATGATAAATTGCTTTCAAATTCCCATGAAAATATTTTGATACCCCAAATTATATTGACGAATAAAAGAGAGCATGAGTTTGAAATAATTATTGTCCACTACTTGTAAATAATGAAAACATCTTGATTTTTACATGATTATGCATATGTTGATGTGATATTGATGACTTGAAAGTCGGGTATGACGATACCCTACAAATAAGATATGCGATTGAATCAGATGAAATTTGAATGCATTGTTATTACATGAGATAGGTGGATGCCCAAAGAAGGAGTTTGAGTGTAAGGGCTCATCGCTATAAATCGTGTTTGCCGACATGGGAATTTGATACCCTGCTTTGTGATTTTCCGTACCTGACTTTATGTCATTCCCAAATTGGGACTATGGTTAGAAGACCTGCTTTGTGATCTTGTGAGCTACCATTGGGCCGAGACACCTTGCTGTGTGATCTTTTGTGTTTTCCCCTTACGTATACTCTAATCTTGGAGGCAACCGAGGTTTGACAGTTGGTGTAAATATGATATGTAGGGTATTCCACCTAGCTCAGTTGCATTACGTTATTATTGAAAAATAATTACATTATGCCTATGTGTTTTCAAATGACTTGATATGAAACTGCTTTATAATGGCTCTCAACTATATTTTGTAAAAATATTATGTTTTGTTTTGATATCTCTGCGTACTAGTACTTTTGTATTGACCCCCCTTCCTCCCAGGTTTGGAGGCGCAATCTAGGGGTCCAAAAAATCAGTAGATTCCTCGAACAGATTTGCAGAGTCACTTGGTGGGCCTTCTATATTTCGAAAGGCCTGATTATCTGGCAGTGTCATTTATCACTTATTAGTTTTGGGTCTACTGGGGGCCTTGTCCCAGTTTTTAGATAGACATTTATTTCAGTCATGTAGTAGAGATTTCGCAGACGTTATAGAGGTGTTGATTTGAGATTTTGGGACATTATTACCTATTATTGCTTTCATATGACTCTTAACCATGTTTTCCGTAATGTTATTGTCTTTCGTATCTCTTTATCATTTGAATTATGTGCATGATTACCAAACAGATAGGGGTGTTTTGGGCCTTTATAGTTTAGGATACTCGTCACAGCCAGGGCCCCGGTTTGGGTCGTGACAAACTTGATATTAAACCACGGTTCATGGTCCCAGGGTGTCTACGAAATCGCATCGGGTAGAGTCCTGTTTATGGGTGTGTAACGCGCCATACTTATAAGTAGGAGGCTGCTAGGCATTTAGGAAATGTTTCCCTTTTTTGTGATTTAGTTTGTGCTTCAGAGTCTGAACTATCCCCTAATCAATGATCTCTTGTATTTTAGAAACCCAGTTATGCCTCCATGTCGTATCATCGATCATAATGATCAGGCAGATGAGGTCTGTCCCATCCATGGGATGCGAACCTGTAACAGAGCTCACACTCCAGAACTTGTCCCTACTCTGGGAGTCCCTCCAGTCCCGACTAGTCCACCTCGAGCTCCGTAGACTAATGTCAATCGTCCCCCAACTGCTCAGGGAGATATTTCAAATGCGGAATTCAGGCGGTCTATTCATATGCTGACATAGTTGGTAGCTAACTAGGCTCAACGATCAAAATATATTAGGTCTGCATCTGTTGCGTCTGAGGCTACTAGGGTCGGACATTTCATAAAGATGAACCCACCCAAGTTCACTGGCACTAAGGTGGAGGAAGATCCACAAGAGTTCGTGGATGAGATGGAAAAGATCTGTAAGGTAATGCATGTGGATGAGGTTGAAGGGGTGGAACTAGCAACTTATCAGCTCAAGAATGTTGTGAATCAGTGGTATACCGACTGGGAGGATGCAAAAGGTAAGAGTGCTGAGCCCACAGTTTGGGGCAAATTTGTGGAAGCTTTCCTTGATCGATTCTTTTCTCTGGAGTTAAGGGTGGCCAAAGCAGAAGAGTTTATGAATCTGAAGTAGGGCAGTATGAGTGTCTAGGAGTACACTTTGAATTTTAATAAAATATCCCGCAATGCCCCAGAGTTGACTAGTAATATGAGAGCCCGGATGAGGAAATTTGCATCCGGCCTTTCTGATAACCTGGTGCTTGAGCGCCAGGGGAAAATATTGAATAAGGAGCTAGTCTTTGCTCGGCTGACCATTCATATATAGCAGATAGAAGAGAAAAAAAAGAAAATTTCAGAAACAAAAGAGAAAGATAGGAAAGCAAAGAGAGCCAGAACTGCGGATAAGAATCACAATCAACCACAGAGAAGCAACTGGGGCAATAGATGGACAAAAAGAAGTCTTGGAGTAATGCACTGTCAGCTACCAACGCCCCAGCGTCCAGACCACCAGCAGACAGATGATCGCAGAGTTTTCAGACTCCTTATGGATTCAGAGCCCCAGTTACTCAGTCACAAGGCAGTGTGGCCCAACAACATTGTACTCATCCACGGTGTGAGACTTGTGGGAAGAATCACTCAGGGAGATGTTATTTTGAGGGGAGGAATTTTTATACTTCTTGCAAGGTGGGCCACCTTAAGAAAGACTACCCTTCTGCTGGAGGAAATGCAGGGGGGACTAAGACCCAAGCCGTGTTCACGGATCCTCCTCATAAGGGTACCCCTTCAGCTGCTGGGAATAATTACAATCGGTTATATGCTTTGATTAACTGCCAGGAGGCAAAAGTTTCTCCAGATGTTGTTACCGGTACGTTACAAATCTTTTCCCGTGATCTTTATGTGTTACTTGATCTTGGGTCTACTTTATCCTATGTGACCCCTTATGTAGCTGTTGGTTTCGGGTTTGAGCCCAGTGTGATTTCTGAACCCTTTTCTATTTCCACCCTACTGGGGGATTCTATTGTTGCTAGGAGGGTGTACAGGGGTTGTGTTGTGACTGTTGGTAGCCGGGATACGCTGGCAGATCTCACAGAGTTAGATATAGTTACTTTTAATGCTATCTTAGGAATGGATTGGGTCCATTAGTGCTATGCCACATTAGATTGTATTACTCGAAGGGTCACTTTTTCTTTCCTGAAGGAACCAGTGATAGAGTGGGAAGGACATTCTTTAGCACCCCAAGGGCATTTTATATCCTATCTCAGAGCCTGCAAACTTATTTCAAAAAGTTATTTGTACCACCTTATCCGAGTTAAGGATTCCAATACTGAGAGTCTTCCTCTTCAATCTGTTTCTGTAGTAAAAGAATTCCCAGAAGTCTTTCCAAATGATCTCCCAAGAATACCACCTAATAGGGAGATTGAGTTTGGTATTGATGTGTTGCCAGAAACTCATCCTATTTCCATTCCGCCATATAGAATGGCTCCTGCATAACTAAAAGAGTTGAAAGAATAGTTAGCAGATCTCTTAGATAAGGGTTTTATACGCCCCAGTGTGTCTCCTTAGGGCGCACCTATACTTTTCGTATGAAAGAAAGATGGTTCCCTTCGTAATAAGGTTATGATTAAAAATAAATATCTTCTTCCTAGAATTGATGACCTTTTTGACCAGCTTCAGGGTGCCAAGTGTTTATGAAAAATAGACCTTCGTTCGGGTTATCATTACTTGAAAGTTAGGGAGTCAGACATACCCAAGACAGCTTTCCAAACCCGATATGGTCACTATAAATTTCTAGATTCATCTCCTTTGGGTTGACAAACGCCCCTACAACCTTTATAGACCTTATGAATAGAGTATTCCATCAGTTTCTTGACTTGTTCGTCATTGTATTTATTGATGATATTCTGATCTATTCTAAGAGTAAAGAGGATCGCGTCAATCACCTCTGAATTATTCTTCAGACCCTTAAGGATCATCAGCTGTATGCCAAATTTTCTAAGTATGAATTCTGGTTAGATGTTATTGTCTTCTTAGGGAATATTGTGTCCAGTGATGGGATAAGAGTGGATCCCCAGAAAGTTAAAGCAGTGAGAAAATGGCCCAGACCCACTACTCCAACCGATATTTGGAGCTTCTTGGGTTTGGCGGGGTATTACAGAAGGTTCATAGAGAGTTTCTCTTCCATAGCTGCTCCACTCTCTAAATTGACTCAGAAAAAGGTAAAGTTTGTGTGGTATGATCTGTGTGAGAATAGTTTTGAGAAATTGAAAGACAAACTGACCATTGCTTCTGTTTTGACCCTCTCCGAGGGCGTAGATGGCTTTGTGGTATACTGTGATGCGTCTCGTGTGGGACTTAGTTGTGTGTTGATGCAGCATGGCAAGGTAGTGGATTATGCATCTAGGTAGTTGAAGGTGCACGAGCGAAACTACCCCACCCATGATTTGGAGTTAGCGGCTGTGGTGTTTGCACTTAAGATTTAGCGGCACTACTTGTACGATGTTCATGTTGATATCTTTATTGACCACAAGAGTCTGCAGTATATTTTCTCATAGAAAGAAATGAACCTCAGGCAGAGGCACTGGATGGAGCTTCTGAAAGACTATGATATTAGCCTGCATTACCATTCGAGGAAGGCAAATGTTGTAGCCGACGCCCTCAGCAGGTTGTCTATGGGCAGCCTTTCTCATGTAGAAGAAGGAAAGAAATAGATGGTGAAGGATACTCACTACCTTGCAAATCTGGGAGTACAACTCTTAGATTCCGAAGATGGAGGGGTGATTGTTCATGAGTTAGCTAAGTCATCCCTTTGTCCTAAAGTTAAGGAGAAGCAGGTTGAAGATCCTATCTTGATGCAAATCAAGAAAGATATGGGTCAATAAAAGGTTATGTCGTTTGAAATTGGTGGTGATGGTATTCTGAGATTTCAGGGTAGGTTGTGCGTTTCGAATGTTGATAGACTGCGGGAAAGAATCCTTGATGAGGCACACACTTTGAGGTATGTCGTTCACCCAGGATCTACTAAGATGTATCATGATCTGAAAACCTTGAATTGGTGGAATAACATGAAACGTGATGTAGCTGATTTTGTGTCCAAGTGCTGGAACTATCAACAAGTAAAAGTATAACACATGAGGCCAGGTAGTAAATCCCAAGAGATAGCCTGCCTTTATGGAAGTGGGAGATGATAAACATGGACTTTATTATAGGACTTTTGAGATCTCGAAACCAGTATGATTCTATATGGGTGATTGTAGATCGGTTGACAAAGTCAGCTCACTTTTTGCCTGTGAGGACTAATTATTCGGGAGAGAGTTATGTTAATATTTACATTGAGGAGATAGTTCGGTTGCATGGGGCACCAATGTCTATTATATCCGATAGAGGTACGCAGTTTTCATCTCAGTTCTGGAGATCTTTTCAGAAGGGTTTAGGTACGCAAGTGAATTTGAGCACAGCTTTCCACCTTCAGATGGATGGACAAGCTGAGTGTGCCATTCAGACCCTCGAGGATATGTTGAGGGCATGCATCATTGATTTTAAAGTTAGTTGGGTAGATCACCTCCCACTGGTTGAATTTGCTTACAATAATAGTTACCATGCCAGCATCAAGATGGATCCTTTTGAGGCTTTGTATAGGAGAAGATGTAGGTCTCCGATAGAATGGTATGAAGTGGGTGAGACTCAATTGTATGGGCCTGATCTTGTTCATCAGGCGATGGAGAAAGTGAAGATCATTAGAGAATGACTCAAGACTTCTCAGAGTTGTCAAAAGTCCTATGCCGATGTTCGAAGAAGAGAACTAAAGTTTGAAGTTGGTGATTGGGTATTTCTCAAGGTTTCTCCTATGAAAGGATTTATGCGGTTTGGAAAAAGGGGTAAATTGAGCCCTCGCTATATAGGGCATATCAAATTCTGAGAAAGGTTAGTGTAATTGCTTATGAGCTAGAATTGCCTGCAAGTTTTGGTTCCGTTCATCCGGTATTCCATGTATCCATGTTGAAGAAATGCATTGGAGATCATTCTATGGCATTGCCAGTAGAGAGTGTCAAAGTAATAGATTCCTTGTCTAACGAAGAAGAGCCCATTGAAATTTTAGATCGCCAAGTTCGAAAGCTAAGGAGCAAAGAGATAGCCTCAGTAAAGGTACTATGGAGGAATCAAAAAGTCGAAGAAGCAACTTAGGAGTCAGAAGATGACACAAGAATTAAATATCCCAATTTGTTTGCTTTGATGGAGGATAAGACAGAAGGTACTATTCCTATCTTATCTTTCCTAGTCCTTTATTATGCTTGAAATCGTGTCTTCTGTGTCCCGTATCATCATTCGGGGATGAATGATCCTAAAGGGGGGATAATATAACGCCCCACATTTTGGGCTACATTATAGATGATAATTTTGATGTGTTGATAAATCCCGAAGCCATAAATCCTATGCCAATACGGCATGTTAATTATTTGTGTAGCATGTGAATCCATTCAAGTTTGAATTTAGACCATAGGGGCCATTTGACTCAAGTACGAGTTAAAAACTACTTTGACCGATTAAGCTTAAGTGGACATTATAATTTTTGTCAACTTCTATCGACTATGAATCTTTGTATATATCAAATTAGAAAGCCTACTATGTGTAACATGATAGGTTTCCGAGTTAGCTTTCCAACGATACCAATTTTGCTAAAATCTGGTACCCGAGCAAGAAGTTATGGCCTTTCAAAGTAATATGCGTCGCCTAACCAATTGCACATGGCCACTGGAAAGCATAGGCGACGCCTATGTAAACGTAGGCGATAGCCTATGGAGCCTATGTAAACATAGGCGATAGCATAGGCAGAGCCTATGTAAACATAGGCGATAGCATAGACGGCGCCTATGTAAAGTTTTCAAGTGACTTAAACACTCCGTTTTTGGGACAAAATGGTCCTTTTCCACCCTTACTTAGCCCTAAACACGAAATTCAGTTCCAAAGACCCCAAAATATACCTTCATTCATCAAAAGTGCTCAAGGATTCTCCTTAGGGTTTCAAAATAAAAACCCAAGCAACTCAAGATTCAACCAGGGGTTTTAGAAACTAATTGCATATTTGGAATCCTCTCAACGTAGGCTTCAAGAAGCACCTAATATTCATAGCAATCGAGGTACGTGGGGTTATCCAAAAATCTCATGGGCGTAGTTTTATGAACATACATGCTTTTAAATGGGGGTTTTAAATAAAATACTAATAATTTGCCCTTATTATGATTTCTAAGTCATTTTTTTAGGTCATGGGAATTGTTTTCCTATATACTTCAATGGTTGAAACCTTGCATATGTGATTTGAGATTTTCCATGGAAGTTTGATAAATATGAATGATAAATTACTTTCAAATTCTCATGAAAATGTTTCGATACCCCATATTATATTGTGACCAACAAAAGAGAGCATGAATTTGAAATAATTATTGTCCACTACTTGTAAATGATGAAAACATTTTGATTTTTACATGATTATGCATATGTTGATATGATATTGATGACTTGCAAGTCGGGTATGACGATACCCTACAAATAAGATATGTGATTGAATCAGATGAAATTTGAATAATTCATGTTACATGAGATAGGTGGATGCCCGAAGAAGGCGTTTGAGTGTAAGGGCTCATCGCTGAAAACCGTGTTTGCCAACATAGGAATTTGGTACCCTGCTTTGTGATCTTGCGTACCTGACTTTATGTCATTCCCAAATTAGAACTATGGTTAGGAGCCCTGCTTTGTGATCTTGTGCACTACCATTGGGTTGAGACACCCTGCTGTGTGATCTTATGTGTTTTCCCCTCACGTATACTCTAGTCTCGGCGGTAACCGAGGTTTGACAGTTGGTCTAAATATGATATGTTGGGTATTCCACCTAGCTCATCTGTATTACATTCTTGTTGAAAAATAATTACATTATACCCATGTGTTTTCAAATGACTTGATATGAAACTGCTTTATAATTGCTCTCAACTATATTTTGTAAAAATATTATGTTTTGTTTTGATATCTCTGCGTACCAGTACTTTTGTATTGACCCCTTCCTCCCAGGTTTGGAGACGTAGTCTAGGGGTCTAGAAAATCAGTAGATTCCTTGAACAGATTTGCAGAGTCACTTGGTGAGCCTTCTATATTTTGGAAGTCTTGATTATCTGGCAGTGTCATTTATCACTTATTGGTTTTGGGTCTACTGGGAGCCTTGTCCCAGTTTTCAGATAGATATTTTTTTCAGTCATGTAGTAAAGATTTCGCAAACGTTATAGAGGGGTTGATTTGAGATTTTGGGACATTATTCCCTATTATTGCTTTCATATGACTCTTACCATGTTTTCCGTAATGTTATTGTCTTCCGCATCTCTTTATCATTTGAATTATGTGCATGATTACTAGACAGATAAGGATGTTTCAAGCCTTCATAGTTCGGGATACTCATCAAGGCCAGGGCCCCGGTTTGGGTCGTGACATAGAGTTACCGCTATGCTGACTTGTCCTAGGCTGTAAACCCATTCCCTTGGATGTCCTCCCAACTCTTTCTCTAGATAGGTCTTTTGTAATTGGATCCGACACATTATCCTTTGACTTTACGTAGTCAACAGTGATAACTCCACTAGATAGAAGTTCTGTAACAATATTTTGTCTCCGTCTTATGTGACGAGATTTACCGTTGTACATTATGCTCCCTGCCCTACCTATTGCTGCTTAGCTATCACAGTGTATACATACTGCTGCCACTGGTTTGGACCAATAAGGAACATCTTTCAAGAAATTTTGGAGCTATTCTGCTTCTTCACCAGCTTTATCTAATGAGATAAATTCAGATTTCATTTTAGAGCGAGCAATACAAGTCTGTTTGGATGATTTCCAAGAGACCGCTCCTCCACTGATAGTAAATAATATCCACTTGTGGATTTTACTTTGTTTGATTTGGTGATCCAATTTGCATCACTATATCCTTCAAGTACCACTGGATATTTATTATAATGGAAAACATAGTCTTGAGTGTATTTAAGATACCCCAAAACTCTATTCATTGCCATCCAATGAGTTTTATTAGGATTACTCATTTACTGACTCAACTTACTAATAGCGCATGCTATGTCTGTACGTGTACAATTCATTATATACATTAAACATCCTAATACTCTTGCATACTCCAATTGTGAGTCACTTTTACCTTCATTCTTTTAAAGTGGAAAGCTCACATCTAAGAAGTCTTAGCAATACCAAATTCCATATACTTGAATTTGTCAAGTACATTTTTGATATAATGAGACTGTGACAATGCCAACCCTTGTAGAGTTCTATGGATTCTTATTCCTAAGATCATATCTGCAACTCCAAGGTCTTTTATATTAAATTTGCTCTTAAGCATTTGTTTTGTTGCATTTATGTCCAAAATGTCTCTATTGATGATCAACATATCATGCATATACAAACACACAATGACTTGGTAATTTCGAGTATCTTTAATGTAAACATATTTATCACATTTATTTATCTTGAACCCGTTTGCCAACATGGTTTGGTGAAACTTTGCATGCCATTGTTTAGGTGCTTGTTTTAGTCTATAAAGTGACTTAACAAGTTTACACACCTTATTTTCCTTTCCTGGAACCACAAAACCCTCAGGCTATTCTATGTAGATTTCTTTCTCTAATTCTCCGTTTAGGAATGTTGTTTTTACATCCATTTGATGGATTTCAAGACCATATACTGCCGCCAAGGCAATTAACATCCGAATTTACGTTATCCTCGTTACTGGAGAGTATGCATCAAAGTAATCAAGGCCTTCCTTTTGTTTGAAGCCTTTTACAACAAGTCTTGTCTTGTACTAATCGATAGTACTATCAACTTTTATTTTTCTTTTGAAGATCTATTTAGAACCTAAAGGTTTATTTCCTTGAGCAAGATCAACCAACTCCCACGTATAGTTGCTTAAGATTGAATCAATCTTACTATAGACTGCCTCTTTCCAAAAGGAAGAGTCTGAAGACGCCATCGCGTTCTTAAATGTTTGAGGCTCATTTTCTAAGAGAAATGTTATAAAATCCGATCCAAATAAAGTTGATGTTCTTTAACTTGTACTACATCTTGGATTCTCATCATTATGTACATTCTCACTTCATCTCGAGGTCATTTAGACCCTCCACTAGACTGTACATGTCTAGTTTTATACGGGTAAATATTTTTAAAGAATTTAGCATTATCTGATTCAATTATCGTATTTTCATTAATATCCAGATGTTCGGATTTATGAACTAAATATTGACATGCTTTACTACTTTTAGCATATCCTATGAATACGCAGTCCACCGTCCTAGGTCCTATCTTAACCCTTTTAGGCATAGGAGCGTGGACCTTTGTTAGACACCCCCACACTTTGAAAAATTTCAAGTTGGGTTTCCATCCTTTCTATTTTTCATAAGGAATTGATTGTGTCTTACTATGGGGAACTCTATTGAGTATTCGGTTGGCTGTAAGAATAACCTCTCCCCACAAGCTTTACGGTAAATCCAAACTTATAAGTACGATATTCATCATTTCCTTCAAAGTTAGGTTTTTACTTTCCACAATTCCATTAGATTGAGGTGAATATAGGGTCGTAGTTTGATGGACAATTTCATTCTCTACATATATCTCGGTGAAGGGAGATTCATATTTTCTGCCCCTATCACTTCTTATCATTTTTATCTTTTTCTCTAACTGATTTTCAACTTCAGTTTTGTATTGCCTAAATGCATCTATTACTTCATCCTTACTATTTAGCAAATAGAAATAACAATATCTCATGCAATCATCAATAAAAGTTATGAAATACTTTTTCCCACCACGTGATGGTGTTGACTTCATATCACAAATGTTCGTGTGTATTAAGTCTAAGGGATTGGAATTCCTTTCAATGGACTTATAAGGATGCTTTGCATACTTTGATTCCACACATGTTTGACACTTTAATTTATTGCACTCAAAGTTTGGCAAAACTTCTAAGTTAATCAGTTTTCATAATGTTTTGTAATTAACATTGCCTAAACGTTCATGCCACAAATTGTAAGACTAAAGCAAGTAAGAAGAATTTGAAATTTTATTGATTTCAACATTCATTACATTCATTTTGAATAGGCCCTCATTGAGGTAGCCTTTTCCTACATACACTTCTCCTTTACTAAGTACAATTTTTCCGAAAACAAATACACATTTGAATCTGTTTTTATCTGGAAGTAAAACTTAAATCAAGTTCTTCCGTAACTCCGGAATATACAAGACATTGTTAAGTGTTAACACTTTGTCAAAAGTCATCTTCAAGCACACTTTTCCTATTTTCTAAGGGAGTTTGCCATGTAGATCTTTTATTCTACTTGAGCCGGAGCAAATGTTGAAAACAACTCCTTGTTAGCATAAACATGGTGTGTGGCACTGGAATCCATCCACCATTCGCGAGGATTTCCCACCAAGTTTCATTCAGAAAGCATAGCACATAAACCATCCGTTTCTTTCTTAGACTCAGCCAGATTTTTTTTTTCCTTCTTTTTCCCTTTCTTCGGAGCACGGCAATCCTTAGACTTGTGGCCAATTTTGCCACAATTGAAGCACTTTCCCTTGAATTTCTTCTTGGGTTGATTGCTTTTATTTTCAGCTTTCTTTCGCTTTTTGGAGTTGTTTTGGTCATCTTCTACAATGTTAGCTCCACTCATTGCAGAATTGCCTCTTAACCTTCTTTCCACAGCCTTATTATCTTCTTCAATGCGTAGTTTTACAATCAGATCTTTGACTGACATCTCCTTGCATTTATGTTTCAAGTAGTTTTGAAGTCTTTCCACATTGGTGGTAGATTCTCTATTATTACTGCTACTTGAAATGCTTCATTCACAATCAAACCTATAATAAAGTTCATGTGAATACTAAGAACAAGTTTAAATTGTTCAACATAGGTATTTGTCAAAATCATACCTTCCGCTAGGAGATCATGGATGATTACTTGCAGTTCTTGCACTTGTGAAACAACAGAATTGTTGTTTATCATTTTGTACTCCAGGAATCTTGCAACAAAGAACTTTTTAGTTTGAGCATTCTCTATCTTATACTTCAGTTCTAGCGCTCCCCACAACTCTTTTGCAGTCTTGGTTCCGCTATACACATTGTAATGGTTTTCTTGGAGGCCATTCAAGATACAATTCCTGCAAAGGAAGTCTGAGTGTTTCCAAGCCTCCACAATCCTGAAGCGTTCTTTTTCAGAAGTTCCTTCAGGCACCTCCAAAGCTTTCTCAACCATGACCCTTTGAAGACATAGAGTGGTGAGGTAGAAGAATATTTTCTGCTGCCATCTCTTAAAGTCAATACCTGTGAAATTTATGGGTTTCTCCACTGGTGCCATTACCGATGGAGCATTCGTGTGACTTGATGTGGCAATACTAGTTTCCCCTACAGTCGTTGCAGTGTCTTGCACTTGACTTTCGCTAGTCATTTTCCTGTCACAACAAAACATTACCTTTAGTATAGAGAAATACTTATCACAAAGTTGCAGCAACTTTAAATACTTTTTGTTTCTAGTTTAACAATGAAGTTTTTATGACTTCCAATCGTCAACCGAGTGATCTTTAACTTGTGATGAAGATTTTATGTCTTCAAATCACTAGTTAAGTTCAAAAGGAGTAGAAAGCTTAAAGCTTTAATCTCCAAAAAACAAGCTATATAGATTCCGAAAGATTATTCCTTAAGATTGTTATTGACAACATTTTCAGGTATAAGAATATGTATATACATGCAACAATAACTTCAACACAAGTTCAAGTCTAAGACTAGAACACTTATGAGGTTCCTTAACACCTTCAACACAAGATTATAAATAATCTATCCAAGAAGTATGTTAACTTTTAGAAAAGAGATGAAACAAAATTTAAGGCCAAGTCCTGCGACTTCACGAAGTATCCTTAAGGAATAATTACCCTCACTATACCCGAGGTTATGGAATCTTCCTCCTAGGATAAAATGGCCTTCAATCCGAACAATAGTGGTACCTCAAATTATTGGATTCAACAAACTCACTCGACAAATTAATGATCACATAGAGTTGTTGTTAAGAATAAGAGAGTTTTTGCTGTCAAAATTGATACTAATACCTGAAGAATATATTAGGTATTTATATCCTTAAATGTGTCCTTTCAGAAAGGATGCATTGGTTCCACAGAAAGACACATTTTCAGTAGTAGTCACGTCCCTGCACCTAGTCTGTGCTAGACCCGCACCTGATCTGCAGCCGCAGGTGATGTTTGGTAAATCCCAGTAGCTTCTGTGCTACATCTACTCCCACAGGTCGTGTACCTACGCTGTTTCTGCGCCCGCAGGTCACCTTACAGTGCGAAATAGTATGCCTTTTCCCTCAAATGGTCACATTCCTCCGTGATGCATTGCATATGCATTTTTATGGCATCTGAAATGCGCCCCCACTTAGAGAAAAATTAATTCTATCATATTTTGGATTAAATTTTCACTTGTAAACAAGTTTTAAATAAATTTTATCTAAAAATTAGATCTCATCGATCATTTGACAAATCTAAATTTGAATCTGAATCCAAAGTCGAAGCTGAAGCCAAAGCCGAGCCGAGCCGAGCGAGTGACGACGATGAAGATGCAAGGCACCACTTTGTTCTTGCCTCACTATCCTTGGGGAGTTAGTGTTTCTCATTTAAAACACTTACAAGTTCTCTTCTTCCAACAATGTGGGAGAATTAGTAAACTTTTCTTTAAAAAGAGTAGACTTTTCAATTTGAGAGTACACTTTCTAAATTGGTGTCTCTCTTCCCTCCACCATTATTCCTCCATTTTTCATTCATATACACACCTTGAACCCAACATTAAGTTATGCAGAATTAGCTGTGTTGTATTTCTATGGCCTAACTTAGCTAGGCAAAAGTTAAGAGAGCTTTGTCTTGCTCGGTATGAGTTTGATAGGAATTAAGTTATGTATTTTACCATACTATATAACTTGTGAATTTTGAAACTGAATTTCTCCTCTTTCGACGTAAGTTCTGTAGGAACTAAGTTGTGCCTTTTTACACATCAATTGTGAGCTCTAAACTAAGCTTTTGCTTATGTAGGTGTAACTTCAGTAATAATTGTCATTAACTTGTTATGCCTTTTAAGTCATAACTCGTGTTTTATTATAATACGGAAATATAACTTATGCCAAGTGAAAATTATTTATTATTTTGGTTTCAAGGTATTTTTTGTCACTTATTTTTTATTTAATGTGTTGAAAGACAAAATTAAAGATTACTTCAAATAGTGCCATATAAAAATAACCCAAAAATAATAGGTGAGATTTGAATTGAATCATAGCTGTAATACCCCATGTGTTATTTTTTAATGAATGACTAATTGGTAATTTTAATCAATTATTAATAGTAATTAAGGAAATTAAATGAAGCAAGTCAAAAGCCTGACCTTTTCCCTTCTTTAGTTTCACATTAAAAACACTACAAATAAAATACTAGGGGTATTTGTTTTATCCCATTATTCTAGAGGAATCTCCAAGTAGCGTAGAAAAAAAAGAGTAAGAAAGAAAACAACAGAGAGTGTCTGAACAATGTTAGCACGCATCCTCATAAAGTAATAATGTACAAATTTTATTTGTAGTTATTTGGCATAGACATATTTGGTGATGCAACAGTAATATGGTGATGACATTAATTTGAGAATGGAAAGCCTGGACAAGCTGATGATTGTTAATATGATGATTTCATCATTAAGTAATGATTTAGGGATGGTTGAAGTTGAATGAGGGAGTATGTTTTTCCTTTTTGTGGGGATAAAACACGGAGTCCCTAATTTTTTTACTGATTTGGGTTAAGTTGGTAGGAGAAACATGTTATTTTCTTTCATATTTCATACTAGGCATCTTTTTTAACCCTATAATTCAAGTACTAGAATAAGCTTACTGACCAATTGCCTTGGTAGACCACTGTTGTGATGAATTTATTTTTTTAATTGTTTTTCTGTTGTGTTAATTTTTTTAAAAGAAAAGTAATAAAATTAGACGCTCCACATAAAGGGTTTTCATTATTTTAAACTCATTTTGATGTAGTTTGAGGTAATTTAGATTTACAGAAGCATAGTTTTGATATATTAGAAGGGGTGTTTGAATTGTAAGTTTGAGGTAAGTGAGACTTTAAACTTTGATGCTTGCTCTTCAAACCGCATTATAAAAATAGATATATATTTTTCTGCCTAGTTTATGTGTTGGAACAAGCATGCGGCTTGGTAGAATCGGTGGTATTAACTAGTTGTGGATATGTATTTGTGAACTTTAGTGAGAACTTCTTAGTGGTAATATGTGAAGAGATGTTGGGGAATTGAACATATTTTCTTTAGTATCGTTATAGTCTCTAAAGGTATACATAACTGTTGTAATATGTTAGGGGCATACTTATGCTGCCGTAATATGTTAGGGGCTTGTACATGCCACTGTAGAAGACTTTTGGGCATTATATATGTTGTCATGGACTTGTCGGGGTGATATACCGATCACCTTTACTATCGTTTATGACAAGTCATGAGAGTAGGATTAGTTAAGATACATAGTGGCTTTTTGAACTTTTATTTGGATCTTGTTGAGCATTTCCTTATAAGAGACATTGTGCACATATTATTTATGTATTTTGTTATGTCTTGTATTTTCTTACACTTGTTCAAGGGTTATGAAAGTAGAGACTTAATGATCTTACTGGGTTATATTTATATATATCTCACTCCTTACTTGAATGTCTGCAGATACGATTGCGGAAGGAGAGACTCATGGATAACGGTCTTTACGTGTGGATTCTATTGCTGAGGTAAGCCTTCGCATTATTCGTGGAGGCTCTCATCCAGCTTTAGTTATTTTTAAATTCTATTTCTTTTCATTGGGTTTGCATGCCTGATAGTCAAACTCATATAACTTTGTTTAGATGCTCCATGCTCTTAGTATGAGATTTGGGACTAGAGAGTTATTAACTAAGTATTGTTTTTTTCATAAACCATATTACAATAACTGGGTGGATAATTACTTTGCTTTTAATAATTTTTTCATGCATTTGGAGTTGCATATGTTTTTTTTCAGTGTTTATGGACATTGTGAATGTAAGGAAAATTGGTTCTTTCGATAAGTGGTGTTAGTGGGAGCCAGTGACTCCTAGAGGTTATTTTGAGATGTGGCAAAGTTGGTATCAGAGCCTAGGATTTAGATACCGGGTTATGGAGCAGTGTTTAGTTGATTCTTATTCATGGGTATTTAGACACTCATACTTATGAACTTGAGGCTACATAACATCTAGGAAGTTTTCCCTTTTCCATTCATTATTCGTGCGTTGAGTTGAATTAAGTCTAATCTTTAAATATTATTTTGCAGATGGTTAAGAGATGTTGTTCTTCTTTCACTAGTCGATCTAATGCACCTGTTGAGTATGGTGTTGGATAGGATTCTACTCGAGGTGGTGGTCGAGTTGGATCTCATCCAACTAGGCCTTAAACAAGGACACAAACTGGTGCTCACTTGGAGTTGGGAATAGGGACCAACCCCAAGTTGTTGCTTTTGAGCAAGTGTAGGATTCGGTTGATCGAAAGGATCCACCTGCTGTGTAAGGAACTATACCTACTGTTGTATTGCCTGCAGATGCAGTGGTATGATTGTTGATTGTACTTGAGGCATTGATTCCTAATCAGGGTCGAGTTTTAGCTCCTCAGGTTATTTCACAAATGCAAGAACAAGTTCCGTTGAATGTTGCAACTCCCCAGGCACCTCAACCATTTGATCATTCAGTTGCAGCTATGGGGCAACCTAAGGATCTTAGGAATTTCATGGATCTTAAGCAACCAGAGTTTGGTGCAATACCATCTTCTATTGAGCCTCACAATTTTATTGATGTTGTGAAAAGATACTGACTACTTTGGGATTGATGGAGACTCGTGGTGTCGAATTTACTACTTTTCTATTCTTAAGGTCTCTCCAGGCATGATGGACTTCCGTTTTGAGAGGAAGATAAGCAAGGCTACCACCGATCACTTGGTCAGAGTTTGTAGCCAGTTTATGGATAGATTTATTTCATTAAGCAAACAAGATGACATGAGATTCCAGTTTAATAACCTACGATAAGGATTTATGACAGTTATTGAGTATGAGTCCAAGTACTGAGTTTTCCAGGTATGTTCCATCTTTGGTTGCATACCAGAGGGAGAAAATAAGACAATTTATTGATGGACTTGAGGCTTGTTATCGTGGTACAGTGATATAAGATGTGCGTAATGGATCATATACTAATATGGTTAATACTGCTCTCCATTCTGAATCCTATTATGAGATGGAAAAGATTAATCGAGAAAATAAAAAGGCGCGTAACTCAGGTAGGTTTAGTGGTGCTCTGTCTGTAAGCATGAGTGGTTTAAATTTTGGTCAGTCTAGGAATGCACAGTCAGAGTCAGTAGGACAATCTTCAAAGAATATTTATCCAGCTAGATAGGGTCAGCAAGAGATGCAGGGAAAGAGTAGTGATTCTTTTTAGCCTGGACAATATCCAAAATATTTTAATTGTGACAGAAATCATAGTGAGTGTTGTTTTGGAGTTGGTGGTCCTTGTTATACTTGTGGTGAAAGAGGTCATATTGCTAAGTTTTGTCCTAAGAGAGATTTTAGTTCTTGTCAAGTTACTACATGGGTGAAGAGAGATGTTGCAGGTACTCGTGTTCACGTTTATTTAACAAGGATTGCTTCATAAGATGCTTGTGGACAAAATCAACAAGGTGATTAGGGTGTTCAGATAACAGGTGGACCACCAAGATTCTTTGCCCTGGCTAGACAAGACATGGAGGCATCTAATGTAGTGATCACTGGTATTATCACTATAAACTCTTATGAGGCATACTCTCTTATTGATTTTGGTTCTACGTATTCGTATGTATCCTAATCTTTTGCTTTATTCTTAGAAAGAAGGATTGAGACTCTTATTGAACCATATATTATTATGACCCCAATAGGGGAGACCTTATTAGTGGATAGAGTTTATAGAGATTATGTGATATCTGTTCAGGGTAAGAACACTATAGATGATCTATTTATGTTGCCAATGATTGATTTGATATGATTATGGGTATTGATTGGTTGGCATCATGTTACACTTTGGTTGATTGTTATGCTAAGCTTATACATTTTGATGTTCTTGGAGAACCACCTTTAGTGTGGAAAGGTATAACTCCTGTGACCCAAGGAAAGGTAATATCTTATGTAAAAGCCCACCAAATGATTAACCATGGTTGTTTGGGTTTTATTGCTACCGCTCATGATACTCGAGCAGAGAAACTTTCTATTAATAATGTCCCCATTGTTTGGGAGTTTATTGATGTGTTTCTAGATGATTTTCTCGGGCTACCTCCGATGAGAGAAATTGAGTTTAGCATTGATTTAGTGCCAGTGACTCAACTTATCTCTATTCCACCTTACCGCATGGATCCTACTTAGTTGAGAGAACTAAAAGTTCAAATTCAGGATTTACTTGATAAGGGATTCATCAGGCCTAGTGTGTCACCTTAGGGTACACCTGCGTTATTTGTAAAAGAAGGATGGCACGATGAGAATGTGCATCGACTATAGACAGTTAAATAAGGTAACAATCAAGAATAAGTATTCTTAGCCCCAAATTGATGATCCATTCGATCAGTTATGTGTTACTCACTTTTTTTTAATTAACTTGAGGTTGGGTTATCATTAGCTGAGAGTCAAGGCCGAAGATATCACTAAGACAGCTTTTTGGACCAGGTATGGACATTTTGAATTTTTAGTGATGTCTTTTTGACTGACTAATGCACCTGCAACATTTATGGACCTCATAAATAAGGTATTCAGGCCATACTTAGACCATTTTGTGATTGTGTTCATTGATGACATTTTGGTTTACCCTCGGAGTGAGGTAGAACACTGACAACACTTGAGAGTTGTGCTACAGATACTTAGAGAGTGGCAATTATACTAGTTTGAAACTAAAGCTACAAGTTAAATTCAAACAAATGATACGAAAAGATAAAATGAGGGTTTTTGATGATCAACAAATAATTGTTGGTCACTTTAGTTTCAGTGTTTGTAAATCAAGAGTTTATGAAATAACCACAATTATGTTCACTAGGGCTTCCGGTATATGACAAATGCTAAAAGTGGTTCAAGATTCTCACGGTGGGTAGGATAACAAACTATCTTTATCGATGTTATGCTTAAATGTCTCTCGACCTACTTAAGCATTTAATTTCCTAATCCTCTCGGACTTAGGGAATTTATATTTACTGCCCAGATTTTACCTCAAGTTAACCAACCTTGTTACAGCGCTGATTATTAAACGAATTATTTCCGAGTCCCTGTTGATAATTCACTTCCTACTATATTTGATTTCTTTCTCAAGAAAATCAAAGCAGGTGTGTCTACTATTTGAAACCAACAGACGTTAATTAAAACTTCAGAATTATCAAGAAATTCTACCACCTTTTGAATCTTAAATACTTAGCACCTCATCAAGACCTAACCCTAGATTCCATAACTCAGGTTAATGGAATTTAGCCACTCATGATGTAACGAACGAAATACATAGTTGATTTCATGATTTGAAAGATAAACTTATAGATATGAATATTAACTAGTGAATCGCAGATTATATTACAAAGGAAAAATCCCAAAATACTGATAATAGTCTCTCAAAAATAGTTGTGTTGTTAAAGTCAAGAAGTAAAGAGAGAAAATATCAAAATATGTTGTCCAAAACTCAAGGTGTCGACCTTGTGCGAGATAATAATAATAATGTCTAGAAAACCCTAAAACAAAGCTTTAAATAGTTTACCCTAAATAAGGAAACAAATTAATAAAAATCAAAAATCCTTCGGATTAGCCAACGACATTTGTGATAGCTTATCAGGAAGCTGACAACTTATCACAAATGTCGTCAGCTTCTTCTTCAGTTTTGGCTCTTCCTGCTTAAGGCTGATGACAAACTTGATAACCTATCAGCTACGTGACGGCCTATCATAAAATTTTGTCAAGGCTTTGCTTTAGTTTTCCTTGGCTGCCTTAGACTGACGACATTCTTGATAACTTATCAGACCCTTGACGGCTTATCACAAAATGTCATCGCAACTTCCTCTTTAAGCCAATTCTCTATCTACTGATGACGACCAACCTGATAGCTTATCACATGGCTGATGACTTATCACAAAATGTCGTCACAACTTTCAACTTATCTTCAGATTTCTTTAAATTTCAACTTCTTTTCTTCATTTCATGTTGGTTCTCTATCATATCAGCTTAAACTACAAAATCAAACATAAACTAATAAAAAATAACTAAAGTTGCTCAAGACCTTTCAATTATTTAGAGTTAAAAGCCTCAAATGTGTTAGCTTATGCTCACACATCAACACCCTCAACTTAAAACAATTGATTGTCCTCAAGAAACCAAAACATAACTAAGAGAATACAATGTACAATTTGGCAGCTAAATACTCATATTAGTTCAGAATAATTTCACTATCTCCAAGGTCAGTCAATTTAAAACTAACTTTTGATGTTTTAAAGAACAACCATGCAACTCATAAGCATCAAGATATGGCAAAAATTTGGAAATAACAATCATGCCATACCAAGATCACACTATCTGAACAAGTCAGTGACTTAGCAACATACCCAATGTGCCCTCACAACAAAGAAATCCCTTTTTCACTTATATCAGAATTCACATACATAAACATAGGGATAATCACAAGTGTCACTCTCAGAATGAAGTTCCAATCAGTATATGCCAAGTACCATAGGCTTGACCTTATTTTCATTACCCAGATCTTTAGATAGGTCAGCTAGGATCACTATAGGACTTCTCTTAGGCTTGTAATGTAGGCTAGGGGCTGGTATAATACTCGATGGCATTTAAAGTGACTAAGCCTCCTTGATACTACAATAGCTTTTTGGGGTTTCACTCATTAGCCTTTTCTGCTCTTCTCTTTTCTTGATCACAATTATTTAGGATGGGTGCAGTCTTTTCTCAATTACTTTTTTCTTTCACTCAACTTTTTATTCTTTTCTTTTACTCTACCTTTCTTTCTACTCATTTTACACCACGCACCCCTATGATAGCCATCTCAACTTAGGCCATTTTCCTAAGTTAAGGTGTACAGTATCCAAGGAGGACCAGGGCCAAAACAGGTTCATTATGATATAAATTGGTAAAGTGACAGGTTTCATAAAAAGAAATAGGCTAATTAGGCTCAGAGCAGGGATCAAGGGATATTCTACATACAGGGAAGGTTATTTAGGCTAAAACTGAGCTAATATCAAAACAGCCTATGATCCTTTCCTAACCCCTATCCTTTAACCAAGGTAAGACTAACTGGGCAAGTTCTAGATTTCAACATACAACGGGAACTGAGTAAGATCTCACACGCACTTGGTATACAAGTATATCACAAACTACTACTCAGTCAGTTCATGCAGCTATTTAGCAATGATTATTGCATCACTAAAACTAAGGCCATACAAAGATGCACAACGGTCATAATCAGATGCAATTCATACAGTTAAATACTCAGTCCATTGGAGAGGTGCTCAAAAATCACAAAAACATGTTAACTGCCTAAGGTACTTGTATTTATCCTAGTGAACTACAATATTTTACAACAAATCACAATACGCCTTAACATGCCGGCTCTACTAGGAACAAGACTTCGGGGAAAAGAGGCACGACAACAAAAATCCCAAAAGGACATCAACACTTACAAGTAGTCCCACCCTCAACTTATAATCATACATTGTCCCCAATGCATCAAAACAAAACAAGAGAGTTAGAAACATACCTGTGGCACTATGGGTGTAAAGATTTGATGTCAATCACATAATACGAATACAAGCAACAAAATACCTTGGGTTGCCTCCCAAAAAGTGCCTAATTTAGTGCCGTGGCACGACATTATTTAGTTATCCTTTATCCCTCCCCTTAGACGATTTGAATGGTCGATCCATCTTTTGATCTTTACTCCTTTTAGGTCCGTTGGGCAAAGGTGAGGGCATGATAAGGAATGTTCTATTACGCCACTTCGAAGACTTGAACCGCTTGCCCAATTTTGCATCAAACTTTCGTGTGAGCTCATTGGGAAGCAGTGTGGATCTTAAAAAGCCACTAAATGGACATCGATCTTTAGGCTTCTTAGATTTTACGATTGGGGTTGTGGTATACCCTTTTGGAAAAATAAACTCCAAAATGTAAAAAATTTCCGCCTTATTTTCAAAATTCATCATTTTCTTAAGTGATTCGACTTTCATCATATCCACCAGGCATAATGTTGAAAAGTGGTTAGAATGAGGACTAACTCTTACTTTCAGAGTAGTATCCCTGTTAGTATCTTTATCCCAAAATGGACTAGAGTCTTCACAAGGATTGTGCTTGATTTCTTCTTTTGCCTCTAGCACCATTTCCCCAATCTTGGCATCATCCCCCATGGTTGGTTCGGTTGGTTGGGAAATCTCCAAGGGTTGATCAACATCAAGCTCATCATCAGAATACGATTCTTTCTCCTCATATTCACACTTTTCGATTAGTCTAAATGATTCCACAGACAAGATATCATTTAAACATAATGTAGAAGAGTGCCTTAGATGATTGACCTTGATATCCATCTCCCCTATCCTTTCTCTTTCCTTGTTAAATGCCCTAATGTCTTGACGTATATCACATATGATATCATTCGTTGTGTCCATACGATCTAACATTAGTTGAAGCATATCTTCAATGCCACTCTTTTCTGTGCTTCGCTCTTCCTTTTCTTGACCAAAAAACCTATCAAAATCATAAGAAAAACTAAAATTTGGGTTAGCACAATGGGGGAGGGGGCATTTAGGAAATCAGTCGAATGTCCATCTTAACCACCACATACAGAACAATCATACTCCTTATAGGATGGAGATGGTGCACACATCTCTCTCTGGGGAGCATATCTACGTCTTGCCAAAAGTGAGGTCCATCATAATATGGACATGGATCATCTAGATAAGATTTTCAACCACCAAGATCATGTTCAATCCATGATGCCATAGTAGTAAGTAAACTAAAATAAAAATCTACCTAACACAAGAAATAAAAGTAAACTAAAAATAAATATTTACAAATTTAAATTCAAGCAAGTAGGCTAAAATTCCAAATAAACTCAATATGCCAAATTATTCTTCGGCAACAGTGCCATTTTTTATAACGCTCAACTTACACGTCAATTTAGTGTAAGACGGTTGTCGTTAATATATTTACCCAACTTTGGAGTCAGGGGCGAATCCATAGGGAACAATGTGAGTGGTGATTAAACTAGTTTGAAACTAAATCCACAAGTTAAATTCAAAAAAATGATACGAAAAGATAAAATAAGGGTTTTTGATGATCACCAAATAATTTTTGGTCACTTTAGTTTTAGTATTTGTAAATCAAGAGCTTATGAAATAACCAGAATTATGTTCACTAGGGCTTCCGGTACATAAAGCTGCTAAAAGTGGTTCAAGATACTCACGGTGGGTAGGATAATAAGCTATCTTTATCGATGTTATGCTTAAATGTCTCTCGACCTACTTGAGCGTTTAATTCCCTAATCCTCTCGGAGTTAGGGAATTTCTATTTACTGTCCAGATTTTACCTTAGGTTAACCAACCTTGTTACAATGCTGATTATTAAACGAAGTATTTCCGAGTCCTTGTTGATAATTCACTTCCTACTATATTTGATTTCTTTCTCAATAAAATCAAAGCAGGTGTGTCTACTATTTGCAACCAATAGACGTTAATTAAAACTTCAGAATTATCAAGAAATTCTACCACCTTTTGAATCTTAAATACTTAGCACCTCATCAAGACTTAATCCTAGATCCCATAACTCAGGTTAATGGAGATTACCCACTTATGATGTAATGAACGAAAAACATAATTGAATTCATGATTTGAAAGATAAACTTACAGAGATGAATAATAACTAGTGAATCACAGATTAGATCACAAAGGAAAAATCCCAAAATACTGATAATAATCTCTCAAAAATAGTTGTGTTGTTACAGTCAAGAATTAAAGAGAGAAAATATCAAAATATGTTGTCCAAAACTCAAGGTGTCGATCTTGTGTGGAATAATAATAATAATAATGTCTAGAAAACCCTAAAACAAAGCTTTAAATAGTTTACCCTAAATAAGGAAACAAATTAATAAAAATCATAAATCCTACGGATTAGCCAACGATATTTGTGATAGCTTATAAGGAAGCTGACGACTTATCACAAATGCCACCAGCTTCTTATTTAGTTTTGGCTCTTCCTGCTTAAGAATGATGACAAACTTAATAACCTATCAGCTACGTGATGGCCTATCATAAAATGTCGTTAAGGCTTTGCTTCAGGTCTCCTTGGCTGCCTTAGACTGACGACATTCTTGATAACTTATTAGACCCTTGACGGCTTATCACAAAATTTTATCACAACTTCCACTTTAGGCTAATTCTATATCTACTGATGACGACCAACCTGATAGCTTATCACAAGGTTGACGACTTATCACAAAATATCATCACAGCTTTCAAATTATCTTCAGATTTCTTTAAATTTCAACTTCTTTGCTTTATTTCATGTTGGTTCTCTATCATATCATCTTAACTACAAAATCAAACATAAACTAATAAAAAATAACTAAAGTTGCTCAAGACATTATAATTATTTAGAGTTAAAAGCCTCAAATATGTTAGCATATGCTCACACATTAAGTTAGCAGAAATTTACGAACGAGAGATAGTTCGGCTTCATGGTGTGACCATTTCAATCATATATGATCTAGGTGCACAGTTCACTGTTGAGTTTTGGAAATTATTTCAGAAGGCATTAGGTCGCAGGTTGAGTTAAGTATGACTTTTCATCTGCAAATCAATGGGCAGTCTGAGTGAGTTATTTAGATCTTGAAAGACATGCTTACAGCTTGTGCGGTTGATTTTGGTGGCCATTGGGATGACCATCGTCTTTGACAGAGTTTACTTATAATAATAGCTACTAGCCGAGCATTCAAATGGCACCATATGAGACTCTATATGGTCGCAAGTATTGTTTGCCAGTTGGCTGGTTTGAGTCTGACGAAGCACGATTATTAGGGCTAGATCTAGTTCAACATGTATTAGAGAAGGTTACGGTTATATAAGATCGACTTAAGATGTCACAAAGAAGGCAGAAGTCCTATGCAGATAAGAGGGTTCGTGATTTAGAGTTTGCAAAGGGGGAAAAAGTTTTTTAAAAAGTTTTTCCCATGAAAGGACTTATGAGATTTGGCTGGAAAGGTAAGCTGAGTCCTAGATATATTAGTCCTTATGAGATCTTGGACCGAATTGGAATGGTGGCATATAGGCTTGCTTTACCTCTGAGATTGTCCTCAGTTCATCTTATATTTTATGTGCCAATGCTTAGACAATGTGTTCATGATGATATTCATAAGATTCATCTAGAGAATGTAGATCTTGATGAGGATCTGACTTATCAGGAAAGCCCGATAGCTATTCTTGATAAGCATGTATGATAGTTAAGATAAAAAAAGATAACTTCATTCAAAGTATTATGGCGTAATCATCCAATTGAGGAAGCTACTTGGGAGTCCGAAGGGGAGATCCGAGTTAGATATCCTCACTTATTTGACACTTCAGGTATGGTTCTAGACCCGTTCGAGGAAGAACATTATTTTAAGTGGTGGAGAATGTAATAGCCCCACATATTATTTTTTAATGAAGGGATAATTGGTAATTTTAACCAATTATTAATAGTAATTAAGAAAATTAAAGGGAGTAAGTCAAAAGCCTGACCTTTTCCCTTCTTTAGTTTCACGTTAAAAACACTACAAATATAACATTAGGGCTACTTGTTTGATCCCATTATTATAGAGGAAGCTCCAAGCTTCGTAGAAAAAAAGAGAAAGAAAGAAAACAATAGAGTATCTGAACAATGTTAGTAGGCATCCTCGTAAAGCAATAAGGTACGAATTTTATTTGTAGTTCCTTGGCATAGACGTATTTCGTGATGCGACAGTAATGTGGTGATGACATTAACTTGAGAATGAAATCGTGGACAAGCTGATAATTGTTAATATGATAATTTAATCATTAAGTAATGATTTGGGGATGATTGAAGTTGAATGAGGGAAAATGTTTTTCCTTTTCGTGGGGACAGAACACGACCTCCCTAATTTGTTTACTGATTTGGATGAAGTTGGTAGGAGGAACATGTTATTTTCTTTCATATTTCATACTAGACATTTTTTTACCCTATAATTCGTTTACTAGAATAAGCTTACTGATCAATTGCCTTGGTAGACCATTGTTGTGATAAATTTATTTCTCTAATTGCTCTTCTGTTGTGTTATTTTTTTAAAAGAAAAGTAATAAAATTAAACGCACCACATAAAGGGTTTTCATTATTTTAAACTCATTTTGGTGTAGTTTGAGGTGATTTGGATTTGCGGAAGCATAGTTTTGATATATTAGAAGGGGTGCTTATATTGTGAGTTTGAGGTAAGTAAGACTTTAAACATTGATGCTTACTTTCAAACTGCTTTATAAAAATATATATATATTTTTCTACCTACTCCATGTGCTGGAACAAGGGTGCGACTTGGTAAAGTTGACAGTATTGACTAGTTGTGGATATGTATTTGTGAAGTTTAGTGAGAACTGCTTAGGGGTAATATGTGAGGTGATATATGTTGGGGTTTTGAACATATTTTCTTCGCTGCCGTTATAGTCTAGGGGCATACTTATGCTGTCGTAATTTATTAAGGGCTTGTACATGCTGTCGTAAAAGACTTTTGGGTCATTATATATGTTGTCACGAATTTATCGGGGTGCTAGGCCGATCACTTTTACTGCAGTTTATGACAAACCATGAGAGTTGGTTTAGTTGAGATACAGAGTGACATTTTGAACTTCCGTTTGAATCTTGTTGAGAATTTCCTTCTAAGAGACATTGTGTGCGTATTATTTATGTACTTTGTTCTGCCTTGTATTTTCTAACACTTGTTCTAGTGGTATTAAAGTAGCGAGTTGAGGATCTTACTGGGTTATATTTTTATATAACTCACTCCTTACGTGTATATCTGCAGATATGGTTGCAGAGAGAGAGACTCATGGCTGACGGTCTTTACGTGTGAATTCTGTTGCTGAGGTGAGCCTTCGCATTGTTCGTGGAGGTTATCATCCAACTTTAGTTAGTTTTAGATTATATTTCTTTTCGTTGGGTTTGCATGCTTGAAAGTCAAACTCATATAACTTTGTTTAGATGCTCCATGATCTTAGTTTGGGATTTGGGGCTAGAGAGTTATCAACTAAGTATTGTTGTTTTCATAAATCGTATTACGATAACTAGGTGGATAATTACTTTGCGTTTAATAATTATTTCATGCATATATTTTTATCTCAGTGTTTATGGACATTGTGAATGTAAGGAAAATTGATTATTCCAGCAAGTGGTGTTAGCGAAAGCTAGTCACGCCTAGGGATTATTTTAGGATGTGACAATAGCCTAATAGTTGGAGTCTATTACATAAATGCTCATTGTTTACTACTCCCTCCGGTTAAAAAAGAATGATATAGTTTTCTTTTTAATCCGTTTAAAAAAGAATGACCCCTTTCTTTTTTTGGCAATACTTTAATTTCAACTTTTCACGTGGCATGTTTAGGACCACAAGATTAAAGGGTATTTTGGTACATTTGACACAACTTTAATTTAAGGCCAGAAGATTCAATTTTTTTTTATTTTCTTAAATTTTGTGCTAAGTCAAAGTAAGTCATTCTTTTTAAAACGGAAGAAGTATCCTTCTTAACCTAAATAAAGAATAATGGATATGGACTAACTAGGGTCCAGCTAGAATCTGTTTGACGGAGCTGTTCTGGTTTTGTTAAGTATATCACTAAAGGAAAAAAAATCACTTTGGTGCACTAAGCTTCCACTTTGTACATATTCTGGGATAATCGGACCACAAGGTCTATTTTACTACATGTCTCCATATATCATAAACGGAAAATAATTTGTTCAGAGGTGTACTATAAACCAATTCCTTCAGAAATTTATAATTAATTTCGGGTTAAGTTTATGAACTTTGCTAGACAAAATATTCCTAATTCAGGGAGATGGTTTATTACCAAACTGGCAAACTCTAAAAAGCTGTTTGGGGACAGTGGAAAATATATTTCATGAAAAGTACTGTCATACCTCTTTTATGCAAATTTCATCCATCTAGGCTCCCACAACCAGAATTTGTATCACTCCATTTTTGTGAAATTTCCTTCTCTCTCCCTTGGGCTCTTCATTTAAGTAAAAGATTTTGATTGGAAGGAAGAAAACGTTGTGACAGAACAAATCCTGAAAATTTGGCTTTCCTGGTACAAGCAGTAAAATCTTTTGTAAAGGGATTCTCTTTGACATGGCCTATCTATAATTGTGGTTATCAAGGCCAAAAGTCACGATCAAGATGGTTGTACAATTTGCTCCCAGGTTGCAATGTTTGATTGTGTAAATTAAGTCTACCTTAATTATGGCAAATGAGTATTTGATTCGCTGGCCGTGGATGGCTGTTAAAAGATAGTACTCCATAATGCTCTGATGTACTCCTCCATTCCATTATTTTATTATAGTTTGTTTCATCGTAAAGTTTAAGATAGAAAGAGCATTATTAAATTCGTGGTCTAAAATATGTTATAACAATGCACTTATAAGATTTTTGACATTTGTGAATTCTTAAATATGTCATAATATTTATATAGCTATAATACAAAGAATTCTCAGAAAAAAGAAATATAAGTGTATCTTTTTTTCTTTGAAAGGACTAATAAATTGCATCATTTCTATTGGTGTGTTTTCAGGAAAATGCTTTATTTACCATTCAACACCTCTTCACTCCACAAATGCTGAAAGTTCAAATTTCACACAATATGCTGATACCAGGACGCATGCAATTCGTTACAATACTAAATCACTCTGTTCTTTAGGCAAATTATGGATGACATAATTTCTATGGGTCCCAGAAACCCCATAGGAAAAGGTAGAACGGAAAGCTATCCCGAGTTTAACAAAGAGTGCATATCAAGAACAAATCTTACCAACAAACTAGACGAATTAGATAGAAATCCATATACTAGCCATGAAGGACAAACACCTAGGCTGAATTAGGAATAAGCAGCATTGAAGTAAAATGTACATAAACTACTGAGCTATGAAAGAAACTGTTCTAGTTTCATCTTTACCCTCCGAAAATAACAGCAAAAACGATTGCAAGTGTTATATGGTAAAAGAAGAGGCCTCGTATAGAAGAGATTGCACAAGCTTCCTCCCCAATTTCCTCATCCATTTAAAACATCTTCAATCCTCCTCCTCCTCCTCTTCATCATCAACCTTGGACATTGAATTGTAAGATTCCTCTTGATTAGAAGCTCCAGCAGCTACTCGTTTGTTATAAGCAGCGTTGCTCTTATGGTATTCCTCCATCCTTCTCTTTGCCTCTGCCATATAAGGACCTTTTTCAGCAGCAGACAATTTCTTCCACTTCTCTGCACCAGCTCTATTGACAGCAGTCTCAAATTTATTTTTTGGATTATCCTTCATGAACTGCTTCCTAAAGTCCTCCTTGAAAATTAAGAAAGAACTTGCAGGCTTCTTCAGTTTTTAGGATCCCTGGCAGACCTCCGTTCTCGCTTAATGTAGATAGACCTTGCAGGCATCTTAGGTTTCTCAGGATCCTTGGCAGCCTTTTTCGCTTCTTTAGTCTCGAGAACTTTCTTCCTCACATCGAGCATGCTAGCAGCTTTTGTGTCGGATTTACCTCCTATCATGATGAAACCTCCAGGGTTGAGAAAATGAATGAAATGGAGGGGAGACAAAGTGATTGTGGGCTGAAAGGGAAGGGATAAGGGTTTCAGGGAGGCACTCAAAGGCAGTCTCATACTTATAGTCACGATGATATACAAGTCAGTAACTACACTTGTGCAGAACTAGAAGACGTAATACAAGTACAAGAGCTATTTGGAATCTATCCCAATTAGTCGGTATGACTTAATATGCATTATTTCTGTTTCATTGTTTCTCATCGATCTTGAGCATCCATAGATAAACTGAAAACAATTAAACATACCAAACATTAAAAGGGTCGATGTTACCCGGACAAATTAATTAAGGATCACAAAAAAGTTTTAAAACTAAAAAAGAGTGACACAATATTGAGTAGAGGTGACAATTTTAAGATTAGTGTTAATGATACTAATATTAAAACCCTCAAATTTTATTATTTACATAAAGATTCCTACCCCATATTTTCACAAAGATCCCTACACCATCACCACCACTCCTCCTCCACACCCTTTTTGTTGCCGCCCACAGCCGCCACCTCCTCTTCCTCCACTATCACTACCATTGCCACCTCTTTCAGATTCACCATTATTTTCTCTCTCTACATAACTATTGCCTATTTTTATTCTTTCTCCTTTACCACCGTCGCTATCAACACCACAACAAATGTCATCTTCTCATTCGGCATCATCACCAACACCACCACCTCCATTTTTACAATAAATATCACTTTTTCGTGGGCTCCTCCTCCAATCAGATCTTCTTCAGAAATTAAGTAAGTATCGAAGTTGCTGCAGCAATAGTCGAAGTTGCTACAGCAACTTCGATAATTACTACAGCAACTTCGATAATTGTTGTAACACAACAACTAATAGTAGTTGTTGCAGCAAAATTACCGTAGTTACTGAAACAACCCTCGTAGTTGCTGAAGCAACTCTCCTAGTTGTTGAATTTGCTAAATTATTTCTTCATTCATTTTTGAAAGAAATCAAAAAATTTCTTTTCAAACTCTTCAATTTTTTTTTTTTTAAAAGAATAGTTCATAAAAATTAAAAAAGAAAGAACGAAATGAAAAGAGAAAGAAAAAGAAAGAAGAAAATATGGAAGAAAAGAAAAATCCATAGAGAGAGGAAAAAAAATAAGAAGAAGATAGGGAGAAAGAAAAAGAAGAAAAATTGAAAGATAAGAAAATGGGAAACTCTAAAATTTGAAATTTGGAATTGGAGGATATTTTAACAAATTAAAAAGTTTTTAAAAATTAAATTTTACACCCCAATTAATTTAATCACAATTTAAATGAAGCTTTGACCCTAGCTGGTCAAAATTGTTGCCTTTTCTAATTTAAATTTTTTTTTTTTTTTTTTTGTCACCTCCAACTTAATTTTCTCATGTTACCTGGATGTGAATAGCATGAATTTCCCCCATTTTTGGAGCTAGAGGATGGATCAACGTTTTCTTCCTCAGAGTCTGATAATTCTATTACCTCCATAAAGACTTTCTTCCCTTCTTTAGTCTCGGGAACTTTCTTTTTCACACCGCGAGCATGTTATCAGCTTTGGCGTCGTTACATCCTTTCATGATGAAACATTCAGGGTCGAGAAAATTAACCAGAGTGAGACAAAGAAAGAGATATATTCCCTAATTTAGTTGTCGCTGAAGGTGAGGTCAGAAATTACTTAGAAGATGTGATGATATACGAATCTTTAACTAGGCTAAAAGAGTGGTTTGCGTTACCTTAATAGCAAATACAAGAAATCAACAGCATTTAGCTAGGACTTAACCCTAAGTATTCAGTATGATCTATATGCACTCATTTGTTTTTTCATTGTGTCTGCCGTTGATTCTGGTGCATACACAGATAAACTGAAAACAATTAAGTATACCAAATGTATTTCTCCCATATCTTCTTCAGATGATAGAATTACTGGCTCAGTTTTTACTTTCATTCACATTCTTACTCAGGAGATTTGGCATCAGATTTACCTACTCTCATGATGAAACCAGACTCAGACAAACATCATGCAGTTATTAAGAAAAGAAAGGGCAGCCCGACACACTAAAGCTCCCCGGGACGGACTACAAGGTTTATTGTACATAGCCTTACAATAACTAGGACAAAAGGGTTGTTTTAATTTATTCAGAAATGACAAAATTCAACAAAATAATAGGACTGTAACTAGGCTATAATAGTGCTTAAGGTTGTTCAAATATGACATAATTTCAACAAATAATAGCGACTTTAACTAGGCTAAAATAGTCCAAAACGTAGTACTTTCTTTCAAAGCTTGCACACAAATACGCAACCAAAAGAAACCAAGTGCATAAAGAGATCAGCACTACACATACCTAAAGACTCTATTGACTCTGTTTTAACTTTCTTCGATATTCTTGAAGGTCCGATTTGAATGTTCTCTTCGTCAGAACTGCTGAGTTCCTCAAAATGTCTAACGTTGGTAACAGATTTCTTGGAGTAAGGCAGGACATAGAAGGTCGACTTTTCAACGAGAAAGAAGATCAACATGTCTCCTAGCTCCAACTTGTGATGCATCACAAACCGTGACCAGCCTTCTTCACATATGAAGTAATGAGAAGTCTCCTTCACTAACTTCACTTCCCAAGAAAACCCTTCATCAGTTTTCACTAGGCATGTCTTTGCCAACATTTTCTTGTGTTCTTTGACAAAAGCAGCAGGCATTCGCTAACAATTTTAGGGAAACTCATGAGTCAGAAAGAAAACAAAGCAAGAATAAAAAGATGTCAACTTTTGGTTTTAAAAAAAAGTACCTAACTTACAAGTTTATCCATAAAGCCTTGTTGAAGTAGGTTGGAGAAAGATGGATGATTGTTATTTGGATCCACTACCATATTGAAAATTAAGATAGCAGGAAGAAGAGAAGACAACAGTTGGTGGTGAAGTAGTATACTACTACTCTGTTGTTGTTTGTGCTAATCTCACACTACACACAATAGTTGTGTGAGGAGTGTTTCTACCTAACTATCAATTTGTTACTGTAGGGCGTCTTACTCTTTCACAATTTTGTTTTTATACCTAGTGGCATTTTCTCACTTTTTATTATAACTCTTCCTCCTACTCTTTTTAACATTTTTTTTTTCACCCGGTGGTGGTATTCACATTAGAATTCCGACTGCTCCGACTAATTCGGATAGCGCATCGTAAGGTCCATTTGGGTAAATCTTCCTCCTACTCTTTTTAACTTTTTTTTTTTTTGGTTTTCCACCCAGTGTCCGGTATCACATTGGAGCCCGACTAATTCGAATTACACACTGCAAGATCCATTCTGGGGGTGGCACTCCTAACATGATTTTATCCATGCCGAAGTCTCGAACCTGAAACCTTTGATTAAGGATGGGATAGTCTCACTACTACACCACAATCCATGGTGGTGATTTTCTTTTCTATTCTTTCACCAGAACATCCCAAGTTCCTAACCTTCTCACTTATTTTTCTTCAGGCTATTATTCTTTTCATTTTTACTCTAAAAAAATTCAAACTTTTTTTAAAAAATACATGACCAAACACAACTTTAAGTTCTGAAAATTACTACTTCAAGAACTCAACTTTGAAGTTTCAAATTTCAGCCTCAAAATCTATGGTTAAATGGGAGCTTAGTGCTTAGAATGTGGACCATCCATAATGCTCAACATGAAACTTTACGGTTCCTTTGATTGAAATATTCCGATGTTATATAGCTATATTAAGTTTCGATGATAATTTTAGTAAAAAATTTTACCTAGTGTGACTTAGTTATAATTTAGAATCACTATGAGCTAAATTGATAACCGAATAATTAACGTTTAATAACTAATAAGCTGATAATCGAAATTGTAACGAGACCATGAAGATTTTGGGGGTATTTTGTTAAAAGTCACAAAAAAATTTTAAAATGGGGTGTAGGTGACTCAAGTTTTAATATTTGAGTGTAAGAAACAATTACTTTATTAAGGATTAAAAAGTAAGGAAAGTTTCAGAATAACAACAAGTTTTTTAATTTACACTATGATTCATGTAAAATCTAATATAACTAAAGATGGAGAAAAAAAAGACGTATTTCTCTCTCTTCCCATTTATTGTGATTTTTTCTCTCTTTGCGATTTTTGTTGTTCATTGCAGTTGTTGCTTTATTCACTATCTTCTTCTTCAACATTGTCATCTTCTTCTTCATTATCATCTCTTCTTGTTCATCATCATCTTTTTGTTGTTGACCATTGTTGTTATTATTACTGTTACTATTGCTACTTGATCAAATTTTTTTAGGTCAAATTTATTCGTATATCACTTGGGCATTACTTCATAGGTGATTTTAGTAAGTAAAATTAATTTTTTTAGTTGAATTTCTCATCTGAGTGTATCTGCTACTGCTGCTTTTCTTAACAATGGATAAAACATGTAACGTGAATCCAATAGATGGGTAATCTGTTGCAACATATGACTCATCTGTTGTAACACATGAATCATATGTTACAACAACACGTGGGTAATCTGTTGCAACATATGGGTCATCTGTTGCAACAAGCGAATCATCTGTTGCAATAGATTACTCACTTATTGCAACAGATGACTCATATGTTGGATTCATGTTGTAGGTTCTATCCATTGTAGCAGTAGTAGATACACCAAATAAGAAATTCAACAAAAATCATAATTTTACTTACAAAGTCATCTATGAAGTAATGTCCAAGTGATATACGAATAAAATTTAACTTAAAAAAATTCCAAAAGTTTCAACAGGGGCACCATGAATAAGTGAAACACATGAAAATTTTTATGAAACAAGTAAAGAAGACAAAAATAGCATACCTTACATCAAATGCAAATGGATCAAGGGGATAAACGTTTAAGTTCCCTAGTATTTTAATTGCTTTCGAATAGATGACCCATCTGTTACAATAAATTTTCTATCTATTTGATCATTTTCAACAAATGAATCATCTGTTACAACATGTTAGTCATCTGTTGATTCAAATTAAGCAATTATTAGTAATAACTAAATTGATTTAACTAAAATTAAAGACAAGTTTTTAAGACAATGGGACAAACATTTGAGTTCTCCTGAAAATATTTAAGTTCCCTAGTATTTTAATTTTTTTTCCAACAGATGACCTATTTGTTGCAACAAGTTAGTCATCTATTGCAACAAATGTTTATAACAGGTTAGTCATTTGTTGATTCAAATTAAGCAATTATTAGTAGTAACTTTAATTAAAATTGAAGACAAGTCTTTGAGATAAGATCTTAGACAAAGGGACAAACGTTTGAATTCTCCTAAAAATATTTGAGTTTTAGTATTTTAAATTGCTTTTAACATATATCCTATTTATTTGATAATTTCCAACAAATGAGTCATATGTTGCAACATCTTAGCCATCTGTTGCAATAGATGTCTATATCTATTTGATAATTGTCAATAGATAAGTTATTTATTACAACAGGTTAGTCATATGTTGCAACAAATATCTATGTTTGTTTTATCATTTTCAACAGATGCCTTTATCTGTTTGGTTATTTCTAACATGTTACTCATCTGTTGCAATATGTTAGTCATTTATTGATTCAAATTAAGCCATTATTAGTAATAACTAAATTGATTTAACTAAATTAAAATATTAATTAATAAGTTCAATTATAATTTTAATTAATCTCATGGTAATTACACGATCAACTAAGTGTGTTCGTCCTGAGTAGAGTGATCAATTGACCAATTTTATTTGAAATGATTCAACCTAAGCCATCATTAGAAATAACTATATTGATTTAACTAAAATTAAAGATGAATTAGTAAGTTCAATTACGATTTCAATTAATCTCATGGTAATTATATGATAAACTAAGTGTTTCGTCCTGAGTAGAATGATCAATTCACCACTTTTATTTGAAATGATTCAAATTAAGTCATTATCAGTAATAACTATATTGATTTAACTAAAATTAAAGATGAATTGATGAGTTCACTTATAATTTCAATTAAGCTCATAGTAATTACATGATTAACTAAGTGTATTCGTCCTGAGTAGAGTGATCAATTGATCAATTTTATTTGAAATGATTCAAATTAAGTCATTATTAGTAATAAGTAAATTGATTTAACTAAAATTAAAGTTGAAATTACCATTTTAACTAATATCATAGTAATTACTCGATCAACTAAGTGTATTCATCATGAATAGAGTGATCAATTGAATAATTTTATTTGAAATGAATCAAATTAAGTCATTGTTCGTAATAACTAAATTGATATAACTAAAAGTAAAGATGAATTGATAAGTTAACTTACAATTTCAATTAATCTCATAGTAATTACATGATCAACTAAGTGTATTCATCTCAAGGAAAGTGATCAATCGATCAATTTTATTTGAAACGATTCAAATTAAGCCATTATTAGTAACAACTAAATTGATTTTAACTAAATAAAAGATGAATTGATAAGTCCACTTATAATTTCAATTAATTTCATAGTAATTACATAATCAACTAAGTGTATTCATCCAGAATAGAATAATTAATTGACCAATTTTATTTGAAATGATTCAAATTAAGCAATTATTAGTAATAACTAAATTGATTTAATTAAAACTAAATACAAGACCTTAGACAAGAGGACAAACATTTGAGTTCTCCTAAAAATATTTGAGCTTTAGTATTTTAATTATTTTCCAGCATATATCCTATCTGTTTGATGATTTTCAATAGATGAGTCATATGTTGTAATAACTTAGTCATGGGTTGCATCAAATGTCTATATCTGTTTGATAATTTTCAATAGATGAGTCATTTATTGAAACAGGTTAGTCATCTATTGCAATAGATGTCTTTATCTGTTTGGTCATTTTCAATAGATTACTCATCTGTTGAAATATGTTAGTCCTCTATTGTTTCATATTAAACCATTATTAATAATAACAAAATTGATTTAACTAGAATTAAACATGAATTAATAAGTTTAATTACAGTTTCAATTAATCTCATGGTAATTACACGATCAACTAAGCGTTCGTCCTGAGTAGAGTGATCAATTGACTAATTTTATTTGAAATGACTCAAACTAAGCCATTATTGGAAATAACTATATTGATTTAACTCAAATTAAAGATGAATTAGTAAGTTCAATCACAATTTCAATTAATCTCATAGCAATTACATGATCAACTAAGTGTTTTGTCTTTGAGTAGAATGATCAACTCACCAATTTTATTTGGAATAATTCAACTTAAGCTATTATTGGTAATAATTATATTGATTTAACTAAAATTAAAGATGAATTGATAAGTTCACTTACAATTTCAATTAATCTCATAGTAATTACATGATTAAGTAAGTGTGTTCGTCCTGAGTAGGGTGATCAATTGACCAATTTTATTTGAAATGATTCAAATTAAGTAATTATTAGTAATAACAAAATTTATTTAACTAAAATTAAAGATGAACTTACAATTTCAATTAATCTCATAGTAATTAAATATTCAACTAAGTGTATTCGTCATGAATAGAGTGATCTATTGATCAATTTATTTGAAATAGATAAAATTAAGCCATTATTCGTAATAAATAAATTGATATAACTAAAATTAAAGATGAATTGATAAGTTCACTTACAATTTTAATTAATCTTATAGTAATTACATAATCAACTAAGTGTATTCGTTTCGAGGAGGGTGATCAATTAACTAATTTTATTTGAAATGATTCAAATTAAGTCATTATTAGTAATAACTAAATTAATTTTAACTAAGTTAAAGATGAATTGATAAGTTCACTTACAATTTCAGTTAATTTTATAGTAATTACATGATCAACTAAGTGTATTCCTCGTGAGTAGAATGATCAATTGACTAATTTTATTTGAAATAATTAAATTTAAGCAATTATTAGTAATAACTAAATTAATTTAACTAGAATTAAAGATGAATTGATAAGTTTAATCAAAATTTCAATTAATCTCATAGTAATTACATGATCATCTAAGTGTATTTGTCTTGAGTAGAGTGTCAATCGGCCAATTTTATTTGAAACGATTCAAATTAAGACATTATTAGTAATAACTACATTGATTTAACTACAATTAAAGATGAATTGATAAGTTAAAATAAAATTTTAATTATTCTCATATTAATTACATGATCATCTAAGCATGATTGTCCTGAGTAGGGTGATCAATTGACCAATTTTATTTGAAATGATTCCAATTAATCCATTATTAGTAATAGATAAATCGATTTAATAATTACAATTTCAATTAATTTTATAGTAATTACATGATCATTTAAGTGTATGACCTATTGCAACAAATTTAACCTGTTGTCACAAATGAGTTATCAGTTCAAAATTATCAAACAATATGCACATATGTTGCAACAGATTGTTCATTTGTTGTAACAATGTCTTTATCTGTTTGGTCATTTCCAACTGTAACACCCCGAGCCTGCACTCCGAACGCCACACAGTGCTTACAACCCCAAAGGACCACAAGCTAACCCATGAAGGGTATCTGCTGTGACCACTAAATAATAATACTAAAAATAATGTGGAAACTAGGCTAAAATGCCATAAGGTTCATAATCTGAATATTGATAAAGAATAATAACTGTAATAACATCTGAAAAACTGAACACTGTCTGGACTAGTCTAGTATGAAAAGCCTTTAACTGAGCTGTCTAGATGTGGAGTTGATGGGACAAACCTCCAACTAACTCTGACTACTGAAATACTGAATCTACAATAATACTGAAATAAAAGCATATCATGGATAGATGAGGACTCACTACTAAATCTGCTGCTGCTAACTGAATTTTGTCTAAGCGCGATCAGGAACCTGAGCGTCCGAACTTATGATATGAGACATCATAGCACAAAGAGAAAGTATGGGTCAATACATGGAATGTACTAGTATGATAGATGTGGTAAGGCTGAATGCAGGGGTTCATATGCATGAACAATAACTGACTAAATAATATGGAATAACTGAGTAAGAGTACATGGATAACTGAAACTGCTGTAAAATACTGAGTATGTAATACTGTTCATATACGTGAATACTATATCTGAACTTTTATTGAAGCTGAGAAATAATTTTTGAAACTGAGTAACAGATGTATGAGATTGCTGATAATTGGATTACTGATAACTAAGTAACTGTGTTTAACAGTCCTGATTCTATAGAACCAAACTGAGTTCTATACTGAGACTGAAACTGAGACCGTGGGAGGTAATCATCTAATCGACATACCCTAAATAAGGTAACTGGGGTCCAACCTGTAACACCAGTTGGAAGGGTATTAGTATCGTGCCACGGGTAAGGACAACTGAAGAGTCACCCTCATCTGGCAGGTGCCCTGAATAAGAATAGTGGTGTCCTCAACTGGCAGGTTAAAATACTTCATCAACCCTCAACTGGCAGGTTGATGTTTCAATCTATACTGGATATGTAATTCTAGAATACAACGATTGCTTCTAAGGAGCATACCCTCTACAGGATGGTGAGTCCCCATCCTTGGATTCACTTGGTGCTGAATTCTACTCCCAACTGAATAGACACTGATTATTATAATGAATTAAACTAGGATGATACTGAGTTTCACTGAATTCTATAACTGACTGAGTACTACTGATCGTGACACTACTGAGACTATTCTGTAACTATAGTAGCCCTAGGTAACAGCTAGATTGTTGGGTGTTAGATACCTCCAGGACTCGATAGCATGGAAAGTAAAGAATATCTTGATCTTGAAAGGCAAAACAAGGTCCACTTGTTCATAATTCATTCATAGAGACATTTTATCAAACACTTGTAGGGCATAAGCTTGTACATATGCCAGCATGTAATGATTTCACCATTTAATTCACATGGGCATTCCATCAAACACATGGGGAGCACAACTTAATGCATATAATCATGAACAACATGTAAACATTATAACTACAACACCCAAACTTGCTAATTCCAGGATTATAACATGGGAATGACACAATTCAATATACATGCTATTTCAATTTCATGGAATCTACAATTAATCATGGATTGAAACTAGATTAATGTTATGAACATGAATACAATCGAATTTTAAGTATGTAAATCATGAGTCAATAATCTTTTAGTTTTAAAAATGGATTCTCGGACTCTATGGGTGAAAGGAACCTATAAATGAACACCTAACATACCTGAGAAGATTAATTCTTGAAGATTCGTGAAGGGGTTCTTGAGGATTGAACTTGATTCTTGAAGATAGGGTTTTGCCCTCTTTGAGATAGAGTGTTTTAATCTTGAGAGAAAGTGAGTAAATAATGATATAATAGGTTATTTAGTTAATTTTGTGTTTAGACCGATTAGGGTCGTGGAAAAATACCAAATTACCCCTAGAAAGAATTAAATTTCATCACTAAAGGGTCCCGATTTTGGCCTTCACCACGATGCGGTGGCATCGCGGTGAGCCATTGGAATAGGGTTGACACTGTTTAAAAAAGGATGAACGTGAAATGGGCTTATGGCATGACGTGGTGGTATCACGTTGCCACACTAAAAAATTGACAATTGGGAAAATGGCCCTTGACGAGATATGGTGGGATTGCATTCCTTCACTGGAAAATGACAATTATGAACAAGAACCTTAGCCCGACGTGGTGATATGCCAGGTGACACACTTTTTTACAAAAATTTCTCTAACTCTTCACTCGGGTATTGGATTTGAGAGAATTTTATATCATTGAAAAGATGACTAAATTTCCTACACATTGGTAAACTCTAAACTGAAAAATACTGAATATTTTAAGAATTTTATAGATAAATACTCATGTACTTAGAGTTAAATTAAGCTAAGAAAATATGGGGTATTACAATATCTCCACCTTGGGAATATTCATCCTCGAATAGGACTGATTAAGATGAGAAACACTGATAGACTTAGCTTACTCACTGGACATGCATAACTGAAACATGATTGCATGAATAAAATCACTGATAAGCTAAGTTTTCATACTGAACATTCATCTCTGATGCATGAGTACATGATTGAACTGATTTATGAATGCATGACTGAATATGCAATGGTAATGGATACCAGGTTTGTAACTGTAACTGAACAGGGAACTGAGCAAAGCTAAGAAAGACTGTTACCTCAAGATGAATCTGAGTTTGTGGAAAATAGGTAAGGATACTTGGTCCATATATCTGCTTCTGCTTCCCAAGTAGCTCCCTAATGGACTGGTTTTGCCAAAGAACTTTGACCAAGGGAACTTTTTTGTTCCTCAGTCTGCGAATCTGATGATTGAGGATTTGAGCTAGAACCTCTTCAAAAAAGAGATCATTCTGAATATCTACGCCCTCTAAGGGAACTATGACTGCTGGGTCTCTATTGTATTTCTTTAGCAAGGAGACATGGAGTACTTAGTGTACTGAAGCTAGATCTGAAGGCAACTCAAGCTCGTAAGCTACTTTTTGAAATGGCTGAGAATTCTGTAAGGACCAACATATCGGGGACTGAGTTTTCCCTTCTTGCCAAACCTCTTCACCCCTTTTATGGGAGAGATTTTAAAGAACACAAAATGATCGATCTCAAACTCGAGATCTTTTTTCCTTATATCTGCATACAATTTTTATCGGCTTTGGATGACCCTAAGCCTTTTTTTGATCAACTGAACCTTCTCCAAAGTATCAAATACTCAATCAGGCCCTACAACTATGGCCTCACCTACCTCGAACCAACCAATTAGATATCTACATCTCCTACCATAAAGAGCCTCAAACGGAGCCATCTGAACACTGGAATGATAATTGTTATTGTATGAAAATTCAATCAAGGGCAAGTGGTCATCCCAATTAACCTTAAAATCAACAACGCATGCTCTTAACATATCTTCTAGAGTCTAAATGGTCCTTTCTGCTTTACCATCTACCTGAGGATGGAAAGCTATATTGAGGTGAACTTGGGTACCAAGACCCTTTTGGAATGCTTTCCAGAAGTCAGAGGTAAATTAGGTATCTCTATCTGAAATGATGGATACTGTGACTCCGTGTAACTTGACCAACTCTCTGATATATAGTTTGGCATAATCCTCTGCTGAATAGAAAGTATGAACTGGCAAAAAATAAGCAGATTTGGTCATCCTATCTATGATAGCCCAAATTGAATTATACTGATGATAGGTATGAGGCAAAACCATCACAAAGTCCATATTCACTTCTTTCCATTTCCATGTGGGAATACTAAACTCCTGTACGGACCCACTAGTTTTATGGTGCTTAATCTTAACCTGCTGACATGTAGAGCACTTAGCTACAAACTCTAAAATATCTCTCTTTATCCCACTCCACCAATAGATCTCCTGCAAATAGTGGTACATCTTAGTGGCCCCTGGATGAATCGAGTAATGTGCACTATGTGCTTCTGCAAAAATTCATTGCCTCAATTCATCTAAACCTGGCACACATAACCGAACCTGGCAACATAACACACCATATCCTCGTTGGGAGAAAACCTCTACTTTTTGATATCCAACTAACTCTCTCAACTTAACTAGACTGGGATCTCAGTCCTAATTTCCTTTACTTTGGAAACCAGAGATAATTCTGAGCTATTCTGTACCCACACACTACCCATGCGCAACACTACCCATAGACAACCTACTGAGAGTATCTTCTACTATATTGGCCTTGCTCGGATGATACAGAACACTAATATCATAATCTTTCAACAACTCTAACCACCTTCTTTGACGCAAATTCAAATCTTTCTAAGAAAATATATACTCTAGGCTTTTGTGATCTTTGAACACATCAACATGCACCCCATACAAATAATGCCTCCAAATCTTTAAGGAAAACTGTAATACCCTGATTATTTCTTAAGCCTAAATCTGTTTTTATGAATGGATATGTATGACTTCCAAAGTGATTGATGTTTAAAACATGTTGTATTTCTATAATTTCGACTTTTTGTCATGTATATCATTGAATAATCTTTCTATTGATACTAATTTCATCAAAATCTAACATCGGACGAAGGAGTTATGACCGTTTTACTAAATGGTATCAGAACACCCAGGTTTGACGGTCGACCTGGTGGACCGTCAAGTTTCCCATAAAGACAAGGCAGTATCTCCCTTTTTGGGATGTCATGTGACGTTCAAAGTGGTGGACCGTTACAAAGTTAATGGACCATCAAGGTGTCTGTCAGACTAAGACAGAATGTCTCATTTCGGGCCCTCAGGTGATGGACGACTTGGTGGACCGTAACTTTTTTGATGGACCTTCAGTTCAGCCATCACATTGAGGTAGAACATTCCAGTTTTGGTGTTTGAGTGACGGACGACCTGGTGGACCGTCAGCTAATCTGACGGACCATCAGATCGACCGTCACAGGCCCCGATCAACAAATTTCAGCATTTTCCAAAAGGGCTTCTTGGTCATTTTCGCACCTTGTGGCCTTATATATATATATATATATATATATATATATATATATATATATCTATGTAGATAAGAAAAGATCATTTTCTCTCCATTTCTCTCCAATTTTCTTTCAAGAATTTTCTAGAAACCTAGGGTTTCTTCCAAACCCAAAAATCAAATCATCTCCAAGAAATTCAAGAAATCCCCTATAAATTTCTTCAAGTTGTTCAAGAACTAAGTCCCTCAAGTCAAAGGCAACATGGTATTAGTCTAAAAGTGTGAGAAAGAAGTTTCAAGCAAGTTTCTATATCTTCAAAATCAAAATCTAAGGTATGTGGGGTTTGAACAAGAACACTCTTTTCGTTCTTGTGCCTAAAGATTTACTTTCTATTATTGATTTACACGATTTTGCAAGTGGGTTTACACCCAAATTTCTTTAATTATGATTTATGAGATTTGAGTTGAATAAGTTTGATATTTATGATTATTTCACCATCATGCTTCTTAATTGAGTATTTTCTCCATGAGTTGTATATTTTCATTATATATATTGATGATTTCTAAGTGATTTATGATAAGTGTCAAGATTTGTGTTTTCTGTGAGAGATTTGACTATTGACTACATACTGATATTTGAGATTGAAAGTCAATAATGAGTCCTATGATGTTTCCTTGAAGATTTTGATAATTGAAATGATTTGATAAGAAAAGGTACTTGATGTTAAGAAAGATTATTTTGATTTTGAGTCAAGTTAGGAATCCACAGTCGTACATGATATATCGATGAGATATACTATTGTTTTGATCATCATGATAGACCCATGAGTTGATATTGATTGAGATGGATTTCCTAACGCATTCTGAGCTGAGTCTAGGAGGAGTATTTAGCATCGAGCGGGAAACTTGGTATTTCCCCAAAACTACGTGCCACCGTAGGATTGACGATGATAATTATGGGCCAAAGTTCGAGTATAAGATTGTGAAGATGAGATTGAGGTTGTACTCCCTGGCAAGAGTACAACACCCCTGCCAATTTGGGGTTCTCTACTTAGAAAGGCAAAACGTTGAACTCCATGTGGCTCACATGGTGTAGTCATCTCGGTTATAAGAAACTCCCACTTCCATAATGATTTAAGCCTCTTGAGTTACCGAGTTACTCTAAGTCATGATTTAAAGATTTTGAGTTAAGACAAATGATTTACGAGATTTATGAAGCATGTATTACTATTGATGATTTATGAGAAAAATGTTTCAGATAATTCAAGCGAAGAGAATTATTATGGTCAGCATGTATGATTTTGTTATACATTTATGATATTATTCAAATGTCGCATCCACCCCCGCATACTCAGTACATTCCCAAGTACTGACTCCAATACTCTTTTGTATTCTATATTTCATTGTGATATAGGTTCAGGTGCTCAGTCTCAGCAGCGACAGTGATCTTCGAGTACCTTCTTCTACATCTCTGTAGTTGGTGAGTCCTCATGGTTCAAGGACCTGTATTTCTCATTTTGTCTTATTAATAGATGGTTTTTTACTTTTAGTTCAGTACGAGTCAGTTGGGGATCTGTCCCAATGGCTCCTCAGTCCTATGTAGTAGAGGCGTTGTCAGACTAGTGTACCAGGGTGTACAAAGATTCCAGTATTTTGTTTGTACAGGGCAGTATTAGTTCATGTTTCAGTATGTTCATGACATGGTTATTCCTCTTTATCTTAGCATGATTTATGCTATAATGAGTTCTGAAAGTGACGACAAGTTTAGAGGGTTAGCTTGAGGCCACGTGTGGCCTTGAGCACTATGTGACATCTTGGGATAGGTTCTTGGGGCGTTTACACAAACACTACAACTGCTAACTCAAAATCATGGGTAGGTTAATTCTTCTCATGGGGCTTAATCTGTCTAGAGGCATAGGCTATGAACTTACCTCTCTGTATGAGGACACAACCCAAACCTACTCTGGATGTATCACATTACATAACAAACCCATCTGAACCATCTGGTAGAGTCAAAACTGGGGTTGTAGTGAGTCGAGTCTTCAACTCTTGAAAACTCTTCTCGCAAGAATCTGACCATTGAAACTTGACTTTTTTCTGAGTCAATCTGGACATGGGGTATGCAATAGACGAATACTCTTCAACAAACTAATGGTAATAGCCAGCTAAACCCAAGAAGCTCCTAATATCTAATTGAGAAATGGGTCTAGGCTAGTTTCTCACTGCTTTGTTATTTTAAGGATCAACTATAATGCCATCATAAAAAATAATATGACCAAGAAATGCTATTGACCTTATCCAAAATTTGCACTTACTAAATTTGGAGAACAACTGACGGGCTCTGAGAGTCTGAAGTACAATTTTGAGGTAATCTGCATGATTATTCTCGCTTTAAAAATAGACAAGAATGTCATTGATGAATACTATAACGAACATTTCCAAGTACTGCTTGAACACTCGATTCATCAAGTCCATGAAAGATGCTGGGGCATTAGTGAGACCAAATAACATGACTAGAAACTCGAAGTGTACATACCGAGTTTAGAAAGTTATTTTTGAAATGTAACATTCTCTGACTCTGAGATAATGATAGCTTGATCTGAGGTCTATCTTAGAAAAGTAACTGGCACCTTGAAGTTGGTCAAACAAGTCATCAATTCTAGGAAGTGGGTATTTGTTCTTGATTGTGACTTTGTTCAACTGACGGTAGTCTATACACATCCTAAAAGAACTGTCTTTCTTATGCACGAATAAAATTGGAGTGCCCCATGGGGAAATGTTGGTTCTAATGAACCCCTTATATAAAAGGTCCTTTAACTACTCTTTCAACTCTTTGAGTTTGGCTGGAGCCATTCTATATGATAAAATAGAAATAGGCTGAGTATCTGGAAGAAGGTCTATTCTGAAGTCAATTTCCCTTTCGAGAGAAACTCCAGAAAGATCTTCGGGAAACACATATGAGAATTCATTTACTACTGGAACTGACTTAAGACTAAGATTCTCTGAACTAGAGTCTTTGACTCACATAGGATAATAGACACATCCCTTAGATATCATTCTTCTTAGTTTAAGGTATGAAATCAACTGACCCCTAAGTGTTGTAGTACTACCCCTTCATTCAAGGACTGGTTGATTTGGAAACTAAAAATGAACAATTTTGTTTCTACAATCAACTAAGGCATAGCATGAATGGAGATAATCCATGCCGAGAATGACGTTAAAATTCATTATCTTTAACTCTACTAAGTCTGCTGAAGTGACTTTCTGAGATATCATAACCAGACAATTTCTGTATACCTATCGGGCTATGATAGACTGACCCACTAGAGTAAAGACTGAGAAAGGTTTTATTAAGGTATCTGGTTTTACCTTAAAGTTGACTGCTATATAAGGAGTTATAAAAGATAGAGAAGCTCCTGGATCTAATAAGGCATAAATATATAAATAGAAGATTTGTAATGTACCAGTGACCACATCAGGAGAACTTTCCTGATCTTTCCTAGACTGAAGTGCATAAACACTATTGGGCCATTACCTACTGGTGGCAATGGAAGTGGCACCCTGCTGATTCGGGCGACTAGACTGAGCTGAAGAATGATTATAATGACCCTGAGAACCTGAATGAGGACAATATTTGGTTCTGTGGATGTATTACCACACTTGAAACAAACATCACGCTAGCTCTGTAGATACCCTGGTGGTTTCTGCCACATTTCTGACAAAGGGGATTTGTTCGAGCACTGCTGAAACTACCTTGTGATTTAGAGCCTGGCATCCTATCTTTGTTACCATTTATGAACTTAGGGACTGGAGAACTGGCTAAGGACGAAGATGGAACTAAAGATTTTTGACCAAACTAGGAACAATTACCGCCTTCTGACTTAGGCTGAGTGAAATTGAAGCTACCTATTCTAATTCTCTTGTTCTGCCTCTCTCTCTCTCTTTATTCTTAACCTCTTCTATCTATTTTCTATGGACCATAAGCCTAGATATGTCCATCTCCATAATCAACATCATAGCTCTACACTCCTTAACCATACTCTCTGACACCCCAGACATGAACTTGCTTATTCTAGACCTATTGTCTGCTACTACATAGAGAGCATACCTGGCAAACTGAGTAAACTTGAAGGAATACTCTTTCACACTCATGTTACCTTACCTAAGATTGATGAACTCTAACACCTTGGATTCTCTCAACTCCAAGGGAAAGAATCTATCTAGGAAAGTAGTAGCAAACTCTTCCTACTTTATGGGCTCTGCATCTGTGGCCCTGTCTACCTTCCACAGCTTAAACCACGTATGATCTATATCTTGTAGCTAATAGGTAGCTAACTCAGCACTCTCACTGAAAGTCACTCTCATAATAACTGTGACTTTTTAAACCTGGTCGAAGAACTCTTGTGGATCCTCTTCTGACTTAGATCCTAAGAATATGGGAGGATTCTTCCAGGTGAAGTCCCGAATCCTAGCTGCAATAGTATTGGCCACTGGGTTGGCCGGAATAGCTACTGGCCGTTCATTCTGAGCTGCTATAGAAATGGGTAGAGTGGTGAATACAACTTTGAATTCTGCATGAGAGACATGCGTATCCAGGGGATCTGCCTAAATGGGCTAAGGTGTTGATTGGTTTCATGTTGTTCTTTTTGGGAGGCATGTTTTGTAAACGGAAGTATCAAAAGGATTAGACTGAGAGTTTAACTTGAGCCCATGCTCACTCGCACAACATGAATACTGAAAGAAGGGAAACTTTTCATAAAACATTTCATAGACTCTTAACCATAAGTGTTGCGCGCTATACACCCATGCACAAGACTCTACTTGACGTGGATTTCAGACTTATTAGGACTCTGTTCAACCTTAGGCTCTAATGACAAGTTTTTAATGCCCCCAGCCTGCACCTCAGATGCCATACGGTGTTTATGACCTTGAAGGACCACAGGCTAACTCATGACTGGTACTTGCTGTGAGCACTGAATAATAATACTAAAATAATGAGGAAAATAGGCTAAAATGACATAAGGTTCATAATCTGAATACTGATAAAGAATAATAACTGTAATAATATCTGAAAAACTGAACACTGTCTGGACTAGTCTAGTCTGAAAAGCCTTTGACTGAGATGTCTGGATGTGGGGTAGATGGGAAAACCCCCCAGCCAACTTCGACTACTGAAATATTGAATCTACTGTAATGCTGAAATAAAAACATATCCTCATTAGATAAGGACTCACTACTGAATCTACTGCTGCTAACTGGATCTTGTCTAAGCGTGGTCAGGAACCTGAGCATCCTAAACTATGATATAAAACATCATAGTGCAAAGAGAAAGTATGCATCAGTACATGGAATGTATTGGTATGATAGATAAGGTAAGGCTGAATTTAAGGTTTCATATGCATGAACAATAACTGACAAAATGATATGAAATAACTGAGTAAGAGTACATGGATAACTAAAACTGCTGTAAAATACTGGGTATGCAATACTGTGCAATATATGTGAATACTATATCTAAGCTTTTACTGAAGTTGAGAACTAATTTCTGATACTGATTAACTGATATCTGAGATTGCTGATAATTGGATTACTGAAACTAAGTGACTATGTCTGAAAGTCCTAATTCTATAGAACTAAATTAAGTTCTATACTGAGATTGAAACTGAGACTGTGAGAGGTATTCATCTAAAGACATGCCTCAAATAAGGTAACTGGGGTCCAACCTATAACCCCGATTGGAAGGGTATTAGTACCATGCCACGGGTAAGGACAGCTGAAGAGTCACTCTCATTTGGAAGATACCCTGAATAAGAATGGTGGTACCCTTAATTGGCAAGTTAAAACACCTCATCAACCCTCAAATGGCAAGTTGATGTATCAACCTATACTGAATACATAATTCTAGAATACAAGGATTGCTTCTAAGGAGCACACCCTCTACTGGCAGGTGAGTCCCCATCCTTGGGTTCACTCGGTGCTGAATCCTACTCCCAACTGAATAGACACTGATTATTATACTGAACTGAACTAGGTTGATACTGAGTTTTACTAAGTTCTGTAACTGACTGAGTACTACTGATCGTGACACTAGTGAGACTATTCTGTAACTACTATAGCTCTAGGTAAACAACTAGATTATCGGCTGTTAGATAACCCCAGGACCCGATAGCATGAAAATTAAAGCATAACATGATCTTGAAAAGCATAAAAAGGTCCACTTGTTCATAATTCATTCATAGAGACATTTTATCAAACACTTGTATGACATAAGCTTGTAAATACGGCATAAGATTGTTCATCTGTTGCAATAGATTATTTAGTTGAAGAAAAAAATAAATCAGTAGCAAGATTTATTTAATAGAAATAATAACAAATCATAATTTATCAATACACCATTTTACCAAGACCAATAACTTATCAATTTAGTTGTTACTAATAATGCTTAATTTGAATCGTTTCAAATTAAATTGAGCAAATATTAATTCGTATTTAATTTTAGTTAAATCAATTTAGCTATTACAATAATGGCTTAATTTGAATCAATAAATGACTAACATATTGCAATAGATGAGTAATCTATTGGAAATGACCAAATAGATAAAGACATTTGTTACAAATAACCAAATAGATATAGACATCTGTTGCAACAAATGATTAACCTGTTGCAATAACTGACTCATCCATTGAAAATTATCAAACAGATATAGACATTTGTTATAAGAGATGACTAAGTTGTGTAACATATGACTCATTTGTTGGAAATTATTAAATAGATTGGATATATGTTGAAAAGCAATTTAAAATACAAAAACTCAAATATTTGTCCCTTTGTCTAAGATCTTCTCTTAAAGACTTGTCTTCAGTTTTAATTAAATCGGTTTAGTTACTACTAATAATTTCTTAATTTAAATCAACAAATGACTAACCTGTTATAAATATTTGTTGCAATAGATGACTAACTTATTGTAACAAATAGGTCATCTATTGAAAAAAAATTAAAATACTAGGGAACTCAAACGTTTTCAGGAGCACTCAAATGTTTGTCCCATTGTCTTACAGACTTGTCTTTAATTCTAGTCAAATCAATTTAGTATACTAATAATTGCTTAATTTAAATTAATAGATGACTAATATGTTGCAACAGATGTTTCCTATGTTGAAAATGATCAAACAGATAGAAAATTTGTTGTAACAGATGGGTTATCTATTAGAAAGCAATTAAAATACTAGAGAACATAAATGTTTTTAGGAGAACTCAAACGTTTGTCCCCTTGATCCTTTTGCATTTGATGTATGGTATACTATTTTTGTCTTCTTTACTTGTTTCATGAAATTTTTCATTTGTTTCACTTATTCATGGTGCCCCTGTTGAAATTTTTGGAATTTTTTTAAGTTAAATTTTGTTCGTATATTACTTGTACATTACTTCATAGGTGATTTTGTAAGTAAAATTATGATTTTTGTTGAATTTATTATTTGATGTATCAGCTACTGCTACAATAGATAGAACCTACAATATGAATCTAACATATAAGTCATCTATTGCAATAAATGAGTAATCTGTTACAACAGATGACCCATATATTAGATTCATGTTATAACACTATAATACAAATCCACCAGATGAGTAATCTGTTCCAATATATGACTCATCTATTGCAACAGATTACCCACATATTAGTGTAATATCTGTCTCATTTATTGCAACAGAAGAGTTATATATAGCAATAAATTTCTCATTTGTTGGATTCATGTTACATGTTTTATCTATTGTTGAAAAGACAACAGTAGCAGATACACCCAGATGAGAAATTCAACTAAAAATTACAATTTTACTTACTAAAATCACCTAAGAAACATGGGGCTTTGAGCTGTAGGTGACAAAAGATTTTGAAAATGAGGTGTAAGTGACTTAAGTCTTAATAATTGAGTGGAGGTGACAATTACTTTATTATGAATTAAGAAAGTTGACGAAATTTGAAAATAACCCACAAGTTTTTAAATTACCACTTTGATCCAAATGTCAGTTAATATAACTAGAAATGGACGAAAAATGCACATTTCTCTCTCTTCTCATCCATGGTGTTTTCTCTCTCTTAGCGATTTTTGTTGTTCATTGTTTCTATTGCTTTATTCATTATTTTCTGCTTCGTTATCATCATCTTCTACTTCATTATCATCTTTTTCTTATTGATTATTATTGTTGTTGTTATCGCTACTGCTGCTATTTTACCAATTTTTTAGGTCAAATTTTATTTTGTACATTACTTTCCTCTTTGGAATTACTTCATAGGAGACTTTGGTAAGTCAATTTATGATTTTTAGTTGAATTTTTGAATTTGTCTTCTATGTAACTACTATTGTGTTATATTTTCAATATGGAATGTGAACATGAATGCATCATAAGAGCCATCTGTTTAAACAGATCAATCATCTATTGCGACAGATGAGCCATCTGTTGCAACGAAAGACTCATATATTGGATTTATGTTTATGGTTCTATATTTTCGTAACATAAATCAAACAAATGAGCCATCTTTTGCAACATTTGACCTATCTGTTGCAATAGAACAAATATTTGTTGCAACAAATTAGTAACTTTTTATAACAGAACCTGAACTCAGTTCTAATAGATGTATCATCTATTAAAACAGGGTAAAATATCTATTGTAATAGATTAGTAACCTGTTGCGATAGAACCAGAAGTCGATTCCAATAGATGCATCGTCTGTTGCAATACGTAAGTCATCTATCGCAACAGGTTAATTATTTGTTGTAACTTGTCACTCATCTGTTGGAATCAGCTTTAAAGGTTCCTTAGTACTGTAATATCTATCCCAATAGGAGCTTCATCTGTTGCAACAGATATATAGTCTGTTGTAACATATGATTCACCTATTACAAAAGACGACTCATCTGTTGAAATCAACTTCAGGAGCGTAACATGAATCCCAATAGGTAAGTAATTTATTGCGACTGATCACTTACCTATTGCAACTTATTTTTCACTTGCTGCAACAGATTACACATCTATTGGGATTCATGTACGGTACTATGAAATCACTATTAACTTTTTTAACAAATGACTTTATTTAGGTACCACTAATGGAGGGATTAATAATAATAGGGGTGGATTGTCGTGGTTAATAGATCAAGAAGAGCAATCAATATGTATGGAGTTGGAAGGAGGATGAAATGCTAAAGACTATAGCTATGACAATCCAAATTATTGTTTCATATGATGATTTTATGAACTTAATCATCAGCTATTGTGGACTGAATTGTCAACCGAAAGAACTCATCATCAGCTACGTGCACAACTCCTTTGTAAAATAGAGGGTACTACCTTTCAAAATAATCGATCAGGTTTAGTTGTGTGCTTATCTTATTGATATATCCAGGTCGGTATCAAGGATGTACATTATTGAAAAGACGAGAGAGAATAAGAACCAGAATGTAGAAGAAGAACAATAATAAGACATCTTTGATGATAGGTTGGATGACCTAGACATGAATATTCCAGATGATGATCAAACACCTACGCCCATTGATGTGATCAATACGGTGGAAAGTTCTTCTTGATCGACACAGTCTGGCAATCTTTAAGATGATGGGATCGGCTTTTTCAATGGAATTTCATTCAGGACAAGAAAGAACTATCTACTACTTTTTTATTTCTTACTTGAAAAAATATTTCAAAATAAAAAAAGTGATTAATTTGAGCAATGTCTTTTGCTACAGATGTGCTAATCCGAATTGCAAGTGGTGGTTGAGAACGGTGAAGTACTTAAGTTCTGACAGCTTCGTCATTCATAAGCATGAAAAGTTTCACACATATGGTTTAGAGCATCTCAGGCCAAAATCCTCATGCCACGTCAAAGGTCCTCGATGAATATTTCAAGTATAGCTTCTCCGATGGCAAAGGCCCTTCTACAAGCGTTATGGGCAATCAACTCTTTACAAATTTGGTTGTCCTGTTTAGTTATTAGATGATATATATAGCCATGGGAATTTCCAAGGACTTGGTTTGGGGGATACACGAGCATGGGAATGCAGTCCTGGATTCCTACCATTACATGCTTAAGTTCACAAATCCCAAAAGTAAGACGACGTTACATGTTGATGAAAATGGAAGGTTCAAGTACTTTTTTTGTATCCTATGGTGCTTAGATTTAAGGTTTTTGACATTTGAGAAAAGGCATAGCCATCGACGATACCTTCTTGAGGAGCAGGTATGATGGAGTTTTGCTAGCGGCAGTGGTGCCTCTTATGGATTTTTTTTTAACAACTGCAAAGCTGCGTCGAAGAAACCAAAGAGTTTTGTTTGTTTTTGGATAGGCATCCAAGTTTTCCAAAGATAGGTTTAATTTTCTTCACTTTATCTTACTTTGGTAGTTACATCAGGCATCTTAGAGAGAACATTCGGACCAACTTTCACAATGAAAGGTTCGTGACTCTTTTTTATAGAGAAGATAAAGCTATAGTAGATAGGAGTTTTTAGACCATTTCAATCAAATAGCGGATATGCATCCCCAGGCAGAAGAACATCTCATACATGTCAATTTTGAGAGATGGAGGTTTGCATTTTGTCCGGAAAATAGGTACATTCTTATGAATTTAATGTCTCGTTTGAGTTACAAGTTTAGTATGATGTCGTACTAAGTGATTCTTTTGTATAGGTACAATATTATAACGTCAAACATCATTGAATCAGTGGATTCATTGTTTGACGATGAAAGAGAATTTCCTATCAAGGCTCTATTTGAAATAATAAACAAGAAGTGTGGCTAATTTTTTAACGAAAGGCGTATGCTGTTCTAGGATACAGAAACCCTATTTATTCTAAAAATGAAAAAAATAATATCAACGAACATCATTCTAGGGAATAGGTTATTATCTCATCAAATAGCAGATTACAAATTCAGTATCACTAGTGATGGTGATGTTTTCACGGTCGATCTTCAAACAAGATCTTATACGTGCAGAGTTTTTGACTTGAAAAAAATACCCTATCCACATGCTATGGTAGCGCTTCAAGATCAATACAGTTCCAAATATGGACCTAAAATTTATGAGCACTTCTCTACATATTGTTCAGTGAAAAAATATACAATGGCATATAGTGGACATATTACTCCGGTGCCTCCCATAAAATCTTGGGTTGTCCCTGCAGAGCTTTTGGGGAGATTAATATCGTATCTATATATTGACCCAAGCACTATAAAATTGGGAAGAAAGACATATAAGAGGAGGCATGGAGTCGAAGAATCATTTTCATCAAGAAGAAATGAGTGCTATGTATGTAAGTGTGGTAGCCATAAAAGAACTACATGCCCAGATCATAATCCACCATGATTGTTGTAATTACAAAAACTTGTGTTGTTTTTTTGCTGTGGACTTTTATATATTTAGCTCATTGTTGTGAACGTATTGTTATCATTTATTATATATAAAATATCTTTTTTAATAACTTGTGCATCAATAAAAAGAGGCAAAACATGAACTAAATACAACAAGCCACAATTATTTTCAACAAATTATCCATCTATTGCAACAGATAGACATTATCTGGAATAACACAATACAGTTCATCAAAATGGAATGTTTTCCTCCAACAGATGACAAAACTGTTGCAACAAATGGATAATCTATTGACAGAAACCCAATCGATGACCAATCTATTCCAACACATGGTCCATCTGTTGAAAGAACTTATAAGCCAAAATTTCTATTACTACTAGATTCAAATTTCTCCTTACCTCCAATCATCGACATGTTAACATGTATGTTTAGAAGAAGTAATAGACAATATAAAAATTGAATAAGAATTAAAAAGCCAAGGTCGACTAAAAATATTTTTTTCATTAAACAAAAAATAAAATATATTAGGTATAGATCCGATATAGAAAACTTAAAATATATATGCTAAAAGAAAAAACACATTCTAATTATTATTATTATTATCATCAGCATCATTATTATTGCCAACCGACCAATCAACCGACAACAGAAGGGTCCTCATCAGCCTCTGCATCTCTCTGAACATCCTTGCTTTTATGGTGACCAGCTCCTTCTGCAGGTCGTTAACCTGCCTCTGAAGTTCCCGCACGGCGTCACACAAAATAGCAATGTCCCAAATAGGATCATCCATATCTAGAACACGCATGAATTGACATAAAAATGTAAACACAAAAGTAAAGAAAAGAGTTTTAATGTAATACAACATATACTACCAACTGGTAGATTTACACAGAAAAAAACTTATCTCGATGAGAAAGGAATATGCTCTTTGAATAGAAGTGGTTGAAGATGTAATACTAAAAGAGAAAATGCAAGAAATAAATAAAAGTAGAGACGAATGAAGATTAAGGAGAGACCTATTTATAGAGGATTGAATCTAAATGTGTTAGGAAAAAAGGCACGAATATTCATCTCAATTATATTAATTACATTCAAACTGCTGGATTTTTGTTTTCTTTGAAAAGTTGTGACTTTTTCTTTTACATTCAAACTTCTCACCTTTTCAAAATGATTTGAGACTTAATAACAGTCGTTATTATTGAGCTGTTGCAATAGATAGTCCATCTGTCATAATAGATAACCTACTATTGCAATAGATGGTTTGTATATGCAACAGATGAGACACCTGTTGCAATATATAGATTATCAATTACAATAGATGAAATATCTGTTGGAGGAGATATTTTGATTTCTTCTAACAACTGATTCATCAGTTGTAGCAGATGGAGAATTTGATTCATCAGTTATTTTAAATGATTTACCATCTGTTGTAACAGATGGTCTATATGTGCAACAGATGAGACATCTGTTGCAACATATGGATTATCTATGGCGACAAATAGACCATTTATTAGAGGAGATGTTTTAATTTCTTCTAACAACTGATTCATCGGTTGCAACAGATGGAAAATTTGATTCATCAGCTATTTTAAATATGTTAGACAAAAATTCATGACTGTTCACCTCTTTTTTAATAGCCATTAGATGTGTGCAGATAAATAAACATTTTTTGACATTGATGGGATAGGAAGAATAAGGTGCGTGCAAATGAATAAATCCAATTTTACGCATGAGAGTTATGTATTATTAATCAGGCTATCTGAACGACACACATAAAGTACAATGATCTTGTGAATACAATTTTTTACCGATTAGACATTAATCCTTCCAACAAGATCCTGCATTTTATAGTTTAGTTTGGTAGGTACAAACTGATAAGGCCAAAGGGTTCCAAGGTGGTGGTGTGATACCCTATTCCAATTTAATGATGATTTTGCACATGTTTATGTGTCAAGTTTAGAGAAGGGTTCAAGATTTTGGTGGCAGTGTAAATATCCTATAGTGATTGGACCGATTTTAATTGTGCAATGGACTTTTGATAGGCCTCTGAAGCCTTGCATTACAGTGAACAAGAATGGAAAATCAATATAAATTCCCCTAGTCTAAATTTATATAGATGGGTTGCTCGAGGAGACTATTATACAATAGAAAGTGCTTGGGAAAATACCTGTTCGGGAAGGCGGAGATAGAGAAGACCATTTATCATGTCAGACCTTATTTAAGAGAAAACATAGGGAAGCAATTAAGTAACTTCTAGCGAATCTGGCCAATGAAATTGACTAGAGAGATGGAAAAGCTAAATGAGCTTCAAATGTGGAAGTGTATCCAAATATTAAAATCTGCCAGTCGTTCTTGAAAAAGAAAAATGCTCATGAGGACTAGAGTTGGACACTTTGCTATGGACTGTGACTAGCGGGCATGGCCTCATTGAAGACCCAAAAAATTGTAGAACCAATTCTTTAAGGAAGCAGCTTGACGAGCATAAAGGATTTGTAAGATTTTCAGTCAAGAATTAAACCTAAACCAACAACTCCAGAAGTAAAAATAAGGGAAGCTAAGGCATCAATTTTTAAAGTCTAACTTGCATCCTATTCCTTCTGTTTGTGGTTTTGATAAGGTCAATAGAAGTAAAAACAAAAAGGTTTGAAGTTGGATAGAAATCCTGTGCCTTGTTGTTTCCATTGCCTTTGACCAAACCAGAGCCATAAATAGGAGGTATGGGATGCAAGTTTAACTTGAGAAATTGATACCTTGGCTTGATCCCTTATTTTTACTTCAGGAGTTATTGGTTCAGGTTTCATTCCTGATCGACAATCTTACCACCATCGGTGTTCACAAAGATGAAACCTTAGAGTTCTGGTCCTGTATTTTGTGGGTCTTCATTCAGGCCATGCTAGTTGGTTGAGTCCTTGAACAATATGCACAACTCCAATTCACTTCAGTATTTTTCTTTTCAAAATGGACTGATGGATTTTCATTTTTGGATACACTTTCACATTTGCAACTCATTCAATTTTTTCAATTTTTATGTCAATTTCATCTGCTAGTTTTGCTATACTTTTCTTCTTACCCTATGTTTCTTCTTAAATAAGGTTTGAGTTGATATATGGTCTTCTCTACCTTCCCCTTCTCGCATAGGTATTTTTGCAATCACCTTATGCTATATAATAGTCTCCTCGAGCAACCCATCCATACACATTTGGACCAGAGCAATAACAATATTCATTTCTATTCTTGTTTGCAGCAGTGCGAGGCTTCGGAGTCCTTGAAAAAGTCCATTGAACCCTTAAAATCAGTTCAATCACTATTTGAATGCTTACACTGCCGCCAAAATCTTGAACCCTTCTCCCAACTTGACACATAAACATTAGCAAAATCTTTACTAAACAGTAACAGGGTACCGACACCACCTACTTGGTCCCTATGCCTTACCAGTTCGAACCTAAAAATCTTAATTATAAAATTCCATATCTTGTTTGAAAGATTAATGCCTAATAGGTAAAGAACCAACATTCACAAAATCAGTGTACTGCATGTGTATTTTCACGATAGGTTGATCAGTAATACATACCTTCCACATATGAAGTAGATCCATCTGCAAATAGCTTATTCCTCCGAAACCATCTTTACTCTAGCCTTTAATGCTAGCTAGGCAAAAGTTTATCTATTTTCACTTCCTTTAATCTATAAAAACAAGAGAAAAACATTTGATATCAAACAAGAGAAGAACAAAAAGAACATTACAAAAAGGTAACATAAAATTAAATGAATCAACAGATAACCCATCTGATGTAACAGATTTTCTATTCGTTCAATAGATGAGTCATCCGTTGCAACAGGTGACGCATCTATGGCAACAGATGGGTCATCTATTGGAATAAATCAGCCCAGTCTTGCTACTGGTTTGATTTCTTCCAACTGTTGCTTCGTCTGTTCCAACAGCCGATTCATTAGTTACAATAGTTGAGGAAGCTATTTCAACACCACCAACAATATTAACAACAACATCAATAATAAAGAAATAACACCATATATTCCAACACCATCAACAACACAAACACCATATATTCCAACAACACCAACACCCATTTATCAATAAATAGGAAACTAGTAATGGGTAAATCAATAATAACAATAGATGTAAATATCTAATTTAAATAAGATACAAAGAAAAAGATGAGAAGGAAAGAGCAATAGTGAACTATACTTGCAATGTAAAAAAAAAGCAAAGGGATCAGAACACCCATTTTCGTCGAGCAATGATATTGGAGGGTCGATTGAGATCCAAAGCAAAAGAGGAGAGAAAAGATAGGAAAAAAGAGATAGTTATGATTACCCTAAACAGGAGAGATAGAATTCTGAATCTGAATAAAGAAGAGAGATGAGTTGTGTTAATTTATGGCTGAAGGAGAGAGAATTTTAGAGATAAGTTTATATAATAACTTTTGAGGGGCACGAGGAGACGGTGAAATTGAAAAGACAAGATAAGACTACTCAAGGAGGAGATTTTTGAGTTGTCCAAGTTATATTTTTTACCGCCTTAGTATTTTATCCTTTTTTTTATCCGGGATGGGAAATTAAGAAATTTCTTTAAATTAAAAAAAATCATAAAACATATAAGTCATCTATTGCAGAAGATGAAAATTTCTATTTGAAAATTTCCAATGGCTCAATCATCTGTTGCAACAGATGACAATTTCTATTTGAAACTTTCTAATGGATCAGTCATATACCGCAATAGATGGTAATGCCTATTTGATAATTTATAACAGATAGTTAATCTGGTGTAAAAAATGACTAATCTGTTTGATAAATTCGAACAGATAAGTCATATGTTAGAACAAATAGCAATGCCTATTTGAAAATTTATAACAGATAGTTAATCTTTTGTAATAGATGACTTAATCTGTTTGATAAATTCCAGCAGATAAGTCATCTGTTGTAATGGGTTGAACATTTGCTTTTATACAATTTCAATTGAGCTCAAATGTTCAACTAGAGCTTCAATTGATTTATCTAGAACTTGGGGTGAGTTCATGGGGTCAACTATAGCTTCAATTGAGTCTTTGGCAATTGCATGATATTGGTATTGCATTTCTTCTGACCTGAATTGATGATCGATCACTCCGAGTTGAAATGATTCTTATTAAGTCATTATCAAGCTAATACCTAAATTACTTAATCTTGGACTAGGGGTGAGTTCGTAGGGTCAACTACAACTTCAATTGAGTCTCTTGGCAATTACATGATGTTAGTATTGCGTTTCTCCCGATTAGAGTCATCGATCGATCTCTCTAAGTTAAAGCAATTCTTATTACCTCATTGTCAAGATAATACCTAAATTTATTTAATCTTGGACTAGGGGTGAGTTCATAGGGTCAACTACAACTTCAATTGAGTCTTTTGGCAATTGCATGATATTGTTATTGCATTTCTTCCAGAGTCATTGATCGATCACTCTGAGTTAAAGTGATTCTTATTACCTCATTGTCAAGCTAATACCTAAATTGATTAATCTTGGACTAGGGGTGAGTTCATAGGGTTAACTGCAACTTCAATTGAGTCTTTTGGAAATTGCATGATGAGACGGTTAAAAATTAAGCATATAATTTAAAATTTTAAAAAATAATTAAGATCAATTCGAACCAAATTAACATTTTCAAAACTTGTCATTCTTTTTAAAAATACAAATCAAACCATACAAGTCATCCATTTGTGAGAAAAATGTTTCATTATTTCAAATCTCGAGTTCTCGCTCTTTTCTCTCTCTCAACAATACAGACAAAAACTACTCAACAAATTGCTCAATCCTTCACAACAACTTGATTTTCTTTTCATTTTCGACCACATTGGTGTTATTTTTGACTTCATTCTTGCGTGTATTTGTCGTTTTCTCTGTCTTTATAGGTAATAGAGTCCAAGAAGAGTTCTATATTTTTGATATTTTTTCTAAAAATTAGGGATTTTTAGTTATAATGAAAAAGAAGACTTTTAGTTATATTATCTCGAGAATGGGTTTTCAATTTTGAGTTTTGATGGTAAAATCATAGAAAGAACATGAGCAAACCCTAGTTTTTGTTGTAGGGTTCCATTGACTGTTGTAGTATTATTGGATAGTGTTTGTAGTGTTGGTGATCATGGTGGTATTGGTGGTGGCCTTTGTGGTGGCACTGGTAGTGTTTTTGTAGCTATTGGTGGCATTGATTAGTGGTATTTCGGGTGGCTGTTGGTGGTGTCGGTATTAATGGTATGTGTAGTGTATTTTTTAAAATTTATGCAGACATTAATTGTAATGTAATTTTTCTTTTTTTGTTGTTTGTAGGTAAAACATGTCTCTCAAAACAAAAGAAAGTGAAAGTGGATCAAGTTTTGATCACCTAACAAAAAAGGCCACAGTACAGAGGGATTTGAAAGATCTTCTTGAACAATTTTAGTCAGAGAAAAGTAAAGCTGAGGAAAGTTATGAAAATGATGTTGGGGGGGGGTGGAAAAGGGTCTGTAGATGGTGATGAGAAAAATAAAAGTGAGGAGGAGGAAGAAGAAGATAAACAAGAAAAGAAGGGAGAATAAAGTGAGAAAGAGGATGATAATGCATCACCAATGGGGCATGAATTAATATCGAAATCCCAGCATGAGGTTTTCAAAACTATTAGTATTGATAGGTTTCAAGTTGCGATGCTGATAAATGACCCTGCAAAATTAACTGGTGAACTTGTTCTTAAATGTCTGTTGGAAAAACCTTTTGATGAATTTAGCAACATTATGAAGAATGAAAACATAGACAAACTTTTTAAAAAGAGCTACTTTGTACACTTTCTTGAGCTGCCGGAGGACCACACTGTCCATTTCCAAATAAGCATGGTATATAGTCTTATCAAGCAAAGGGTCAAGCATGTGGGGGATGATAAAGATTCGAAGGAGTAGAAAAAAGATAGATAAAATCTGAATGAACTACTGTGGCATATCGGTTTGTTTTGGCTTGAAAGAGTTTGCCATAGTGACTGGCTTGAGAAACGATTATCCAGCAAAACCTCTCACCAAGAAAACACCACGCAAAAGTTCCAAGGCAAGTAGGATAGCCAAACCACCACCATCAATTAGAGGTAAGGCATTGTCCCAATGGCCACCCACCAAAACTAACAAATGCAAGGAAAAAATAAATGGGTTGTTGGACATTGTTAAACGTAGGTGCAAAGCTAATGAGTTGATAGAACATATCAAGGATAAAACCATACCAAAGTAGTACAAGAAGAAATTATTCTTAATTTGGTTTTCCCATTCCGTTATATTGGTAAGAGACATCAACAAAGTCATAGAAGATGATTTGTTGAAGCTTGCTAATGATTTTGAGAAATCCAACAATTATCCCTGGGGATATGACAGCTACTACTTGACTGTTAAATATTTACTGACAAAGCTATCCCGAAGACGATCATATCATACGGCTTTCCTTAGGCTTTCATGGTAAATTTAATCACTATTTGTTTACTCATCCATTAATTTATATTGAATAATTACTATGACTTTTTTTTGCTTGCCTCCTGTTTAAATTTTTTAGGGTTGAGCATTTGAAGTCATTCCTTACCTCCAAAAGCAGCTTAAGGATTACCTGGATGAGGTTTCTCATCCAATGATCCTTAGGTGGTTAGCTACAAAGAGCAACATAAAAATTAAGGAGGTTGATCTCTTTAACCCTATGGATGATGCAGTACGCCTTCTTTCAAGTAAAATAATTTGACTTAAAGAAATATATTGAAATAGATATGCTATCTGTTGTGACAGATGGGTCATCTATTGCAACATATTACTAATTACTGCAATTGGTGCAATAGATGGGTAATCTATTGCAATAGACAATCCATATTTCGCAATAGATTAACTATCTATTACTTTGTTTCTCTGAACCCGACTCAACAGATTACCCATCTATAATAACCTATGCAACAGATGGGTAATCTGATACAATATATTGTTATCTATTGTGACATACAGATCAGCTGTTGTGACAGATAGATCAGCTATTGCATAAATTATCTGTGTTAAACATATAACCCAACTGACTGCAAATTATTATATGATTTAAATGTTTATGTTTTTTTATAGGTTATGCATCCGTGGGTCGTGCCAACTAAGAAGGAGTTGGGGATAACTAATTTAATTACTCTAGGTCTTGTTGATATAATAGCAGACACAATGGTGGATTTATTAAAGAAGGAATTGGCTGGAGCAACAACCATAAGAAGAGAAGCTAGGCAAGGTCAGCCTAGTGTTGAGGCACTTCATGACCAAACTACTGCAACAAATCTGGATGCTTCTTCTGGGATTACTGCTGGTGGAGTTGATGTTGGTGGTAGGTATGATGATGCTACTGCCAGTCATGATGTTGAGCATGTTGATGCTCAAGAAAAAATAAATATGTTTGTAAACACACCTTTTATAGGTCCCTCTCATCATTACACAGGTCCATCTCACCCTTACACTGGTTTCTCTCACCCCTCTCCACCCTCCTATTCTTGTTACAATACGAAGAGTGCAAGGACAGCCAGGATAAAATATTTGAAAAAGTAGAGGCTATCACTAAAGCTGGTAAGAAATTGAAATCCAAGAGGGGTTTCATACTATCCAAGAAGGTGAGGGAACCATACACTCCTATTGTGGCATTAGGAGAAAGAAAAGAGCAATTAGCCAAGTACTCTCCAATCGAAAATCCAAAAAAATTATAACTCCTCCCTCTCCAAAAGCTGTTAAATTTTAGGGCTATTCAATAAGGTGAAAATAGATACGAAACTTGGCGCCAAAGAGAAGAGGGATCTGCGACGGGTCAAGAAAACGCAGAAGATTAGCCCATCCATACCTTTTCTGCCCAAGACTTTAGAAGTATGACAGATACATGTACGCAGTACGTGGATAGGATAATTTTACTTTTCCTAACCTGGAATTCTAATCTACTTGTCATCTGTTGTAACATATGTGTATTCTGGTGCAACTTATGGTGGTTCTGTTGCAACATATTACCAATCTCTTGTATAAATTAGGTTAGACGGATAATTTGTGAATAGATTCAGAGAACCCTCTACAATAGATAGATCATCCATTGCATCTTTTATGATGTTTTCCTTTTTTACATTTACTACCTTATTTATAAATTGACTTTTTATATCACAGTATTTTAAAGAAATTCTCTGCCTCATGAGGGGAAGGCAATTAGCGTACCCAGAAGCTTATGATGTTGTCGATAGAATAATGGACCTCGACTTCTATAGGAATCTCAAGGATAGGTACGATTATCTTAGTAAGATAGTGTCAAATTTCGATGATGAGGGATTTTATTCATTACTTTCTGGGTTCCAATGGGATAAAGAAATGATAAAATATGTTTGAAGGGAGAGGTCTTGTCAAATCCATACGGCAAGAGATAGATCGAGAAAAAGGGGATTCTTGGAGTCATCAACGTGGATGACATACATTATTAGGCTGTTGATATACTTCTCGAGGAGAGAAAGATCAAGGTTTATGACTGCAACTTACTTTCCTTGGACGAGGTCAATTTTTTTACCTACATGCATCCACTGTTGGAGTTGTTCCACATCTTGTTGAGGCAGAGTAAACTAATGGATCATTTGACAACAGAAGTATTGATGAAGAAACTATGGGATTTTGAAGGTCGAAATAAGGACATGGACCTTTCAAAAAATGAAACTGTTGTCCCATGCGGATCGCACGCTCTTGCACACATTGAATGTTTGCTGACTGGCACAGAAATGGATGAGCTAACGACCTTTCTATATGACAACACTGTGGAAAACATGCAAGAGGTCTAGGCTAATGGGGTTCTAACTGGATGCTTGGAGCCTGTGTATAAAGAAGATCCTATGAAATAATAATTTTTTTATTTCAAGTCACTTCAGTTTACATACTTTACATTACATACATGTAGTGACAATTATTTTTGTCTGATGAAAGTTGAATTTTTTACAATGCAACAGTTTGTCCATCTGTTGTAAAATATATTCTATCTGTTCTGACAGATAGTTTATCTGTTGTAATAGGTTGGTCATCTACTGTATTATGCTGGTATTTCTATCTAAGTCTTATCTGTTGTAACAGTGGGAAGACCTATTTGATAATTTCCAATAGATGACCTACATGTTACAAAATATATCTAAATCTGTTTGATATTTTCCAACAATTACGCTTGAAAATCCACGTGCTAAAAACACCAAACCAGTAACAAATACAAATACACCACCATAAAAATTTCAGCAATTAGGCTTGAATATCCATGTTCTCAACAACACCAAACCAGTAGCAATAACGCCAACAATGTAGTATCTTCTTGCTCGATTTTATTTCTCTTCAAAAGCCTTGACTTTCTCCAACAAACCCCAGATTACACAATTTTCTTGTGAAGGGTGTCATTCTTCATACCAATCAAAATAATTATATCCACCCAACTTCTACAAAAACAAGAACATAATTACAAAATAATTACAAGTAAATAATTAATCAACTAATTAAATAAAAAAATATTACCTTTGAAATCTTACAAGTAAAAATATACGACCTGGATTTTGTTGAGTCCAAGAAGTCTTCAATAGAGATTCACGACCACACTTAAAATATCAAAAAATTTTATAACAAAAAATAGTGGAAGATGAGCTTGACATTGTCAAACTCAGTTGGAAAAAATGAAAAAAATATACAGAAAAATAAAATAAAAATAATTTGAACAATTTGGATAAAGAGAAAAAGAAGATTCGGATATTTAGGGTTAAATTTTAGTAAGAAGATAAATATATAAGGAAATGGGGGGAAAATAACTATTGGGGGCCAAATCAGATGCCAAGTCAGCAAAAATAGGGTTCAATGAGCCTTGGATGCGTGAATTACACACGAGCAGCCAACAAGGCAAAAAGTGTCAAATTGACACATTTGATGCCTATTTTATTTTAAGTGTTTAAAATGAACACTATCTACTTGATGCCTATTTTATTTTAGGTGTTTAAAATAAATATTGTCGACGGATTTTGCTTTTTTTATTTCAAGCCACTTCACTTTACATGTAGTGGCAATTTTTTTATGTCTAATAAAAGTTGAATTTTTATAATGCAATAGAGTTTCCATTTGTTGTAACAGATATTCTACCTATTCTGATAGATAGTTTATCTGTTACAATAGGTTGGTCATCTATTACAATATGTCGATGTTTCTTTTAGAGTCTATCCATTGCAATAGGTTGGTCATCCATTGTATTATGTTGATGTTTTTATCTAAGTCTATCTATTGCAATAGTGGGGAAAACCTATTTGATAATTTCCAACAGATTACCTACCTATTGCAACATATGTCTAAATCTGTCTGATATTTTCCAACAGATATTTCGTCTATTGCAATAGATACAATAGCTATTGAACTATTTGAATCTAATATTTCATTTCAATTATTAAGTTCAAATCTAAGGAAAAAATAAATTCATAGACAAAATAAAATAAATTGAAGACTTCAGAAATTAGATGAAATAAATCAACAAAAAAATGAAATGTAAAGAAAATGTTATGGGTACAGATCTCAACAAATACATCAACAATTTAAGTATTTAGGCCTAGAATTCCTAAGGAGGGGTGAGTTTATTACTTTGATAGACTCGAGCTATAAAGATCTACTCAATATGAAAAAGTTGTTCTTCATCCGGAGCTATGAAATTCGGGTTTGGTCATCATGGATCTTTAATGTCGCTTGCATACGGTTTTTACGCTTTTTGTTCTCTGTATTTCCATAAAAAAAGTATCATATTGTTAATTTTGTTCAGCAGTAGATTCTATAGTGACATCCACTGGGAATGCCAGAATTGTTCAATCCTAGTTATGGGATACAAGAAAATGATAAAGGATAACTTATCTGCTTTAGAAAATCAAACAGGCCTTCCTCCTATTTTAAAATTATCCCAAATAGATTATATTTTTGTTGCAACAGATGGATCATCGGTTGGAAAAAATTATAACATGAGGAAGACCTATATGATAGTTTCTAACGGATTAACCATTTGTTGCAACATATGAATCATCTGTTTGGAAAAACTGAAATGGTAGAAAGTCTTGATTTAATTTTCCCAAAAGATGACCTGTCCATTGAGCAGATAGGTCATTTATTGGTACAAATAAAAGTGGTACATAGAGGCGTTTGATTTCCTAAAATAGATGAGACATATGTTGCAGCACATACTTTATCTGATGCAACCGGTTAGTCAACTGTGGCAACAAATGTAAATATCTATTTGATAATTTTCAGCAGATATGTCATCTGTTGAAACAGATATGTGTCTTTTTTTTAGTTGGAACAAACTATATATATTTACCTTCTTCAGCTCGTGCTACTCTCTTTTGGCCATTGTACATTGCTCAATAGTGCAACACACGAACAAAGGAGTTGGAGTTTCACTTTTTTGGATGCTTGATAATGCCCTGGAAATTAATTTCCTTCTCCTCTTAGCCTTAATATCTAATGGAGTGGATGAATATAAAATCCTCTTTGATGGAATGACACTCTTTTTAGATGTCAATTCCTTTACAGAAGCAGTTAATGCATTAATAGCATTAATCACTACATCATATTTTGCCTTACAGTCTTGACATTTGCATGCAGAACATTCGTTGGGAGAGGTAAAATCTATATAACCAGTATGATCATACTAATAATGATTTATTTTAAAAACTATAAGAGGAGCATCATTAGCACCAACAACAGCACTACTACCACCACCAACAGCTCCATCACCACTAAGACCATCAACAGCAACAAGCTCACCTCCAAAATTATTTTTCTTGTAATGGTTGTTGCACCAAACAATTCTATTTTTATTTAATCAATAACCTTAGGGTTCGATAAAGTTTTCACATACCATAAAGTAAAAAAATGACATCTTCAACTCTCTATTGGTCGGAAAGAGCGATGGATGCACAATCTAACATAAATCTTAACATATATTAGAATGATGATTAGATCATTCAAAAAAATCATTAATTAAAATAAAAACTTAATTATAACTATACTTACTGCATCCTTCGGGAAGTTGAAGAGATCAAGAAATTTTGCATTTTTATACATTTTGGCCGACAACTATCTCAAATTTCTTGGACAGTGTAACACCCTAAGTCGGGTACCCAGAATGCTACACGGTGCTCATGACCCCGAAGAACCACAAGCTAACCTATGACTGATATCTGTACCTGAACACTACATAATATATTGTATAAATGTGGAAATAAAGTCTGAAAGGCCATAAGGTTCAAAACAAAAAAACATAACATTTGAAAGTATGGTACATCAGTACCAAAACAAACTAAAACAAAATTGTCTCAACATACTGTAGTCTGAAATGTCTCTAAAACTGAACTTTCTGAATAAGGTGTTGATGGGACATGTCCCTAACTAGCTCCAACTACTGAAATAAACTATGTAATGAAGAAATAAAATAATGATCATGTCCTCGAAGGATGAGGAGTCACTGCTAACTCTGACTGCTGAAATAAGAATGCTACTGATGCTCTGGACCTGGTGCGTCTGAACCTATGGTATAGAATAAAACACCATAGCACATTTTCATCAGTACAATTGAATGTACTGGTATGAATGTGAGGTAGGATGAATGCAAAGGGTTTAAATGCATGAATAATGCTAACTGACTATATAATATGAACATGAGAATACATGTATGAATAAGTTCCTGTAACTGAATTCGTAATGGTACTGACTACTGAGTCTGATTAATGATAACATGAGTTACTGATAACTAAAATAACTAATACTGAGCGGCTGTATCTGACAGTCTAGGTTCTAATTGAACTAGCTGAGTTTCATACTGTGCTGAGTTGACTGTATTTGACAGTCCTAAAATTAGAAGAACTATCTGAGTTCTTTTACTGAGAATGAGACTATGGAAATTAGTCATCTAATCGATATTCCCCAAATATTGCATTATAGATGAGTTGGTGTCCAATCTATATCTCCAGTTGGAAGAGTGTCAATACTACGCCACTGGTAAAGACAAGCTGTGGGTGACCCTCATCTGACAGTGTTCTCAAAAGAGAATGGTGGGACCCTTATCTGACAGTGTTTATCCATCTCATCAAACTTCATCTATCAGTGTTGATGTCTCAACCTATGCTGGCTACTAGTTCTGGAATGCAAGGATTGCTTCTAAGGATCACACCCTTAACTGTTAGTGTGTGTCCTCATTCTTGGGTTAACTCGGTGCTAAATCCTACTCCCATCCGAATAGACACTGAACATGAATAACTGAACTGGACTAAGTTCATTAAGTTCTTTTGACTAACGGAATACTACTGAGATTACTGAATTACTTAGCTTTCTAAGATTACTGGGATTACTGAGTTTACTGAGTTTTCCTGAGTCACATGACTGACTGAATTCTACTGAACATGGATTGGCTGAGGATATGGTGAAAACATGACACTGGAACTAGGTACACAACTAAATAGTCGGGTACAAATATCCCCAAAACTTGATAGAAGGAAACTGATAAGGCATGACATTCTTGAATACATGACCAACATCAATAATCCATAATATAATAAGTTTGGGATTTCATGAAGTACATGGTTATCATAATCTTGTGCATGGTAGGAATGCATATACTCAATGTCAAAATTTCATACTCTAACATCATGAGCATTCAAACAAACATCTACATTGCACATCAATAGCATAGGAGTCATTTGAACATAAGGGTAAAATATGAATCCATCACATAAATCAAAATTGAGCTACATTACATAATTTCTAGTCTCTTATGCATTTTATCAAACACTTAGGTTGCATGAATTAAGGCATGCATAATAACCAAATTAACATATCATAACCATCTAAAATTCATGGTTTTCAACTCACATGCTAACATATTTTCATAAAAACACACAAAGATTCCAACTTGGGAATCATACAACAACAACCACATGAATATAATTAACCCATAGCATGAATATCATAATCTATAGTTTAAAACTTGATTCTTGGGCTTCATGGACGAAAGGAATCCATTAATGAACACTATGCATACCTTAGTACATGATTCTATGAAGATTTATGGTGGAATTTTCTTGAATTTAAATCCCCAATTGAGAACCCTAACTTGTTCTTGAGAGAATTTTGAGAGAAGTGACTATATTTTAGTTGAATTGGGGCTAAATCCCATGTTATAGACTTATATAGAGGTGGTAAATACCCATTCTGCCCTTAAAATAACTCAAAAATAGGGTGTTTACGTCACTTAGGCCATAATATATGCGGCGTACAACTTATAGCGTAACCTAGGTTATGCGGCGCACAACTTATCGACTAAGTTAGGTTGTGAGTCACACAACTTATGGCATAAGTTAGGTTGTGCGTCTCACAAATTATGATATAAGCATTCCATTAGCCTTAGGTGATTTGTTAGGCGACGCACTCCACTTTGCAAAGCCATAACTTCTTCCTTGGGTGTCAGATTTTAGTAAAATTGGTATTGTTGGAAAGCTAATTCAATTTTCTACAGTTTGGTGGGTCTAAATAATAACACATATAAATCAAGATATGCTCGTTCAAAGATGACTCTTGCAAAATCAAACACTAAAGCTAACTTATTCGAACATGAAATTGAAAAACTTAAGGAGAACTCTTACCTTGAGCTGAGTCTGAGTTAGTAGAGAAGAGGTGAGGATACTTGGTTCGCATATCTGCTTTTGCTTCCTAGGTAGCTCCCTCAATGGACTGATTCCACCAAAGAACTTTGACTAGACGGACTTCTTTGTTCCTCAGTCTGTGAGTCTGATAGTCTAAGATTTCAACTGGAATCTCTTTATAAGAGAGGTTGTTTTGAACATCTATGCTCTGAATAGGGACTACAACTTCTAGGTCACCTATGCACTTCTTGAGCAAAGAGACATGGAAGACTGGATGAACTGAGGCTAGATGTGAAGGAAACTCAAGCTCATAATCTACCTTGCCAAATCAACTGAGAATTTTGAAGGGATCGACATATCAAAGATTGAGCTTTCCCTTCTTGCCGAACCACTTTACTCCTTTCATGGGAGAGATCTTTAGATAGACATAATCACCAATCTCGAACTTGAGATCCATTCTGCGCACATATGCATAAGACTTCTGGCAGCTCTGAGCAGCCCAGAGTCTTTCTCTGATCAAATGGAATTTTTCTAAGGGATCGAATTCTGAGTCAGGCCCTATAACTAAGGCCTTACTAACTTCAAACCAACCAATTAGAGATCTACATCTCCGACCATAGAGAGCTTTGAATGGAGCCATCCGAATACTGGAATGATAGCTGTTGTTGTATGCAAACTCAATTAAAGGCAAGTGGTCATCCCAACTACCCTTGAAATCAATTGCACACGCCCTTATCATATCTTTTAAAGTCTGAATGGTCCTTTCTTCTTGACCATCTGTCTGAGGATGAAAGGTTGTACTGAGATAAACTTAGGTACCAAGACCCTTTTGGAACACTTTCCAAAAATGAGAGGTGAACTGGGTACCGCTGCCTGAGATAATAAATAGCAGAACACCGTGCAATCTGACTAACTCTCTGATATAAAGTTTGACACAATCCTTGGCTGAATAAGAGGTATGGACTAGAAGAAAATGAGCTGATTTGGTCATCCTATCTACAATGACCTAAACTAAATCATGCTCATAACGAGTACGAGAAAAAACCATCACAAATTCCATGTTCACTTCTTTCCACTTCCAAGTAGGAATAGTGAACTCCTGTAAGGACCCACTAGGCTTCTGATGCTAACCTGATGACATGTAGAGAACTTAGCCACAAACTCTGCGATATCTTTCTTTATCTAACTCCACCAATAGATCTCCCACAAGTTGTGGTACATCTTAGTGGAGTAGTACACACCATGCACTTTTGCAAGAATTCGTTACCTTAAGTCATCCATACCCGACACGAAAAGACAACCCTAACAATGCAAAACACTATCTCCCCCTTGGGAGAAAACCTCTACTTTCTGGTCCTTGACTAACTCTTTTAACTTTACAAGGCTGGGATCTCTATCCTGCTTTTCTTTCACCTCAGAAACTAGAGATGATTCTGAAGTACTCTGAAACCATATATCACCCTCTTCTGTATCGACTAAGCGAACGCCTAGTCTAGCAAGATGATGGACTTCCTGAGCTAAATTCTTATTACTATCCTCAACATGAGCAATAATACCCACAGACAGTCTACTGAGAGCATCAGCCACTATGTTGGCCTTGCCCAGATTGTAAGGACACTCATGTTATAACCTTTTAAGAGCTCTAACCAGCTCCTCTGACAAAGATTGAGATATTTCTAGGAAAAGACATACTGAAGGATCTTATGATCTATGAACATATCTATATGAACTCCATAAAGATAATGCCTTCAAATCCTTAAGGCAAATACTACAGCTGATAACTCAAGATCATGAGTCAGATAATTCTTCTCATGGGGTTTATGCTATCTGGAGGTGTAGGCTATGACCTTACTATGCTGTATAAGGACACAACCCAAACCTACTCTGGATGCATCACAATGCACTACAAACCCATCTGAACCATCTGGAAGAGCCAAAACTAGAGTTGAGGTGAGTCGAGTCTTAACTCCTGAAAAATCTTCTCGCAAGGATCTGACCACTGAAACTTAACTTTTTTCTGAGCTAATATGGACATATGGGATGCAATAGAAGAAAATCCCTCAAAAAACCATCTGTAATAACCAGCCAAACCTAAAAAACTCCTGATATCTGATGGAAAGATAGGTCTAGGCTAATTTCTTACTGCTTCGGTCTTTTGAGGATCAATCATAATGCCATCATCGAAAATGATATCACCAAGAAATGCTACTGACCTTAGCCAAAACTCGCACTTATTAAATTTGGTGAATACTTGATGATCTCTGAGAGTTTGAAGCATGATTTTGAGATGGTCTGCATGATCATGCTCACTGTAGAAATAGACCAGAATATCATCTATGAAGACTATGATGAACATGTCTAAGTACTGTTTGAACACACAATTCATCAAGTCCATGAAAGCTGCTGGGGCATTACTAAGACCAAAGGATATGACTAGGAATTCAAAGTGACCATACCGAGTACGGAAGTCTATTTTTGGAATGTCATATTCTCTGACGCTGAGCTGATGATAGACTGATCTGAGGTCTATTTTTGAGAAATAACTGGCACCCTGAAGTTGGTCAAATAGGTTATCAATTTGGGGAAGTGGATACTTGTTCTTAACTATGACTTTATTGAGATGACCCTAATCAATGCATATTCTGAGAGAACCATATTTCTTGCACACAAATAAGACTGTTGCATGCCATGGGGATACACTGGGTATTCTAAATCCCTTATCTAAGAGATTCATCAATTATTCTTTCAATTCTCTAAGTTTTGCTGATGCTATTTTATATGGCAAAATAGATATAGGTTGACTATCTGGAAGAAGATCAATGCCGAAGTCTATTTCCCTTTTGGGAGAAATTCCTAGAAAATCTTTGGGAAAGATATTTGAATATTCATTCATGAATGAGACTGATTCAAGACTGGGAGTCTCAGAGCTAGAGTCCTTAACATGAACAAGATGATAAACACATCCTTTAGATATCATTTTCCTTGATCGAAGGTAGGAAACAAGCTGACCTCTAAAAGCTGAAGTACTACCCCTTCATTCTAGGAAAAGTTCATTTGAAAATTGGAACTGGACAACTCTGTTTCTACAGTCAACTGTGGCATAGTAAGAATAAAGCCAATTCATGCCAAGAATGACATCAAAATCAGTCATATCTAATTTGACTAAGTCTGCTGAGGTGACTTTCTGAAATATCATAACTAGATAGTTCCTGTATACTGTGATAGTTTTTCCCACTGGGGTAGAGACTGAAAAGGGCTCTACTAAAATTTTAAGACTAACTCCGAAGTCAACTTCTATGTAAGGAGTAACGAAAGACAATGAAGCTCCTGGATCTAGCAACGCATAAACATAAAAGTGAAATATCTATAACGTACTAGTAACCACATCTGGAGAATTTTATTGATCTTGCCGGGAATGGAGAGAATAAAATCTATTTGGGTGTTGACCACTAGTAGAATTGGAAGTGGCACCCTGCTGATTTGGGTGACTGGACTGAGCTGAGATTCTGCTGACCCTGATAACCTAACTGGGGATAATTCCTGACTCTGTGGCCTGGCTTTCCACATCTAAAACAGACATCACTGTCAGCTCTGTAAACACCCTTGTGGTTCTTACCATAATTTTGACAAGGGGGATTAGTTTGAGCATTGCGAACACTATCCTGAGACTTAGAGCCTGGTGCCCTATCTCTATTGTCGTCTCTAAATTTTGGCACTGGAGCACTAGCTGAAGAAAGAGATGGAATGGATGACTTAGCAAGGAATTGAGAAAGATTCCCTCTTTTTAATTTAGGCTAAGCAAAGTTGAAACTACCTATCCTTGCTCTCTTATTCTGCTTCTCCCTCATCTTAATCTTTTGCTCTTCTATCTGCTGAGCATGGGTCATAAGCTTGGATAGTTCATGTCACTATTCAACATCGCGAACCTGTACTCATTGACCATACTATCATTCACTTCAAAAACAAACTTACTCATCTTTGCCTTGCTGTCTGCAACTACATGGGGAGAATATCTGGCTAATTAAGTAAAGTTAAGAGAATACTCTTTCACCCTCATGTTGCCCTACCTGAGGTTGATAAATTCTAACACCTTAGCTTTTTTATGCTCTTGGGGAAAGAAACTATCTAAGAATGCAGTGACAAACTCCTCCCACTGTATAAATCCTGCATCAACTGACCTCCCTGACATCCACTACTTGAACCAAGTGTGAGCAACATTCTATAACTGATATGCATCTAGCTCTACACTCTCACTAGAAGTAACCCCCATGATGTCCTTAACCTTCTAAACTTGATCAAGAAATTCCAGAGGGTCCTTATCCACCTTAGACTCAAAAAAAGAAGGAGAATTCATTCGGGTGAAGTCCCGAATCCTGGTTGTAGCTGAATTGTCCACTGGGTTAGCCAAAATAATAGCTGGTCATTTATTCTGAGCAGCAACTAACTGGGTAAGAGTAGTGAATACAACTCTAAACTCTGTATAAGAGACATGTTTGCCCAAAGGATCTTCGGGCTGAGGGGTTGACTAATTTTCAGTTCTCTTCTTGGGAGGTATGTTCTGTAAATGAAAGAGAAAAGGATTAGACTAAGAGATTAACTTGAGATTATGCTCACTGGCACGACATGAATACTAAAATAAAGAAAACTATTCCTAAAACATCTTATAGCCTCCTGCACATAAATGTGGTGCACAACACACCCATGTACAAGACTCTACTAAATATGGCTTTCAGACTTCCTAGGACACTATTGAACCTTAGTCTCTGATACCAATTTTGTAATGCCCCGAGTCTATTACCCAGAATACTACACGATGCTCATGACCCCGAAGGACCACAAGCTAACCTATGACTGATATCTGTGCATGAACACTACAAATATAGTGTATAAATGCAAAAATAAAGGCTAAAAGTACATAAGGTTCAAAAATGATAAAACATAACATCTAAAAGTATGGCATATCAGTACCAAAACAAATTGAAACAAAATAGTCTAAACATACTGTAGTTTGAAAAGCCTCTAAAACTAAACTGTCTGAATAAGGAGTTGGTGGGATATGTCCCCAACTAACTCCAACTACTGAAATAAACTATGTAATGAAAAAATAAAATAATGATCATGTCCTCGAAGGATAAGGACTCACTGCTAACTCTGATTATTGAAACTAGAATACTACTGATGCTCTAGAGCTCGTGTTTCTGAACCTATAGTATAGAATAAAACACCATAGCGCAAATGCGTCTGTACAATTGAATATACTGGTATGAATGTGAGGTAGGCTGAATGCAAAGGGTTCAAATACATGAATAATGTTAACTGACTGTTTAACATAAACGTGAGAATACATGCATGAATAAGTGCATGTAACTGAATTCGTGATGGTACTGATTACTGAGTCCGATTACTGATAACATGAGTTACTGATAACTTAAATAACTAATACTGAGAGGCTGTATCTGATAGTCTAGGTTCTATTTGAACTAGCTGAGTTTCATACTATGCTAAGTTGATTGTATCTGACAGTCCTGAAATCTGATAAACTATCTGAGTGCTTTTACTGAGAATGAGACTATGGAAATTAGTCATCCAACCGATAATCCTCAAATAATGCATTATAGCTGAGTTGGGGTCCAATTTCTAACCCCAATTAGAAGAGTGTCAATACTGCGCCACTGGTAAAGACAAGTTGTGGGTGACCCTCATCTGACAGTGTCTTCAAAAGAGAATGGTGGGACCCTTATCTGACAGTATTTATCCACCTCATCAACCCTCATCTATTAGTGTTGATGTCTAAACCTATGCTGGATACTAGTTCTGGAATGCAAAGATTGCTTCTAAGGATCACACCCTCAACTTTCAGTGTGTGTCCTCATTCTTAGGTTAACTCATTGCTAAATCCTACTCCCATCTGAATAGACACTGAACATGATTAGCTGAACTGAACTGGACTAAGTTCATTAAGTTCCTTTGACTAACGAAATACTACTGAGATTATTGAGCTTTCTAAGATTACTGGGATTACTGAGTTTACTGAGTTTTCCTGAGTCACATGACTAACTGAATTCTACTGAACATGGATTGACTGAGGATATCGTGAAAACATAATACTGGCTTTAGGAACACAGCTAAATTATTAGGTACAAGTACCCCCAGGACTCGATAGAAGGAAACTGATAAGGCATTAAATTCTTGAATACATGACCAACATCAACAATCCATAATACAATAAGTTGGAGATTTCATGAAGTTCATGGTTAGCATAATCTTGCGCATGGTAGGAATGCATATACTCAATGTCAAAATTTCATACTCTAACATCATGAGCATTCCAACAAACATCTACATTGCACATCAATAGCATGGGAGTCATTTGAACATAAGGGTAAAATATGAATCCATTACATGAATCACAATTGAGCTATATTACATAATTTCTAGCCTCTTATGCATTTTATCAAATACTTAGGTTGCATGACTGAAGGCATGGAATAAGCACTAAATTAACATATCATAACCAACTAAAATTCATGGTTTTCAACTCACATGCTAACACATTTTCATAAAAATACATAAAGATTCCAAATTGGGAATCATACAACAACAATCACATGAACATAATCAACCCATAGCATGAATATCATAATCTATAGTTTAAAACTTGATTCATGGGATTCATGGACAAAAGGAATCCATGAATAAATACTATGCATACCTTAGTATGTGATTCTACAAAGATTTGCGGTGTATTTTTCTTGAATTTGAATCCCCAATCGAGAACCCTAACTTATTCTTGAGAGAATTTTGAGAGAAGTGACTATATTTTTGTTAAATTAGGGCTAAATTCCATGTTATAGGCTTATATAGAGCTGGTAAATACCTATTCTGCCCTTAAAATAACTCAAAAATAGGGTGTTTATGTCACTTGGCCATAATATATATGGTGCACAACTTATCGTGTAAGCTAGGTTGTGCGGCGCATAACTTTTTGCCAAAGTTAGGTTATGTGTCACCCAACTTATGGCATAAGTTAGGTTGTGCATCGCACAACTTATGGCATAACCATTCCAGTAGCCTTAGGCAATTTGTTAGGAGATGCACTCCACTTTGTAAAGCCATAACTTCTTCCTCGGGTGTTGAATTTTGGGAAAATTGGTATTGTTTGAAAGCTAATTTGATTCTCTACAATTTGACGGGTGTAAATCTGCCAAAATACCACATATACATCAAGTTATTCTTATTCAAATTTGACTCTTGCAAAATCAAATACTAAAACTTGATGGATTCACAAGCTCTTAGCTTGCCTTACTCTAAGTGACTTTTATAAACATGCTTAACATATCATAAGCTCTCTTCTTACTAGGATGCTCATTGTAAGTCGTGTACTCAAATATGAATCATAGGATAGGAGATTTCATACATAGGAACAATGGTTCATTTTCTAGCTTAGAAATATATGGGGTATTACAGATAGGAAACTTCTTCCAGGTAGTTCACTTGTTGTCTCAAATAAGGAGTGGCTTCAAAAGTCTAACCCTATAATATAATGCCAATAAATCAAAAGTATTATTGAATAAAAAATAAATTATGTAATGATAAAAAAAATATTTACCATGAAAGCTCATGGAAAGCCATATAAGTTGATTGTCTTTGGTGCTAACAGAGTCGACAAATATTTGACAGTCATTTTGAAGCTTTCATAATGTAACACCCCGCATTTTTGAAGTAGAAGCCAAACTGTTGTTCCTACGTGTGTAATCTCTTTGAAATAAATTCCAAATGAGAATAAGTGTCATGATCTATATCCTCGTGTTTGAAGTGCTTTCGAGGTGAAAAATCTTCATAGGAGTCGCTTAGAATGAAGTTGAGCTAAGAACCTTTGATTTGGCTAAATCTTTGTATTTAATTTTACAAGGGTCTACTTTGAATGTATAACTTTTGATACAAGTAGAATTTTGCAGCTTAAGACATACCAAATTGTAGATAATTGAGTCAGCTTTCCAAAGATACCAATTTTGCCTTAATCTGATACCTGAGCCAAAAGTAATAGACATTTTTGTAAGAGATGCAGTAGTTGCATGTGATTAGCATTAGACACACGCTCTATTTCAGCACTCCAGAGCATGCGACACACGCTCCATTTCACCCCTGAGGTTTTTAGCTTTTTGTCAACTTTTTCCAGGGGCATTTCAGTCCCTTTTCCTCACCCAAAACCATCCAAAACACAAGATTTAAGCCCCCAAAAAACTTTTGTTACATCTTTATTCTCTCTTCCTCTTCAATAAAACCCTAAGCCTCCAAAGATCAAGAATTAAGCTCCTAGGTCAAGATTTTCAAGAAACGAGTCAATATTCAGATTCTATTATTTGAACTATGTAATCTACGTACATTGGGCTTTCCTAAAACTACATGGGCATGGTGAAATAGTTTTAATGATATTTGAGTGTTGAGAAACCATGAAATTACAAAAGGGTTTTGAGTTTTTCATTGATAATTATGCTGGGTGAACCCTTTTTTGATAATAACATTTTGATCTTGAGGCCTTCCCCTTGAAATTGATTGTTACTCGTATATATATATATATATATATATATATATATATATATATATATATACGTGTGTGTGTGTGTGTATTTGATGTTTGAAGTTTAAATTAAGAGCATTAATATTTTTACTCCCTTTCTAGTTATAATCCTTTGGTTTTTATATGTTACAAATTAATAAACTTCATCTTTTGAAGCATGGTATAAATGTTTTTTGGTTATTCTTAAATGATTTGATATTGAATATGAATTGAAGAGAGAGTGTTTTACTTGTTGATAAATGTTGAATAGGTTTACTGAAAAAACTGCATGATTTACTACAAAGTAAGTGACCACCACATGTTTAAGGATAGAAAGTGAGAATCTTTGCATAAATTTTCATGTATGCTGAAATACAATTTCTCTTGTGCTGTTTGAATGACTTGGTGTTCCAAATATTATGTTTTGAATGAAAGATTTGAAACATGATATTGTATGGCTCAGTTATACGACTTGCAAGTATTGGTATGACGATACCAAAATAGATAATGCCATAACAGACTCAGAATTGAACATAAGTCAGACTTCATTCAGATTTTCAGATTTTGAATTCAGAAAGATGAATGTTTAGAATAGGTTAAAAATGGACACTAAGAGAGTTAGGTGGTTACCCGAAGTAGGCATGAGTCATATGATTCAATTTCTGGAATTGTGTTTTGCTAATACGGGTATATTATGTCCCCAAAAAGGGATTATACGCTAGCCTAGTGCCCTGTGGCGTATTAGATTCAGATACTCCAACCCTTGCGGTAAACTTAGATCAAGGGCTTGGCTGCCGAGTTAAGGGCGGATCCCATACAAGCCGTGGGATACTTTCAGATATATGTACCATCTATATCAGAAGTAAAACAAAGAAGAGGAATTGCATCTGCAGAATTGTTTTAAGATCACATGAAATAGCCTATGTGTTTTAAATTATTTTATGCATAAAGTTTTTTTGTGAAATGCTCTAACTTATGTTATATATCAAAGTACTTTATTTTGAATTTCTTTGTGTACTGGTAAATATGTATTGACCTCCTATATCTCAGGATCCGAGGCATGGTCTGACAGTCCCGTTCAACTGCAACTTCACCTGTGTGTGTCAGAAGTTGCAGTTAGTGAGCCTTCTCTATTTGCGAAGGCCTAATTCTTAAATTTCTTTGTTCTTTTTGTTTTATGGTCTACTAGTGGCCTTGTCCCAGTTCTTAGACAGATGTTGGTTTTCATGTTATTAGAGATTTCGCTAACTAGTGTCATGTAGTTTTAATATTGAGTACTTCCTTTTGAATTGTCCAGTTTACTTATGAGATTGACCATGTTTCCGTATGATAATTTTCTGCATTTCTTTATATTGTATGAACATTGTGTATGATTGCCAGATAGAGATTGGTGTTCGGGCCTTTATGGTTTGGGATATTTGTCATGGCTAAGGCCTCAGCTCTGTTGTGACACATAACCCAGGGATAGCTGTTAAATGCCTTAAGATCCTCACCCAAAGAATATTATGTATAAATCAAACCAAGCACAATGATTGCTTGTGCTTCTTTGAAATTGTTTTACCTTTCAACACTTCTATCAAATTTTTATTTTGAAGCTTGGACCAACAATGGACACCAAGTCCTCATGATCACTCGACAGGCCTTTGCCTTTTTTGGGTGTGCGGGGTGCTTTTTTGGGTTAGAATAGGTATAGATTGAGAAGGAGAAGGAGAAGGAGGATAACATTTTAGTCTAGTAACTATAGCAAACTCCTTTCAACCAAAATAAAGAGGCATGCCACAGTAATTTATCCATACCGCATCCATCTTATCTTTGTTTTCATACATACACCAATTCTTGAGAAGTTCATATACCATTTTTATTTTGAAATAAGCATTGTTGTCCTCCGGCAAATCAAGATATTTCCCAAAGAAGTTATTCCTGAAATAAGCATCCAATTTTTGTTCTCGAAGTATTTTTCTGAAGGCGTCGAAAAATTTTCCAATGACCGACTTAACCATGAAATCACCCATTAAATCTATGGCACCATCGCACTGCATTCTCATAGATAACAATCAATGCTGAAGGTTTTGAACAACTCTTCAGTGGAAGGGCTATTAGTATTTGGATCATCTTTTTTAAAACATTCCTCCTCCCCGTGTTCATTATATTTTGCTCTTGATTGAGATAATGCTTGTAAAGTAAGCTCATACAGTGGTGGATGTAGCCTATATGCTTCATTTGTTCCTTTCCTTGGACTTTTAGGAGCCATATAATCTAAAAATAATAGGAACATAAAATAGATTACAACAACAACAACAACAAACCTAGTATATTCCCATATCATAGGGTCAGTGAAGGGTAGGGTGTACGCAGTCCATACCACTACCTCTAAAGAAGTAGAGGGTAGGGTGCAATAGATTATAGTTGAATAAGGCATCATTAAAAAGGAATAATAGTATATCTAACATGTACAACAGTAAAATAACAGTTCTAGTAGATCACATATCAATTGCACCAGGCAGATTATATGTTGCAACTTATAACCAACTTGTTGCAGCAGATAAGTAACCCATTGTAAATAATAAAAACAGATAACTCGTCTGTTGCACTAGGTAGGTTATCAGTTGCAACTTATAACCAACCTATTGTAGCGGATGAGTAATTAATTAGAAACAATAAAAATAGATCACCTATTTATTGCCCCAGGTAGGTTATCTGTTGTAACTTATAACCAACTTGTTGCAGCGAATAGGTAATCTATTGGAAATAATAAAAATAGAGAACTCATTTGTTGCATGAACCAAGTATTTTATCTATTACAACATATAACCAACCTGATATAGAGGATGACCAATCTATTGGAAATAATAAAAATAGATCACTAATCTGTTGAAACAGATCACTCATCTGTTGTAAAAAGAGTTATCTATTAGATCAATATCATTTAGATTTCTCCCAAACAAAAGAGTCATCTATCACAATAAAAGAATGATTTGTTAGATTGTTCACCTGTTGCATCAGATGTTTTATCTATTGCATCAGATGTTTCATTTGTTACATCATATAATTCATTTGTTGCATCAGATGGTTCATCTGTTGCATTAGATGGTTCGTTTGTTGTGCTAAATGATTTATCTGTTACATCAGATGGTTCATCTGTTGCAACACCATTTTTACCATGAAAAACAACAAATCAACCTAGCAATACCAACACAATGCACACACATACTAAGAACATCAACGATGACCAAAAATCACCAACAAATTGAATCAACAGTTCGACAACAAAAACTACAATAACAACAAAAAATTATATTTCACACTGGAAAGAGTAAAGAAGAAATGCCAGAAATTAGGGTTTTATTCAGTCCACATTACAAATTTAAGCAAGAAATATTGAAATTGTTAACCAATACTAGAAGAGAAGTTGGCCCAAGTTCCTCTATTTCTTCATAACTAAAATGACAAAATTTTTTACCCGTGAAAGATAAAATGGGATGACAAAGAACTCAAAGTTTTTATCACCGGAGAACACAGTTTGTCACATCGATTGATGGTTAAAAGTCAAAAATAACGCACTCAGCTATTTGTTGTCGGAGCCTGAAGTAGCCAGTAATTAAAGGGACAAATTTTGTAGAACTGTTGGTTAGGAGAGAGTTGAGAGAGACTCTAGAGAGAGAGAAAAGAGATGATTAATTTGGAAAGGAGACGAGTGTCGGTTGATTTGTATTTTGGAAAAGATTAGAAAGTTTGTAAATATTAATCAAGTCCACAATTAAATAAATCAAGTTTCCTAATTATGTTTGAACCTTTAATTTGGTCAGTTTCACTAACCCTTCATTCAAAACTTAAAAGACACCTTCCCTTCAATTTTCTCAAGTAACACGCACTAAGAAAATCAATATTTACCAAATACATCAATATTGTACAAACATAAATAACAAAAAACATCAAACAAATAATAAACATGAACAAATTGATAGTTGTTTGTTAGATTTGGTCACAAAGATATCTCTGAAAAAAACTAAAATTCAAATCTTGCTATTTTTACAATAATGTTCACAACAAGAACTACAATAATGATAAAAAATCATATTTCACTCAAAAAAGAGAAGAAAATAAATACCACAAATTAGGGTATTCTTGAGTCCCCATTGCAAATTTAAGCAACAAATATTGAAATTGTTAACTCATACTAGAAGAGAATTCAACTTAAGTTTCTCGTTTTCTTCATAACCTAAAAGCCCTAATTTTTTACCTGTGAAAATTGAAAAAAATGATAAAGTACTCGAAGTTTTTGTCAACGGATAATGTTGTCACGTCAGCTGACAGTTGAAAGTAAAAAATGAACTGGCAAGAACTCAAAACTATTTGTCGTCGGAGCTTGAAGTTGCAGAAGATTAAAGGGAGAAATTTGGAAAGTTGTTGGTTGGGAGAAGTTATGTAACACCCCAAGACTACACCCTGGGCGTCACACGGTACCTACTATAACAAAGGACCATAAGCTAACCCATGACTGGTACCTGCTGTGAGCACTGAATAATAATTATGAAAACATATGCGGAAGTATAACTGAAAATGCCATAAGGTTCATAAAACTGAATCAAAGCTGAATACATATATAGAATAACTACTAACTGATAATATCTAAAAGCCTCTAACATTTAAAATAAGAAGTTGATGGGATAGGCCCCAACTAACTCACAACTGCTGTCTGAAAGTAACTGAAAAGTTGAAATATTGCGAATAACAAAATGACTAAATAAGTGCCATGACCTCGATAGATGAGGACTCACCACTGTAGTTGTAGATGATCAACTAAATTTGGCTAAGTACGGTCAGGAACTCAAGCGTTTAAACCTATGATATGAGATATCATAGCGCAAAGAAAGAGTATGCGCTAGTACTTTAAATGTACTGGTATGCTAGGTGAGGTTAGGCTGATATGCATGGGTTCACGTATATAATAATAATAACTAAACATCATGAAATAACTGGATGAGAGTATATGAAAGACTAGGAATACTGTAAGTACTGAACATCAATATCAAGTATATATCATGTGTCCGAATTAGTCTGAAGCTGAAGTACTGAGTTTCTGATAACTGATAATTGTAAGTCATGATCGTGTTGAACTGAATTGAGTTCTGTACTTAATACTTAATACTAGATACTGATAACTAAATAATGAAACTGTTATAGTGAGAGTTATATCTAATCGACATACCTCAATTATAGATTGATTTGGGGTCCAACCTGTAACCCCAGTTGGATAGGTTTTAGCACCATGCCCCAGGTTACAAATAGTACATAGGGAACCCTAATCTAGTAGGAACACTCATGAGATATATATGGTTATGTCAACCCTAGTCTAGCAGGAAGATGATTTACCTATGCTGGCTACGTAGTTCTGTAATTTAGGGACTGCTACTAAGGGTCAAGCCCTCTGCTAATAGGAATGCCCTCATACCTTGACTGAACTCACACTGATTCTGTTGACTGACCAAATGCTTCTGTTCGGGATACTACAAAATCTTTCTATTTTGATTGAAGACTAGACAACAGCTAAATTTTGGGTATTCAATACCCCAGGACTCGATAGCATAGATAATGAAATCATATCTCAACTCTAAAAGCAATACATATAGGTTATCATGCACAATTCCTTCACATAGACATTTTATCAAACACCTACGATACATAACTCTTGTACATGAGAATGAGCAATATATGAATATCATGACTACCACATTCAATAGCAAAATTCAAAGATTAAACATGGGGGTTACATAATTCAACATACATTCTAGTTAATTCACATGAAACTCAAATTATCCTTGACTTAAAAACCACACAACATCACATACATGAACATAGTTCCATTCAAAATGTAAATAATAATCTAAGTGATTGAAAAAGAATTCTTGAACTCCAAGGGTGGAAGGAACCCAAGGAAGAACACCTAAACATACCTTTATTGTTGAATTCGTGAGAATTATTAGTGAATTCTCGAGATTCGATCTTAGACTTGATGAACTAGGGTTTTGCTTTTGAGAGAATTTGTGAAATAATGAGTGAATTTTGCCCTTTGGGAGGCTTAATTTTGTGTTATGGTTGAATGAGGTAAGGGTAAACTGACCGAATTACCCCTACAAACTTGTAACTTAATACAAAAATTGTACCCAGTGACCCAATAGGCACTATACCGCGTTGATAGTATTGATGCGACTACCGACATGTCGCATCGATGGTAACGATACGATAGCCAATATGACACATCCTGATCATATTATCTTGCTATTTTGGTCATTCAAATGTGACTCAAATGATGTTCTAAAATTTCAAATCTCACCCGAGATGACCTATAGATAACCCTGATCATGAATCAATTTAAAAATTGATAATCTAAGGTTGAAAAGATCATAAATGATACCAATGAAATATCGAGGCCAAAAATGAGACTAAGTGTCAACACTTAGCTAAAATATTCTAAGTCTGGGACCTCTTTTTGCATTTCTATAAAGGACTGAAATGACTAGGACTTTGCAAAATCTTACAATATCTCCCTCTTGGAAACATTCGCCCTCGATGAGACTGATTAAGCTGAGAGGCACTGGGGTGCGAGTCTATACTGACATGCATATATGAAATATGACTAAATCTTGAGACATGACACATGGCTGAATTGATCCATGAATGCATGAATGATATGAGAATGATATGCAGCTTAAACTAAGCATGGAACAGAGTAAATCTAAGAAAGACTATTATCTTAGGATGAGTCTAAGTTTGCGGAAAAAAGATGAGGGTACTTGGTTCGCATGTCTACTTCTGCTTCCCAAGTGGCTCTCTAAACGGACTGGTTTCGCCAAAGAACTTTGACCAAGGGAACTTCTTTATTCCTTAGCCTGCGATTCTGATGATCAAGGATTTTGACTGGGACTTTTTTGTACTAGAGACTATTCTAAACATCTACACTCTCTACGGGGACTACAACTGTTGGGTCACCTATGCACTTCTTCAGCAATGAGACATAAAACATTGGGCGCACTGATGCTATGTCTTCATGCAACTCAAGTTCATAGGCTACCTTTCTGAAATAATTCAGAATCCTATAAGGACCAACATATCGGGGACTAAGCTTCCCCATCTTACCAAACCTGTTCGCCCCCTTCATATTAGAGATTTTCAAATACACATTGTAGATACCTAATTTTGTCCCTTCCAAAGCCCAATTTATTTATTTTTTATCTCACGTTATCCTACATACTCACCAATGTGATTAGACCTCACAAAAATACAAAAATAACTAAAATCCATAACAAATTGAGTGTTACCCTAACAAACTTTATCCTGAATAACTCACACCTCACTACCCTACCCTACCCCCAACCACCTACCCCTACCTCACTCATTGCCCTTCATGTTTTCCACTGGTTAACATATATACACCATCACACAATATACAAAGGAGGGAACAAAACTGAATTCCATTTTAAAGGGGTCCACAGGGAATATAATATCTACACAAGGGGGGTCACCATCAAGAGGGTCCAATTTCTATTTCCCAAACAAGAACATATAGCACACACAGAAAGGAAAAAAAAGGGAAACCTTGATCGCTGGACACTCACATACGAAAGAGAGGGTTGATAGGCATAGATAGAGAATTAAACACCCCCATCGCCATGCTCAACACATGAAAAACACATAAAAAATAGAGAGAGAGAGAGAAATACAGAGAGACAGAGATTCATAAAAAGAGAGCTATAGAGAGAGATCGAGAAGACAAAGAGTGATTGACAGGGGATTGGTGCAAACGTTTGATCCTTCGCCAAACTTTTTTTTAGTGGAAAACTTTCACCGAAATTGATTCTGATTCATCATCCGGTTAACCAGCTCATGAAGAGTCTAAATTTCTTTATTATTTCCTGGGATTTTCAAGGGAATTTGGCCGAAAACACTAAGTTTGGTTGGGAAACGTGGACTAGCAGCGAATTCTTCACTGAAATATGTCTAGTTTCAAATCAGTTTCTGTGTTTAGCTTTGTGTATGGGTTGGTTTTATTTTGTTTTTTTTTTACTTGATTCTTTGGTCTTTGTACTGTTCTGGGATTCGTAGTTCTGTTTGTCTTCGTCGATTCATTGGGTTCAATAGAAAGTTTCTATTTTTACGATACTGAGTTACAGTTTATTCGTCGTTGAGGTGCTATTAGGGCTTTCATATCTGGTTTTATTAAACACTATTATCAATGTAATACCAGAAGGTCTATTTCTTTAACCCATTCTCTCTTCTTTTGTTGAATTGGCTATGTTTGAGATTGAATGATTTGGTGGATGTTGGATGTCATTAATGTGAAATTCATATGATTACAATGCTTTAATTGTCGTTATGTTTATGTTGTTGATGTTAGATTTTGAGTTAAAAAATTGATTTGATAATGAATCATGTGTTGATTGTTGGTTGAAAAGAGAATTTGAGGTGGAATTGCGATTTGATAAAATAGTGAATTTAGATTAAGTTTGGTTCATTGTTGTTTTTGGAATGAGCATGAATATTATCGAAATGAAATAGAATCATGATGCGTCGAAATGGATAGGCAATATAGGTTCAGATAGGCAAATTTAGGAGTAATGCATTAATTGAATGCTTTGCATGATTAAATGTGTGTTTTGAACATTTTCCTAGTTATCTTATTTAATTCAGATGTATTTATTTGGCCGAGGAATGCCCCAAGGTATTTGTGTTTATTAACCGGGGAATGCCCCAAAGTATTTTGTTCCCGAACGACGTTCATGACAAAGGCCCGAGGCATCGGATTGGATCTTAGTCTAGAACTAGTATAGAATAGGACTTATATTTTTTGCAGTTTTTACTGTTTTGGACTATATAATCAGACTGGACATTATATTTTTGAGATTTGTTTTGTTTGTGTTTGTTTGTTTAATTGTTGTGTGTTTTATGTGGTTTATACATTCGTAGTGTCAAATTAGCCGATATACTCCACCAAGAGACCATGGTCGAACCACGGGATCAAGGGGTGCCTAACACCTTCTCCTCGGTCAACAAAATTACTTAGCCAGAATCTCTGTTCGTGAACCAGTTTAAAAAGGGTCAAATGATTTTGAAAAGGATTTTCCAAAGGTGACTGGGCACACTAAATTATGCCAAGTGGCGACTCTGAGTTTTGAATATAAAAGGTCCATTTCGAAAAAAAATTTCATCCTTTGTCACTTTGATAATAAAAATCCTTTTGACCTTTAAAATGAATCTTTTTGGAGTTAAAAAAGGGGTGTGACAACTCTGGCGACTCTACTATAGAACACTTTCAGAATTCGAGCTTATTTTTTTGGAGTTGTATCAGCTTATTTTGACACTATAGGTGTATAGACATTTTGTTTGTGTTATTTTGTGTTATTGTTTTATAACTGTTGTGCATCTATGTGCTTTTGTTTATAGTTTTTTTTGTGTTACTGCTTTATATCTGACATCATTTGCATAATCCGAGTCAATTCTTTCTGCAACAAGTCTGGAAGTACACGTCATGTACACGAACTCAAGTTGAGTCACCCTTATTTTAGGAGGGGGAGCCATCGTACGTATGGAGTGGGTGGAAAGCTGTTGCAGCCACTATCGACCATACGCTCCCCCGAATAGCCTTGTTAGTGAACCCCGACATAGGTCAGCCTTTAGGTCATGCTTATCAGCATCATATTAATACCTAGAGGGGCCCACTTGGTTCTTTGTAGGAGACTCACCTCTAAAGCATCCCTACGTGCTAAATGTTGCATATCTGAGAGTAACGTGGTCATTTGATGAACTGATTTGGGGAAAGCATGTGTCAAAAGTAAGGTGTGTAGGCAACGAAAAAAAAGGTGAATCAAAAAGAGTTTCCTAGTTTTTAGGGTTCTTTTTGGTTTTTGTTTTCCACAATTCAAAAAAATAGATTTTTTACTTTTTGTACTCATTTTTTAAAAATCAAAAACATCAAAAAGATTTTTCTTTTTTTTCCTTTAGCAAACACTCACAATTCGAAAACTCTAAAAAGATTATTTTTTTAGGATCTTCATATAAAAGAAAAATTCAAAAAAAGATGATAGAAGTTTTGTGCATTTCATATAACGAAAATACCAAAAGATTTTTTGTTCATAATTGTTGGTGTCATTTTATGTGAAGTTCAAATTAAAAATTCCAAAAATAGATTTTATTGACATTTTTCATCGTTTGTCTTTGGTAATGGCTCCTAATTCAAGGTTTAGTTTGCTATTTAGTCATTAATTGTCCAATCTGACGAACTACGCACCCTTGATTCTCCTCTCTCGGGAGTGAGATATGTAGGCAACCTATTGTTGGTTCGGGGATCTTATTTCAAAAAATCCAAAAGGATTTTCTTCATTCTTCACTTAGAGTAGGTGTTTCATATACATCTTTAAAAGAAAACCACAAAAAAAGATTTTCTTTTAATAGGTTCAAGTTTCATTTTTCATATGAAATTCAAATTCGAAAACCCAAAAAGATTTTTCTTTGCTAATTAGAAGTTTCATTTTGTATAGGAATATGAAAAATTCAAAAAGATTTTCGTCGATTCTTTTGATAATTTTATTTTCTTTTCTTATTAAAGTTTCAAGAAAAAAAAAGAAGAATGGAAAGAGAGTTTAATTGGCCATTTTGGCAAGACTTCATGAACTATGCACACTCGATTCTCCTCTCTCGGGAGCGAGATACGTAGGCGCCCTTATTGGGTTCGATGATATTTTCAAAAAGAAAAAGAAGGAAAAGAGGTTTTGAAAAACTATTGAACTCTAACACCTTTGTTACCTCTTGTTCAGTTAGTTTAAGGTGGTTGGTTTGTGGCATCCTGGATGGTCCTCCACATTACACCAAATCCATGGAAGAGTTAGTTTTGTCCAACAAAGATATGTAGAGTGAAATGATGGATCAAACAAAGAGTCATGAAAATGAGAGTTTCAAGTAAGAGATTAGGAGACTAAGGCAACAAATGACAGAAATGCACCGAGCTTGGGCCAGTGGATTGCCTCTTCCTCCATTTCCTGTTATTGATCCTACAAATACCTCAAGTTTTCCCCCTAAATTAGAGATTTAGTTTCCTACTATTGTTGATGCACTACAACATGAATCAGAGTTCATTCTAAGCCCAAAGCATCTCAATACTTCCACTACTTTTCCTCTAGCTCCTCAGTATAAGACTGCTACATTCACAATACCATACGTTATCTGTGATCTTGTTGCTCAATCCTCTACTGAGGCTTCTACATTGGCTAGCCGCCCAACGGTTGTGCTTCCCTATGCTGCTAGTATACCCTTGTTTAATACTCTTGATGATCATTGCTATACTCCTGATCCTACTTTTAAGCTAACTGGACCACCAAAATTTCTTAATAAGAAGCCTAGTGTGCCAGAAGAGCCAGGGAAAATGGTTGGAAAAATAAAAAGTGCAGGAAATTCCGTGAAAAGTTCCCTAAGACTTGCGAGTGAAGAAGATGTTTCATACAAAAATTAGGGCATCTCTTTAAGTGTTAATCCTCCTCCAAGCCTTGAGATATCAAAATTTGAGGAGCAAGATGGACATGAGGAATTCTTGAAACATTAGGGATAATATTGCAACCAATTAAAGGAAACTGGATGGGAGAAGAATGAGAAAGATACAATTGCTATTGTAGTTGGAGAACGGGCACATCCAAAAAGACGACGTTGTCGTTGCTGTCAGTCTCAAGCCCAAGTTCATACCCAAGCTCTCTATAATCCCTCTCAAAATCCATTATACTTTATTTCCCCACCTCCATATCTAGTATATAACCATATGTTCAACTTTTTTCTTACCAACTATGGCGTGCACCAACTCATCAGAATCATCCTCAAACTCCAAAAACATACCAAAGTCCTTCTAAGCTAGATTTTTATCCAAGCCAAACAATTAAATGAGGCCGAATTCGAGATATAACTTCACACCAATTGGAGAGTCATATGCCAATTTATTCTAGAGATTGGTATGGTGGGGCATGATCACTCCTATCCTTATGTATACTTCTAGCCCGCATTCAAGAAGTTTTGATCCTAATGCACGATGTGCGTATCATTCTGATGTTTAGGGTCATAGTATTGAATAGATTCGGGCTTTGAAAAGAGAAATTGAAAAGATGATTCAAGATAGATCAATTATGGTGCAGAATATTGACAGTGAGAAAAGCTCTAGTCATGCTGATATGCAAACCCGTGGCTAAGATGTCAGGCTGAGCAATTGAGAAGTCACCTCTCTCCCTCTTAGGAAGAGGTCTGGTGGTTTGTTTTATTTTATTTTCTGTTATCCAAATTATTTCAGGGTTGTAGTTCGAGATCTATCTATTTTGTTCCTTTGTCGTTATATTCAAACCCTTCTATTTTTTATTGTAATTAAATGGAGTGCCCCTTTTTCTTTGTGTTTTAAATATGTTTTGTTTGTTTTCTTTCCATATTACATTTTATGTTGACTCTAGTGATATGACATACTAACGAAATTTTCAGTCAGATTTTAAAATCTAGTTTAAGCATGAACATAAATCAGAGGGTTAAAGTTAGAAAAAGAGAGCATCTGAGAAAATAGGTAGAATACTGAGACATTTGGTGATAAGTTCAAGCCTTCTTTGAAAATTAAGGAAATTATTTTGAGAATCATAAGAATAACTTGGTCATAAATTGAAAAACATAGCTTAATTAGGTCAAATAGAGGATGTGTGATCCCGAGGAACAGAAAAATCAACTCCATGAAGTCATGAGTCCTTCAGCAAGAGGAAGGTATAACAAAGTGGAGTTATATACTGGACATGCTCAGAAGTAGTGATACAGACACTCAGTTCAGTCAGTGTTGTAAAAATGTCATACATGATCTTCATCTCCCACTTTTATATTGCATGTTATGTACTTGCATTTTTAAGGATTAATATGATGAAGGCATTTTATATTGCTATCTAAACATTGTGTCATCCTTTGTTTACCCCATTTGAGCCTTAGTTCTATTTTCTTTCGTACGCCTCTTTTTGAATCTGGATAGATTCTGCAACGTCCAAGAAAAAGTATCACAAAAAAAAGGGTCAGAAAAATTTCAAAAAAAAAGACAAAATGTGTCCAAAAAGAAAGAAAAGAAGAGTGTCAAGAAAATAGAGTCAAAAAACGAATCCCAAAGAGAAAAGAGCCAATAAAATAAAAATCAGATCATAAGAAAGAATAAGTTATCGGAACTATGCGTGACCTGATTCTCCTCTTTCGGCGGTGAGATACGTAGGCTGCCCTACTCTGGGCTCGGTCCAATCAAATAAATAGTTTAGAATTGCCCAGTCAAAAGAAACTGGGGCATGAGTTAATCCTCATTGTTTGAATCGATTCTAAAAGTTTTAAGTCCTACCCCACTTCAAGTGTCGTTTTGGCCCCATGCCATCCTCTCTTTCTAACCCCATCTAAAAGCTAAGTTCCAACCAAAGAAAGACCTTCAGATCAATCTTTAGGATGTTAAGGCTAAGCATGCAAGGGATTTGATGATACATTTAGGAACTACTGTCTTTCTCGACATAAGAAATCAAAAGAGAAATAAAGATGAGAGAGTCTTATTGTTGAAAACTTTCACGGGTATCATAAGATGGTGGTAAGTTGAGAGAGATGAAAATGAGAGAGTCTTATCGATGAAAACTCTCACGAGCACTGTAAGACGACTGTGAGTTAAGAGAAATGAAGATAAGAGAGTCTCATTAGTAAAAAACCCTTACAGATAACATAAACCAATGGTGAGCTGAGGAAAAAAAATTGAGAGAAGCTTGTTGGAAAAAACCCTTCAAGGTGCCACTAGCCGAATAAGGTCTTAAATGCAATTGACCTAAGGAAGCAACTCAATTTTGAGGTCATCAACTCAACAACAATTGGTAGAAAGTTTTGGATAGAAAGATCAGGCAGTTTAATTCGATATGCGTGTCATAATTATTAGAGTTGACTGTCATTTTCAGATAAACTTTTCTTTCATATTTTTTAACAGCGACATTCATTGTCGTTTCTTCTTCCCTTTAATTATATTTTTATTTTCTTGAGTCAGTTATCCAAATAAAACATAAATTATTGTCATTTTTCTCTTATCTTTGAGTCAAGTCCATGTCAAAACAAGTGAGAAAAGATTTCAAAACTAACTACCAGCTTCTTTAATTGCACAAAGCAAGACAATGGGCCAGTATATAAAAAAAACAAGATTGCAAGTCAGAACAAGGCAGACAGAAAGTTTTGCCAATAGACAAGTCTGAGAACTTATAGAAATACCAAGGTTCAAAGGATTTATCTGAAAAGCATGGCAAAGCAGAGATACTGTGTTTGTTTCAGAGTTATTTCCCTTAATATGTGTTTGGGTCAATGACACGATAAAACAGGGACAAGTGCCAGCAATCTGAAACAAAATGAAGGGAATGAACACTGGAGTAGGTATCTGGAAAGCCAAGTGCTGCAAGCCACCACTAAGTTTTTAACTGACAAATTTTCTTTGTTAAAATAGAGGCAAATTCGCTTCACTTAATTCAGCTACCATTGGAAATGCCCATCCTTGAGAATTTACTTTCTGTTCAGGACCCTCCTGAAAAATGAGATTTTACTTTATGTTCAGGACCCTCCTGGAAGATGGGACTTTACTTTCTGTTCAGTACCCTCCTGAAAAATGGGACTTTACTTTCTGTTCAGGACCCTCCTAAAAAATGGGATTTTACTTTATGTTCAAGACCCTCCTAGAAAATGGAAATTTACTTTCTGCTCAGGACCTTCCTGGAAAATGGGAATTACTTTATGTTCAGGACCCTCCTAGAAAATAGAATTTTACCTTCTATTTGGACCCTCCTGAAAAATAGGACATTACTTTATGTTCAGGACCCTCCTGAAAAATGGGAATTTACTTTCTGTTGAAGAACCTCATGGAAACTAGGACTTTACTTTCTGTTCAGGACCCTCCTGAAAAATGGAATTTTACTTTATGTTCAGGACCCTCCTGGAAAATGGAACTTTACTTTTTGCTCAGAACCCTCTTGAAAAATGAGAATTTACTTTCTAATCAGGACCCTCCTGGAAAATGGGATTTTACTTTCTGTTCAGGACCCTCCTGGAAAATGGGAATTTACTTTATGTATAGGACCCTCCTGAAAAATGGGATTTTACTGTCTATTCAAGACCCTCTTGGAAAATGGGATTTTACTTTTTCCTCAGGACCCTCCTGGAAAATGGGATTTTACTTTCTGTTCAGGACCCTCCTGAAAAATGGGATTTTACTTCTGTTTAGGACCCTCCTAAAAAATAGGATTTTACTTTTTGTTCAGGATCCTCCTAAAAAATGGGATTTTACTTTCTGTTTAGGACCCTCCTAAAAATGGGAATTTATTTTATGTTCAAGACCCTCCTGGAAAATGGGACCATATTTTCAAAACACGAAACCCTTCTTTATCATAATCTTTGTTCGGGATAGCTTTCGTTCTAGTTAATTTTGGTTTCAGGAGCATGCTTGAAGAACATGGTGAGGAAATTATAAGTCAGGGGCCCACCTGAAGAAAAGAGTGATGAAATTGGAAGTTGATTGAATTTCCAAGTCAGGAGCCTGCCTGAAGAACAGGGTGAAGAAATTGAAAGTCAAGCAATAAGGTAAAGCAATTAAAATCTGAACAACAAGTTGAAGAAAATGTAAGTCAGGAGCCCACCTGAAGAATAGGGTGATGAAATAGCAAGTCAAGAGTCAAGGAAAATTACATAGATTAGGACTTTTGTAATTTTATTTATTTTTTTAACCCTTGTAATTATTTATTTTTGATGTAATGACAGAGCCGTGGATCGAAACCTCGATAGGGCCTCACTCGACTCTCCAACTCGGTATAGTTCCCCTCCTCCTAACCATTTAAGATAGCTGTGATTTGATTCACTCATAACTTGAGTAGGTAGGGTGTCCAAAGTCCAACTCGGTTGTCCTTCTTTCTTATGTTTCTTTCCATGAATAATGGTAGGGTCGAAATTTGATCTTGTTGTCTACTTTTTTGTTTGAAAACACGTTGTGTTTACACCCAAAAAGAGGCATGATGTAGACACGTAATTTTGTCCCTCCCAAAGCCCAATTTATTCATTTTTTACCTCACGTTATCCTACACCCTCACCCATGTGATTAGACCTCACAAAAATACAAAAATAACCAAAATCCATAACAAATTGAGTCTTACCCTAACAAACTTTATCCTAACCAACTCACACCTCACTACCCTACCCCATCCCCAACCACCTACCTCTACCCTACTCATTGCCCTTCATGTTTTCCACTGGTCAACATATATACACTATCACACAATATACAAAGGGGGGAGAAAAACTTAATTCCATTTGAAAGGGGTCCACAGGGAATATAATATATACACAATAGAGGGTCACCATAAAGGGGGGCCAATTTCCATTTCCAAAACAAGAACACACAACACACACAAAAAGGAGAAAAAGGTAGACCTTGATCGCTAGACACTCACATACGAAAGAGAGGGTTGATAGGCATACACAAAGAATTAAACCCCCCATCGTCACTCTCAACACACGAAAAACACATAAAAATAGAGAGAGAGTAACACAGAGAGAGAGTCACGAAGAGAAAGCTATAGTGGGAGATCGAGAAGATAAAGAGTGATCGATAGGGGATTGGTACGAATGTTCACTCCTTCATCAAGCTTTATTTTCGATGGAAAACTTTCACCGAAATTGATTCCAGTTCATCATCTGGTTAACCAGCTCACGAAGAGTCCAAATTTCTTCATTATTTGCTGGGATTTTCAAGGGAATTTGGCTGAAAACACTAAGTTTAGCTGGGAAACATGGACCAGTAGCAATTTTTAACTGAAATATATCCCGTTTTGAATCAGTTTCTATGTTTAGCCTTTTGTACAGGTTGGGTTTATTCTGTTTCTTTCCACTTGATTCTTTGGTCTTCGTACTATTTTGGGATTCATAGTTCTATCTGTTTCCGTTGATTCATTGGGGTTAGTAGCTGGTTTTTATTTTTGTGATACCGAGTTTCGAGTTTGTTCATCGTTGACATGCTATTCAGGCTTTCAGATCTGGTATTCTTAAACACTGTGATCAATGTAATATCGGAAGGTCCAATTCTACGTAATATCGGAAGGTCCATTTCTTTAACCCATTCTCTCTTCTTTTATTGAATTGGCTATGTTTGAGATTGAATAATTTGGTGGATGTTGGATGACATTAATATGAAATTCATATGATTACCATGCTTTAATTGTCGTTATGTTTATATTGTTGATGTTGGATTCTGATTTAAAAAATTGATTTGATAACCGAAGAATATGTTGATTGTTGGTTGAAAAGAAAATTTAGGGTGGAATTGTGATTTAATGAAATAGTGAATTTAGATTAACTTTGGTTCACTGCTATTTTTGGAATGAGCATGAATATTATCGGAATATAATAGAATCATGATGCGCTGAAATGGATAGGCAATATATGTTCGGGTAGGCAAATTTAGGCGTAATATGTTAATTGAATGCGTTGAATGTTTAAATGTGTGTTTTGAACATTTTTCTAGTTATCTTATTTAATTTAGATGTATTCATTTTGCAGGGGAATGCCCCGAAGTATTTTGTACCCGGAAGACGTTCGTGATGAAGGCTCGAGGCATCGAGTTGGAGCTTAGTCTAGCACTAGTAGAGAATAGGACTTTTAATTTTTGTAGTTTTTTCTGTTTTGGACTGTATAATTGGACTGGACATTATATTTTTCAGTTTTGTTTTGTTTGTATTTGTTTAATAGTTGTGTGTTTTATGTGGTTTATACATTTGTAGTGTCAAATTAGCCGATATGCTCCACTAAGCAACCATGGTCAAACCACGAGATCGAGAGGTGCCTAATACCTTCCCCTCGGTCAACAGAATTACTTAGCTAGAATCTCTATTCGAGAACGAGTTTAAAAAGGGTCAAATCATTTTGAAAAGGATTTTCCAAAGGTAACTTGGCACACCAGATTATGCCAAGTGGCGACTTTGAGTTTTGAATATAAAAGGTCCTTTTCGAAACAAATTTTCATCGTTTGTCACTTTGATAATAAAAACCCTTTCGACCCTTAAAATGAATCTTTTTGGAGTTAAAAGGGGGTGTGACACACATAATCACCAGTCTTAAATTCAAGATCTTTCCTTCTAACATATGCATAAGATTTTTGTCGGCTCTGAGCTGCCTTAAGCCTCTCCTTGATCAACTACACTTTCTCTAAATCATCAAATACCAAGTTAGGCCCCACTACCGCAGCCTCACCAACTTTAAACCAACCAATGGGAGATCTACATCATCTCCCATAAAAATCCTCAAATAGAGCCATCTGAATACTAGAATGATAGTTGTTATTCTATGCAAACTCAATCAAAGGTAAGTGGTAATCCCAAGTGCCCTTAAAATCAATGACACACGATCTCAACATATCTTCTAAAGTTTGAATGGTCCTTTCTGCTTGACTATCTATCTAAGGGAGAAAGGTTGTACTAAGATGGACTTAGTTACCAAGACCCTTCTAAAAAGATTTCCAAAAGTGAGAGGTGAATTGCGTACCTCTATCTTAAATGATGGACAATGGGACACCATGTAACCAAACCATCTCTCTAATATAGATCCTGGCTTAGTCCTCGGTTGAATAGGAAGTGTGAACTGGCAAGAAATGGGCTGATTCGGTCATCCTTCCCATAATGACCAAAATAAAATCAAGTTGTTGATGAGTACGAGGTAAACCTGTCATAAAATCCATGTTCACTTTCTCCTACTTCCAAGAGGGATTACTGAACTCCTTCATTGACCTACTAGGCTTTTGATGTTCAATATTAACCTGATGACACATGGAGCACTTAGCTACAAACTCTGTAATATCTCTCTTCATCCCACTCCACCAATAGATTTCCTGCAGATCAGATACATCTTTGTGGCCCCTGTATAAATAGAGTAGCGCATACCATGCGCTTCAGCAAGAATTTGGTGTCTCACATCATCTACACATGGAACACATAATTTACCTTGGCAATGCAACACACCATCTCTTCCTTGGGAGAAAGCCTCTACTTTATAGTCTCTAACTGAATCTTTCAGCTAAACTAAACTGAGATCTTTTTCCTGTTTTTCTTTCACTTCAGAAACTAAAAAAGACTGAACTATTCTGCACCCAAACACTTCCCTCAGCCGGATCAACCAAACGGACACCTATTATGGCAAGCTGATGAACTTCCTGAACTAAATTTTTCTTACCAGCGTGAGCAAACTACCCATGGATAACCTACTAAGGGCATGTGCCACGACATTGGCCTTGCCCAGATGATACAGAACACTTATGTCATAGTATTTCAATAACTCTAACCACCTTTTCTGACACAATTTTAGGTCTTTTTGTGAAAACACATATGGGATAAATCAACATGCATCCCATAAAAATAGTGCCACCAAATCTTTAAGGCAAAAACAACGGCTGCTAATTCAAGATCATGGGTGGGATAATTCTTTTCATGGGTCTTAAGTTTTCTAGAGGTATAGGCCACAAACTTACCCCTATGCATCAAAACACACCCTAAGACAACTCTGGAAACATCACAATATACTACAAATCTATCTGAACCATCAAGCAAAGTTAAGGTTGTAGTGAGTCGAGTCTTCAACTCCCGAAAAATCTTCTCACAAGAATTCGACCACTGAAATCTAACTTTATTCTGAGTCAATATGGGATGCAATTGATGAAAATCCTTCAAGAAACCATCGGTAATAGCCATCCTAACCAAAGAAATTCCTGATATCTGATGGAGAAATAGGTCAGGGCCAGTTTCTCGTTGCTTTGGTCTTTTGAGAATCAACTCTAATGCCATCACTGAAAACTTTCTGACCAAGGAAAGCTACTGACCTTAGCCAAAATTTTTATTTACTGAGTTTGGAGAAAAACTAATGGGCTTTGAGATTCTGCAATACTATTCTGAGATAGTCTGCATGGTCTGTCATTGGTAAAGACTATGACGAATATGTCCAAGTACTAATCGAACATGTGGTTCATCAAGTTCATGAAATCTACTGAGGCATTAGTATGACCAAATGACAAGACTAGAAATTCAAAGTGACTATACCGGGTTCTAAAAGTTGTTTTCGAAATGTCACATTCTCTGACTCTGAGCTGATATTAGCTGGATTTGAGGTCTATCCTAGAAAAGTAATTGGCACCCTGAAGTTGGTCAAACAAGTCATTGGTTCTAAAAAGTAGGTATTTATTCTTGATGGTGACTTTGTTCAACTGACGGTATTCTATATACATTCTAAGAGAACTGTCTTTCTTTCGGATGAATAGAACTGGTGCACATTGGGCCTGATGAATCCTTTGTCTAAGAGGTACTACAACTGTTATTTTAACTCTTTAAGTTTGGCTGGAGCCATTCTATATGGCAGAATAGAGATGGGATGAGTATCAGGAAGGAGGTAATCAAGCCAAGTAGCACAACTCTTTCTACCCATCCTGTATATTGTCCCCTTTGTTCCGTTCCGTGTTGAAATGGAAGCAACATTTATTACTTATTATTTTATTAAGTCGATTTTCATTTCGGGAGAAACTCTGGGGAGATCTTTGGGAAACACATTTGGAAATTCACTTACAACTAGAACTGACTCAAGGTTAGGAGTTTCGGAACTAGAGTCTTTAACTCAAAAAAGATGATAGACACACCCCTTGGATATCATTTTTCTCGCTCTAAGGTATGAAATAAGTTGACGCTTAAGTGCTGAAGTACTACCCCTCTATTCTAGGATAGGTTTATTGGGGAACTCAAAATAGAACACTCTGTTTCTACAATCAATTGAAACATAGCATGAATGGAGCCAATACATGCCGAAAATGACATCAAAATCCATCATTTCTAGCTCTACAAGGTCTACTGAAGTAATTTTTTGAGACACCATAATCGGACAATTCCTGTATACCCGTTGGCCTATGATAGACTTACCCACTGGCTAGAGACTGAGAAAGGCTCTGTTAGGATTTTGGGACTGACTCCAAAGTTGACGGCTATGTAAAGAGTTACAAAAGATAGAAAAGCTGCAGGACCTAACAAAGCATAAACATATAAGTAAAAGACTTGCAACGTACTAGTAACTACATTAAGAGAACTCTCCTGATCCTGTCGAAACTGAAGTGAATACAGCCTATTTAGGTGCTGCCCACTGGTGGCACTACTATTGAGATAGATGATCGTACTGAACTAGGGGACGGTTATGATGACTTTGCGAACCCACCTGAGGATATTCTCTGATCGTATGTCCTGGATTACCACACCTAAAACACACATCGATGCAAGCTCTATAGACACCTTGATGATTTCTGCCACACATCTAACAAAGAGGATTTGTTTGGGAACTGTTCACACTACCCTGAGATTAAGAGCCTGACACCCTATCCTTATTATCATTCTTCAATTTAGGCATCAGCGCACTAGCCAAAAAAGGAGCTGGGACTGAAGATTTTGGGTGGAACTGAGGACGGTTACCACTTTCTAACTTTGGCTGAGCAAAACTAAAGCTACCTATTCTAAGCCTCTTATTTTCCCTTTCTTTCTCCTTAGTCTTTTGTTTCTCAATCTATTAAGCATGGACCATCAACCTAGCCAATTCCATCTCTTTAATTAGCATTGAGGTCCTACATTCCTTGACCACACTATTAGATACACCGGAGACAAACTTGCTCATCTTAGACCAGCTATCAGCTATCACGTGAGGAGTATACCTGGCTAATTGAGTAAACACGAGGGAATACTCTTTCACACTCATATTGCCCTGCTTTAGATTGATAAACTCTAACACCTTAGCCTTCCTTAACTCCAATAGAAAGAAACTATCTAAAAAGGCAGTAGCAAACTCCTCTTATTCAATAGGACCTGCATCTGTACCTATATCTACCTTCCACTGCTTAAACCATGTATGTTATATCCAAAAACTGATAGGAATCTAACTTAGCATTCTTACTAGCGGTTACCACTATAATGTCTGTTACTTTCTGCACAATGTCAAGGAATTTTGTGGATCCTCTTCAGATTAGACCCTGAAAATGAAAGAGGGTTCATTTGGGTGAAGTCACGAATTCTAGATGCAGTGGTATTGGCCACTGGGTTGGCCTAACCAGTAGTTGGTCAAATATTTTAAGTTGCCAAAAAATAGGCTAGAGTAGTGAAAGCTTGTCACGACCCAAACTAGGGCCCTGGCCGTGATGAGCATTCCGAATCATGAAGGCTTGAAACACCCCTATCTATCTGGTAATCAAGCACATAATTCATATGATAATAAGATATGTGGAAGATACACAATTTTATGGAAACATGGTCATAAATCAAATTAAATCAACAAAGGGGAAATAATGTCCCACAACATCTATCGACATCTGAACAACCGTCTGCGAAATCTCTAATACATGACTGAAATAAATTACTGTCTGAAAACTAGGACAAGGCCCCAGTAGACCCAAAACTACTAAATGACAAATGAACTGACAGACATCAGGCCTTCCGAAATATAGAAGGCTCACTACTTGATTTTCCAAATCTTTCGGAAGAGAACTACTAGTTATCTGGACCCCTAAATAGTGCCTCCAAACCTGGGAGGGAAGGGGGTCAATACAAAAGTAATGGTACGCAGAGAAATCAAAAACAAAATATAATAATTTTTTTCCAAATATAGCTGAGAGCCATTATAAAGCAGTTTCATATCAAATCATTTGAAAACACATAGGCATAATGTAATAGTTTTCAACAACAATGTAATGCAACTGAGCTAGGTGGAATACCCTACATATAATATTTACACCAACTGTCAAATCTCGGTTGCCGCCGAGATTCGAGTATAAGTGAGGGGAAGACACACAAGATCACACAGCAGGGTGTCTCGACCCAATAAAGTATAATAGTGCCCAAGATCACTTAGCCTAGGCTCCTAACCATAGTCATAATTTGGGAATGAAATAAAGTCCAGTACACAAGATCACTTAGCCTGGTACCAAATCCCCATGTCGGAAACACGGTTTCAAGCGATGAGCCCTTACACTCAAACGCCTTCTTCGGCATCCACCTATCTCATGTCAAATCAATTCATCAAACTCTATTTAATTGAATCACATATCTTATTCTGTAGGGTATCGTCATACCCGACTTGCAAGCCATCATTATCACATCACTCTTTCATGCAACCATTATATTCATCATATTTCAACATAACAACCCTCTCATTGCAAGTCAAAACCATGACCATTTTTAAAATATTTCATGTCACGCTTGTCAAGATGATTTCAAAGATTTCACATCATATGAGAATTTAAAACGATATCATATAAAGAGAGGGATTTTATATAATTCATGCTCTCAAGTTAAAATATTTTCAGAATACATACATATACATATATCATATATCAAACCACTTCAAGAATAGGCCTAAAGACCAAATCAATATCATAAAACATTTAAAACAGGATTATATTCATAATTTTAAAACCCCCATTTTTAAAACATGAATTTTTAAGCCCATGAGATTTTTGAGATAACCCCACGCACCTCTATATGCAAATATGATAGGTGCTTCTTGAAGCCTACGTTATGGGGATTCCAAATATGCAATTAGTTTCAAAAACTCATGGTTGAATAATGAGTTGCTTAGGTTTTTATTTAGAAACCCTAAGGAGAGTTCTTGAGCAATTTTTATGAATGAAGGTGTATTTTGGGGTATTTGGGAACTGAATTTCGTGTTTATGGCTAAATAAGGGTGGGAAAAGGACTATTTTGCCCCAAAAATGGAGTGTTTAAGTCACGTGAGTAAAAATATATGTGGCGCACACCTTATCACATAATTTAGGTTGTGTGGCGCACTCTTTATCGTACACATTAGGTTGTGCGTCGTACACCTTATGGCATAAGTTAGGGTGTGCGTCACACACTTTATGCTGCACGACACACTCCACTTTGGAAAGCCATAACTTCTTCATCGAGTGTTGGATTTTTTGTGAAATTGGTATCGCTGGAAATATAATTTGAATACCTTTCATTTGATATATAGTAGGCACTCTAATTCAATATATACAAATAGTAATGGTCGATTGAAGTTGTCCTAAGTTTCAACGCTCACTAAAATTCGAACGATAGGAAAACTTTCAACTTATCCTTGAGCTTGGGGACCTTTATGATCTCAACTCATGATCAAATAGGTTTCAACACTACATAATTTATTAACACACTAAACTTGTATTGGATTTATGGCTTTTGGAACCTTTACGTGAAGGAAATGATGATTTTCGTTCTCGTTTGAAATGCGGGGTGTTACATTATCTCCCCCTTGGGATCATTTGTCCCCGAATGATGGGTAGGAATTTGTTGAAGCTTAAAGGTATGGAATAACGCGGACATGATGAGCCTTATAAGAAAGGACATAACTGATCTGAAATATTTAAACTTCTATAATGAAACTGAATTCTGAGCTAACTTGACTTTTCTTGCTTCAAGAAGCTGATTCGTGCTGAAAATTTAGGATTCCCTTGAAATATTCATGATCCAATCATACATATTGAAATTTGGAAGTGATAACTTATGCAAGTAGGAATCATAAGACATCAAGACTTAGATCGTACAAAGGTATTACACTATCTGAGTTGAAATACTTGAAAAATTTTGAGATTATACGTTGAACTCTTATGCACCGAGTCATGAATAGATAGCTGAATCTGAAACATGATGCTTGGAATGAACTGAACTCACAATTTATATGGATGGAATATATAATCTCTTAGGAATGGCCATACGCATGAGACTTTGGATAGTAGGACTAGGTGAAAAGGTGGAAAAACCATAGTAACTTGTCTGCCCGACTGTTATATTGAGTAACAAACTGAATTATACCAGACACTTATACTCAACTGGAGTATCTCTTCAACACTCTCTCTAAGGAAGCCACGAATCTTGGGTATGGATTACATAAGACATCCAACTGAGGGAAATCACAACATTTACACTACGCTGCAGTCTGTAATATAGACATATAACTCATAAATTAGGATAGAATTTCCAGGCCTTAGTCAATGCGACTTCTTACTTTAAAGATTAGCACACTCCTCGAATACTCCTTTAACTGTACTATTACCCGTAGATACCACATTCATCCGATCCAACTTATTTGTTCTTGTATTTGCATTTATAAATCTTTCTACTAATGTCTATAGTAACTTAAATCCTCTTCACCATGATCAGTCCTAACTCCAACTCGCAAAATACTACATGCCACTCCATGATACAAGTATAAACCATAAGATTCCACCTTCTATATCTCTTAAAAGATCACACCCTAAGCCTATCATGCCTTACCACTTCAATGGATAACTCTGAACTATTACTACGAAGTCGTTAGCGCATATAGAGTTCCTTAACAAAAATTCCAACATGTCATTCAAGCCTACCTCTATAACCACATATGAACTTCAAAGTAAACACTCATAAAGACACACTTCACATATTATACTAACCATCTATCGATATAGCTCCCATACTCTACCTCAAGAACATACACACACACACACCTTTCAGCTAACCATCACATGCATCAAAGACTTGGCCCCAACCTTACTTTGCACTTATGGCCTTATCTAAAATAAGCATACTATGATCTTCCACCAACTAGAAACATTTACTAATCACCACTACCATCAAATAAAGAGAAGTCACTAAAGATTAGAACATAAGATCTTGAAGCATGGAAGAATGTTATATGAAACTTGACACTTAACTGAGGCCTGGGGAATAGCAAATCAACATCCGGGATTTATCAAAGAAAAAAAATCTGAATTGGGGCATACATGGCTATGAACTATATTCCACCTATCGTAAAGAGTATAGCATGAATTATGCAAACTGAGCACACTATAAAGAGTGAATACATGAGTCATGAGCTGTATGACCTTAATTTAGAGTTCATAACATATGGACTATGATTTCGACGGCTGAATGAACTGAAGTTCCTCATTTAGGAATCTAGAAGAGCACGTGATTTTCTATCATATACATGAACATGAACTATGATCATGAACTGAAACGTGAGGTATGAGTAGGTATTAGGATAACTGAAAAATACTGAGACCGGAATGGGTTGTGCCTCACTCTTCCTTTCTGATGTTCTATGTCATACTGACATCACTACAAGAATCTAAAAGCCTGACTTGGTTAATCGCTCTATCATCTCCCCCTTAGCTACAAGCCATCATATTAAGTTTGGGAGATCCCTTACTAGACTCTAAACTGAAGTACACTCACTGCACTCTGGGGTCTACAAAACTACTACACACGCATATCATGGCACTTAACCCGAATGACTACACTTGAAAGTGGAAAACCCACTGTTAATACTACATTCTGAGATACACTTTATCATTCTATAGACCCAGTAGTCATCATATAATACTTGCACACTTAATAACTTCGGGTCTTCATGGGTATCCCCATAGTCGGAGTGCACACCCTCTAGTGCTTCAACTCTTATTTCTATTAGTTCAACCTTCAAAAACTCAAACTTAGAATCTAGCACTCAACATGGATATCACTAAGCCTTCAATGAATCATACTACTTCTGACATAGCCTACCAATATCGCGACTCTAAACTTACATCTCTCTACTATGAGAATCAAGATCATATAAAAAGGCTCAACACTATCAATCAAAACTCCTTAACTTGGCTAGTTAGAACACCATATACCATTTAACTAGTCTTTCTCCACCTAGCAACTCAACGGTACCACTCATCACACAAACGTGTAATAGTCTTAGAAAATACTGCAACCTCAGATCACCTTGGGCATACTTCTACATTATATATGCAACATCATTCTTTACTACAAATCAAATAAACTTAAGCTCTTACATATACCGTTTAAGCCTATTATATTACTTCCATAAAACTAGTATCATTAACTAAGAAATCATCGAATCCACCTTCATGGACATCAATTGTTCAAAACTTAATGTCTAGTGATAAACATGATTTTACAACCCAACCTTACGCATGATTCTCACTTGGATACCATGAAATAAACATCAAGAAACACTAGTACACTAGAACTTTCAAACACCAAATAATTGATCTTGACCTTACGGTCTTCCTTATCATAACTTATTAGCACGTACTATTTTAACACATTAAGCCTACTAATTTTTTTCCCACAAAACATACATCATTAATCTCATGCCACTATTTTTACCACCACATTCTTCTCACAAGTATTACTAGTTTACAATTACCAACAAAAACAAGGTCAAGGGGGTAAAGGTACATAATAGACATGATCAACCTTAATCTTATATTATAACCCCATACAATCTTTTCTAATTATACGGATTTCTCACCTCATACTTACTTACCTAAACATACATTTAGACTACCTTCAAATTCCACAAATAACCATGAGTCTATACTTACAACTTACTGGCTAATATAGCCATTTTTACACTTTTAGCTACCGACAAATCACCCTAACTAACAACTCCTTCTCTACCTTCTACTAAACTAACACACAAGGACGAATCACCTCTTTACCAACTCAATCTCATGCAAACAGATTCAGCTATATATATATTAAACCAACACAAGAACAACAAGTTGGACAACAAGTTGCTAGTGAATCGAAATAGGCCGCACACAGCTTCACTAGACTTTGATTTTGTATTTTGAACAAGAAAATAAGATGAATGACAAGTCAACTAGCTAGTGAATCGAAACAGCCCCACACAGCTTCACTAGACTTTATTTTTTTCAACAACACCTTGATGACAAGATTACATGAGATAGAAATTTAATATGCAATATCCAATAAACTAATAATACACATCTTACTCTGTACAAATAAAATCAGAGTCAAACACTTCCTCCACGGACTACCATACCATCCACACATGCTACTAGTTACCACATTAGTCTATCATCATAAGGGGTAAATCATTCTCGAACATTGGTTATTCAACTAAAATATTCATTTACACAAAAGTCACCCCCGCTCTGACTTCGAACTTTGTGACTTCATATCACCAATTTCTTGATCTAATTTCACTACCAATAGGTCATAACAACAACACTTTTAACGCATACTAATATTCGGGTGGAAATACAGTTCCAACATTCTACTACACATTATCTCTCCTTAAGCAAGACATTTGTAACATAAATTTGAAGGGGACTAAATGTAATTAATACCTCAAGCTGAAAAGCACGATTCCATCAGGATCAATGTTTACATCGGAATCAATACACATTGAAGCACTAATGGACTTTTCTCAAGTCCTTGCACAAATTTTAACTCTTATATGGTTAAATCAAAAAGTACCATACCATTTAGATTCTAAACTTCTGCACTTGAATCACCTCAATAACGAGACATATCTGAGGACATTAGAGTAAGGAAAAAATTTGGTATGACTTTTTTTACTTTTGTATGGACAACACCATAGCATGAATTAGAGTATGAAAGAGGAATATTTTGATTCTATTGCATGAACTAGAACATGAAGAAAGAGTGATATTCCTAAATGACTAGTAGCCTCCTGGTTAGAAGTGGGCGCGCTACACACCCATAAACAAGACTCTACCCGACGCGATTTCACAGATACCCTGGGACCATGAACCGTGCTTTGATACCAAGTTTGTCACTACCCGAATCGGGCCCCTGGCCATGACGAGCATTCCAAACCATGAAGGCCCAAAATACCCCTATCTATCTGGTAAATAATTCATATGATAATAAGATATGTGAAAGATACATAATATTACGGAAAATATGGTCATAAATCAAATGAAATCAACAAAGGGGACATAATGTCCAACAACATCGATCAACATCTGAACAACCGTCTGTCAAATATCTAATAAATGACTAAATTAAATTACTATCTGAAAACTGGGACAAGGCCCCCAGTAGAACCAAAACTACTAAATGATAAAATGAACTGACAGACATCAAGCCTTCCGAAATATACAAGGCTCACCACTTGATTCTGCAAATCTGTTGGAAGAGATCTACTGGTTATCTGGACACCTAAATTGTGCCTCCAAACCTAGGAGGGAAGTGGGTCAATACAAAAATAGTGGTACGCAGAGAGATAAAAACAAAATATAATAATTTTTTTCCAAATATAGGTGAGAGCCATTATAAAGCAGTTTTATATCAAATAATTTGAAAACACATGGGCATAATGTAATAGTTTTCAACAACAATGTAATGCAGCTGAGCTAGGTGGAATACCCTACATATAACATTTACACCAACTGTCAAATCTTGGTTGCCGCCGAGATTAGAGTATAAGTGAGGGGAAGACACACAAGATCACACAGCAGTGTGTCTCGACCCAATAAAGTATAGTAGTGCCCAAGATCACTTAGCCTGGGCTCCTAACCATAGTCCTAATTTGGGAATGACATAAAGTCAAGTATAAAAGATCACTTAGCCTGGTACCAAATCCCCATGTCGGAAACACGGTTTCAAGCGATGAGCCCTTACACTCAAACGCCTTCTTTAGGCATCCACCTATCTCATTTAAAATCAATGCATCAAACTCCATTTAATTCAATCACATATCTTATTCTGTAGGGTATGGTATCGTCATACCCGACTTGCAAACCATCATTATCACATCACTCTTTCATGCAACCATTATATTCATCATATTTCAACATAACAACCCTCTCATTGCAAGTCAAAACCATGACCATTTTCAAAATATTTCATGTCACGCTTGTCAAGATGATTTCAAAGATTTCACATCATATGAGAATTTAAAACGAGATCATAAAAAGAGAGAGATTTCATATAATTCATGCTCTTAAGTTAATATCTTTTTGGAATACATGCATGTACATATATCATATATTAAACCACTTCGGGAATAGGCCTAAAGACCAAATCAATATCATAAAACGTTAAAAACGGGATTATATTCATAATTTCAAAACCCCCATTTTTAAAACATGAATTTTTAAGCCCATGAGCTTTTTGAGATAACCCCACGTACCTCTATATGCAAATATGATAGATGCTTCATGAAGCCTACGATCTGGGGATTCCAAATATGCAATTAGTTTCAAAACCCCACAGTCGAATCTTAAGTTGCTTGGGTTTTTATTTAGAAACCCTAAGGAGAGTTCTTGAGCAATTTTGATGAATGAAGGTGTATTTTGGGGTATTTGGGAACTGAATTGTGTGTTTATGGCTAAATAAGGATGGAAAAAGGACCATTTTGCCCTAAAAACGGAGTGTTTAAGTCACTTGAGTAATAATATAGGTGGCACACACCTTATTGCATAATATAGGTTGTGCAGCATACTCTTTATCGCACACATTAGGTTGTGCATAACACCTTATGGCATAAGTTAGGGTGTACGTCACACACTTTATGCTGCACGACACACTCCACTTTGGAAAGCCATAACTTTTTCCTCGGGTGTTGGATTTTTATGAAATTAGTATCGCTGGAAATATAATTTGAATACCTTTCATTTGACATATAGTAGGCACTCTAATTCAATATATACAAATAGTAATAGTCAATTGAAGTTGTCCTAAGTTTCAACACTCACTAAAATTCGAACGATAG
>NC_061112.1:88624098-88667464 GCF_002878395.1 Capsicum annuum | reverse complement strand
CACAGACTGAAATAGTAGAGGAAGACACTCTAGAAAAAATACTTAACACCCTAACTACGCTTTCAATGAAAGTGGACAGTATGGGTAATGAGATAGACAAGCTAAAGACTAATGAAGATAAACTGAAGTCTATAGCTACAAATCAGCTAACTCAGCAGTGTGCAGAGCTATGTCGATCGGAAGACATTAAAAATCCAGAGCTAGAAGAAGACGTTGGGACACTCCATAAAACCCATAACATTTATCAATCTACTTCTGCAGGTACAAGCAAAGGAGTTAATAGACCAAGATACCAGAATGTAAATATGAACAAAATATTTGAAAAACCATTTACCCCAAGAACACAAAAAGACCATTTATTCATACCCCCACAAGTTAACACATACCGAGATAGCCTAAACCAAGACAAAAAAGTATACAACTACACCGCCCAGAAATACATAGAAAATATATACAGAGTACAAACCTTTCTAAACCATAACCCCAGAGCTACAGACATCAAAGAACTAAATACCAATTATATAATCCAAAAACTACAAGGATACAATAAATTAATCGCACTACCCAAAACTAACCCAAGCCTAGTTAAAACCTGTTTTGACTATGGACTACTAAATACCATATATACCCAAGACGGAGAAGAGCTAACAGCTATGGAGGAATTATACAAAATATTCACTACCTACAAAAGAATAACAAAAGGAAATTTATTTTATATAAAGTGTTATACTGCACCAGCAGAGATATTATATGATGAAATAAAACCAGTTATACAAGTTGTAAAGATAGGACTAACAAGAGATATGATTATTCCAGAAGATATTACGCAACAACCAGAGATACCCAGAATTGAGATACCAGATTTTTATGCAAATAAAAGACTTATTGGACTAGCTACGATCATTCAAGAATTAGCAAATAATTATACGAACGGAAACCCAATATGGAGCTACTATTCAAGAGATCATCAAATGATATATTCAAATTCAAAAGAGCTACGACAAGCAGATATGGAAGATGTAAGACAATGGATAATGACGCTACTTAACCCAGAAAAACAATCTACCGCGAGAGCAATAAAAAAGGGATTTATTTCAGAAGGACTACTAACAAGATACTGTAAGATAATTGGACACAAATATCCAGACTACCAATGTTCGAGGTGCAATGGAGAAGATAATATTATTCCAGAGGTACATCTAGAATAAAGAAGACAAAATGCCAGCTGGAAAGATAAGATAAAAGAGCAATAATGGAGCAGATACAGAGCAATAATGGAACAGATACGACAAAATCAACGGAGACAAGATACTGTACAAAGGCAGAATTATTGTATATTAATGTAACAAAAGTCTTGATTGCAATAGTTGTACATTAATTAGATTGTTGAAAAACTTTACGTAAAGTTAGAAAAGTTAGAAAAGTTAGGAAAGTTAGATAGGCATAGGCCCCCCTTTCTTTGACTTTTCACTTTCTTTAGTCTTAGTTTTAGAAACAAGAAACATGTGTAAATTGTAAGCTTATTCTTTCGTTCTATATATAACAAAGGCAGAAGGCATTGCAAAAGCAAGCCTTCATGCGTTGAAGCACCTTTGCTCTCTCCAATCCACAAAAAATATTTTACTCAGTTAATTAGATAAACATATTCCAATAGAAAAATCTATGGAACAACAAAACTCAGAAATATCAAAGCTACCCGAACAGGTATATCTATTTATGATTATGAATAGCTAATTTCATAATTCCCAACAATCATGATATGATAAAATAAATTCATATTAGTTACTTTATAGTAGAATTATTCGAAGAATAGTATGTTAAGAAGTTTATTAACAAAGAGGAAATGGAGAAATATCCCTAAGGACTATGTCATCCTAAAGGTGAAACCAATGAGGCAAGAAGCCGTGGCGGGGAGTAACCAGAGTAGAGGCGCTGTTTAAGGGAAAAAGTATCCGGATTACCATGTTAATAGTGACGGAAGAACATATTATTTAAGAATAATCTAGTATATAGTAAGCTAAGATGACTATATTTTATGTACATGGTTGAAGGGAATATTTTGAAAAAAGCAATTTTATGAAAATGAATGATAATATATCTGATATGATGGTAGATAAATTCAAAATACTTATTTTGTATGCACTTAGAAATATAAAAGTAGCAGATATAAGAAAAATAATATTAGAAAAAGCTTTTGGTAAATATTACATGACTAGAATAAATTATATACCACAACTACCTAACTACTCTTATAAATACTTACGATGATAAGTTACATAAAGTTTTTAGAAAAAAGATATAAAAAATATGCAGTTACTAGAAAAACAGATAAAAATAAATATAGATAAATACATGGAAAATAAAAATATAAAATTTCTTAATAAAAATATGCAAAAACTACTAAGGCTAAAACAAACAACTACAAAACACTATAATAAAACCAATTTTAAAAGATAGATTATCTAGATTATCTTAAAGTTTTAATCTTATATATACTTAAAGATATAGAAATAATAGATATCAAGAAAATAATATTAGAAGAAATATTAAACTATGGAATTGAAACTGTAAATTGTCTAGAACAGTTATACGAAGAAATTTACCCAGAAGGATATTATTCAGATTAAAAAATGTTAGCATATATCAGACAAACTAGAGAAAATCAAGAAAATCTAAATAATGAAATTAATTATAGAAACCGAATTAGGAAAATAATGGAAGACCTAAAAAAAAAATTAATATGGATAGAAAAAACCTTAGAAAATTTAGATAAAAGTACATGTGATAGTTTATATAATTTAAAAAACTCACTACGAGAAGAACAACACAAGATAATAAATAACATTGAAAATCTAGAATTAGATATACATTATAGTACAGATAGGATAAATTATTATACAGGAATTTGTAACTCTGCAATTACTATAGGATAAAATAATTAATGAATATATCTTACGAAAAAAGTAAATTATTAAAAGATATTGAAACAAAATTTAAAAAATATCCACGCACAAATAAAAATAGATTCACTAGAAACCGCAACCTACTAAATCTATTATACCTATTAAATCCGCGCACCCCCTACAAATGGTAATTGCATTAACATTTTTACTATCCAAATATGTGTATTTGTGAATCACTTCTATCAATATTAAATATTATACAAATATTTGCTTAATAAAGTGAGATATACAGATAGATAGAGGTGAATTTCTTTGTATGAAAGAACTAGTAAGTACTCGTAATTTACAAGTAATAGCGTGATGAAATTAGGACAAGGGTGGGATGGTTTTTGTGAAAAAAAAAAAAGAAACTTTGTAAGAGTAGGATTGAGAGAAATGCCACTTCCCATACTAATATTGTGTGCGTCGTGTGAGTTTGACAAACAATAGTGAGCCAACATACATACGTCCAACTGTGTGAGTTTGACAAACAATAGTGAGCCAACATACATGCGTCCAACTTCACCAGCACTAGTTTCTCTTCTTCTCTTCTTCCTATTTCTTACAGTCATTTCAATTTTCAAAATGCAAGGGGATATCAACAACAAACATCCATCTTTCTCCAATCTACTTGAATAAGATTTTACGGATAAAATAACAAGTTTTTAGTCAACATCTATATTTCTTGCTTTGTTTTATTTCTGAATGTGACTTTTCCTAAACAATATGATTCGATTTATCAGCAAATGCGGGCTGCTTTTGTGAAAGAACACAAGAAGATGTTGGTTAAGACGACCTTAATGAAAATGGATGAAGGGCTGTCTTGGGAAGCCAAGATAGTGAGGGAGGTGTCTGATTACTTCATATGCCATAGAGACTGGCCACAGTTTGTGGTGTATAACAAGTTGGATCTAGGGGACATGTTGCTCTTCAATACCATTCATAAGTCGACCTTCCAGGTCCTGCTCTACTCCACGAAACCTCGAATCAACATTCAATGTTGTGAGGAACTCAGAAGTTCTGATAAAGAGAAAGTTGAGAAAGAGGAGGTGGTAGAAAATATTGAAGAGGAAGAGGATGAGGAAGAGATTATTAAAGCTTCAAGAAGATCAAAGAAACTAAAAACAGAGGCAAACGAATCATCCTCAAGTAAGTGGCACCGATCTCTTTATGCACTTGCAATAATTTTTAGGTATTCACTTGGTTGGGTTTTGGCATTGTATTTGTGTGCAAGCTTTGAAAGAACAAATCTCAATTTAGACTGTTGGGGGAGTCTCTTGGGAATAAACTCCGCCACAATAATAATATTGCGGTAATAAAAACAATAAATATGACAACAATAACACGGTTAATCAACAAGAACAATAAGAGCGATAATGACACCAAAATTTTTACGTGAAAACTCAATGAGGGAAATAAACATGGGACGAAAGGAGAAACTGATATCAGTCACAAGTACAATACTTTAATATCGTTCACACTCTTTATTTTTTCTCATACACTAAACTCTCTGTGATGCCTAACTCTACTTTTCTTTCACTTTTTGTTGTTGGTGTGTCTTACTAAGGAGAAGATGAGCTCCTTTTATAGGCAAGAATTAACCCCATCAATGTAATCAATGGCATCAAAGATCTATTGAAGATTTAACCTTTCTTGACTTTTCCCTTAGCTAATAAATGGAAGCTTTGATAATAGGCATGCAGTAAATATGGACTATTGTATTTTCTGCATCTTGAATAATGAGGCTGGACCCTACAATCTCCCCCTCTAGACTTATTCACTAGAAGGAGATAACAATGCACTTCTAGATTGAATGTATGCCAATAAGTTCTTTGTACGGTTCAAACTTGTCTCTTTATACCACCTTGGTCAACATATCCAAATGATTCTCACTTTTAGGGATTTTCTTAACCAACATAGATTCGTCCTATCTTTTCTCGGATCCAGTTATATCTCACATCTATATGTATTGTCCTTGCGTGATACATGGTGTTTCTACTTAAGTCTATTGTACTTTGACTGTCACAATAGACAACATACTCTTTCTGATGTAATCTAAGTTCTTGAAGAAGTTGTTTTAGCCATTCCATCTCCTTGCAAGCTTCAGTAGCGACAATATACTCTACTTCAGTTGTAAATAGTACAACACACTTTTGCAACTTTGGTTTCCATGAAATAGCTCCCCCTGAAAATGTAAATAAATATCCTTTAGTGGATTTTCTATTGTCAAGGTCACTTTCCATATCAGCATCTGTATAGCCCTTCAAGATTGGATCAAATCCTCCAAAACACAAAAAATCTCCGGTGGTTCCTCTGAAGTACCTGAGTATCTACTTAACTACTTCCCAGTGTTCTTTTCTAGGATTTTCTAGAAACCTACTAACAACACTAACTCCATGATCAATATCTGGTTTGGTACACACCATTGCATATATTAAACTCCTGACTACTGAAAAATAAGGAATATTAACCATATTTTCTTTCTCCATCTTTGTTGTAAAACATATCTTCTTGCTTAACCTTAGATGACTAGAAAGAGGTTTGCTAAAAACTTTAGCACTATTTATGTTAAAGTGTTCAAGTACACGTTTAATGTACTTCTCCTAAGATAGCCACAACTTTATACTTATTCGTTCTCGAACAATCTTCATCCCCAGAATTTGTTGTGCAGGGCCAAGTCCTTTATATCAAAAGACTTGGACAAATCTCCCTTCAACTTGGCAATCATCTCCTTTCCTTATCCTACAATCAACATGCTATCCACATACAACAACATAATAATAAAGTTGTTGTCATAAAATCTTTTGAATTATACATATGGATCAGAATAAGTCTTTGTGTAAGTTTGACTTTGCATGAATGAGTCAAACTTCTTGTACCACTGCCTTGGTGTTATTTCTATCCATAAAGACTCTTATTCAATTTATACACCATGTGTTGCTTTCCAGCTACTTTAAATCCTTTTGGTTGTTCCATATAGATCCTTCTTTCAAATTTCCGTGAAGAAATGCAGTTTTCACATCCAAATGCTCCATTTCAAGATCTTGGCTAGTTACCATGCTTAAAATGACTCGAATAGAATTCATTTTGATAACGAGTGAGAAAATTTCATCAAAATCAATACCTTTCTTCTGTTCGAAGCCTTTTACCACCAATTAAACTTTGTATCTGGCTAGCTTTCCATTTCTATCTTTCTTGAGTTTAAAAACTCATTTACACTTAAGCAGTCTTTTATATTTTAGAAGTTCAACCAGCTTGTACATGGTATTTTTCTGCAGGGACTCCATCTCTTCTTGTATAGCTTTCATCCACTTGTTCTTTTCTGGATGGGACAACACCTCCTGGTACTTTCTGGATCCCCTTTATCGTTGATGAGGACATACTCTAAGGAAGGGTACTTGGATGACTCTATCCTTTGCTTTTTTTATCTCCTCAGAGGTTGAGATCATTCTTCTTCTTCTTGAGTAGGGTACTCTTCCTGCTCAATAATCCCATCAGGTTGCTCCCCCTGCTCAGCAACCTCATCAGTTGTACTTTTTGTATTTCTGGGTTGGTCATAAGTAGAAGGAGTGGTAATAACATTAAGGACTATACTATTCTGTTTCTTGACCTTCTCTATCAAATCATCAGCAATCCCATCTTCACTTTTTCGAAAGACTACATCTCTGCTTCTGATGACCTTCTTCTTTACAGGATCCCATATTCTAAATCCAAATTATTTATCTCCATATCCGATGAATATGCAGGGAATTGATTTATCATCTAGTTTTGTTAGCTGCTTCTTCGATATATGTGCAAAAGCTCTACAACCTAACACCTTCAGATGAGAGTAGGATACCTCTTTATTGGTCCAAACGCTCTCTAGCATGTCAAAATCCATATAGAAGAGATGGACTATGATTGATCAGGTAACAGGATGTCTGAGCTGCTTTACCCCAGAATGACTTAAGCAGTTTAGCCACTCTGATCATGCTTCTCACCTTCTCAATAATAGTGTGATTCATCCACTCAGCTACACCATTGTGTCGTGGGGTTCCAGGAACTGTCTTCTCATGTCTGATCCCATGAGTTGAACAGTACTCTTCAAATTCTCTTATACTATAATCATCTCTACTGTTAGTGTGGACACGATTTAGCTTTCGACCTGTATTTCTTTCCACCAGAGCATGAAACTTCTTAAATACTTGAAATACCTGATCTTTCGTTTTCAAGATATAAACCCACAATTTTCGTGAAGCACCATCAATAAAGGTAATAGAATATTTGTTACCGCCCATCAATTTTTCTCTATTGGACCACAAATATCAGAATATACCAGATCAAGTATATCTAATTTTCATTCAGATGATGTCTGAAATGAGACTCTGTTGCTTACCAAATAAGCAGTAGTCACATGATTTTACTGTCGTACATTTGTGAAAAGAGATGAGTGATTTCTTAGCAAGAATCTCTAATCTTTTCTCACTCATATGACCCATTTATATGTGCCATAAATCTGCAAAAATCTCTTCTCAAATCATTAAATTCACCTTGGATAATTTCTGCATTTGTCCTGTACAATGTACCATAAGTAAATCCTTTTGCAATCACCAAGGCTCCCTTGGTGAATCTCCATTTTTTATTTGCAAAATAGTTCTCGTATCAATCTTGATCCAAAGCAATTCGAGAGATCAATTTTAACTGCAAATCATGTACATGATGCACATCTTTTAGAACTAATGTGCATCCGACATTTGTCTTGATACTGATGTCTTCGATTCCGCGATCTTTGAATAAATTGAGTCACCCATTTTTACAGTGCCAAAATCACTTGCTACATACTTGCAGATCTACCAAGGAATCTAATAAACATTAAAGATATGGCAGAAAAAAAAAATAATAATAGGATTCAGAAAAATAAAAATAGAATTTGAAATAAAGGAAGAAATGCAAAAAGGAGACATAATATTAGGAATAAAATGGTTAGAACAAGTATAACCATACAATATAGAACATACACAATTATCTATAACATATAATAAAGAAAGATTATTCATAAAAAAAACTTTAACATGATATGAAAATATATATACTTGTAAAAATAATAGTAGAAGGATATTATAATAGGTATTATACACCTATGATAGATACAGGAGTATAAGCAAACTTATGTAGATACAACTGTTTACCAGAAAGTAAATGGGATAAATTAAATACACCAATAGTAGTCAAAGGATTTAATAATGAAGGAAGCTTAATTACATATAAAGCTAAAAATATAAAAATACAGATATGGGATAAAATAATAACAATAGAAGAAATCTATAATTATGAACTAACATCAAAAGATATGCTTTTAGGAATGCCATTTTTAGATAAATTATATCCACATATAATAACTAAAACAGATTGGTGGTTTACAACACCATGTAAACAAAAAGTAAGAGCAAAAAGAGTTATTAATAAAATAAGAAAGAAAACTGATTGGATAGAAAGAAGTGAAAAAATTACACAAAATTTAGAAAATATAAAAAAATACAGAAGACACAGTAGAGCTAGTTATATTTTCTATAAATAAAAAAGAAATAACTAAATTTTCAATAGTTAGGGTAGAAATAATAAAGAAAAAATTAAAACAATTATATAGTGAAAATCCATTAAAAGGATGAAAAAAAACATAAAACTACTATAAAAATTGAATTAATAGATAAAAATAGCATAATAATTCAAAAACCATTAACATATAATTTTGACGATTTAAAAGAATTTAAAATGCATATAGATGAATTATTAGAAAAACAGTATATACAAAAATGTAATAGTAAACACAATAGTCCAGCATTTATAGTAAATAAACTTAGTGAACCAAAAAGAGGTAAAAGTAGAATGGTTATTGATTATAGAAATTTAAATGCAAAAACTATGACATATAATTATCCAATACCAAATAAGATATTAAAAATAAGACAAATACAAGGATATAACTATTTTAGTAAATTTGACTGTAAATCAGGATTTTACCACTTAAAGTTAGAAGAAGAATCTAAGGAATTAACCGCATTTACGGTACTACAAGGATTTTATGAATGGAACGTATTACCATTTAGATATAAAAATGCACCAGGTAGATATCAACATTTTATGGATAGCTATTTTAAATAATTACCTAATTGTATAGTATACATAGATGATATACTACTATATACAAAAACTAAAGAGGAAGATTTAAAATTATTAGAACTATTTACAGATATAATTGAAAAACCGGGAATAAGTTTGAGTGAAAAGAAAGCCGAAATTATGAAAAACCAGATAGAGTTTTTAGGAATACAAATAGATAAAAGTGGAGTAAAAATGCAACAACATGTAGTATAAAAAATAATAAATTCAAAAGAAGAATTACATACAAAAAAGAAAGTACAATCATTTTTAGGATTAGTAAACCAACTAAGAGAATATATACCAAAATTAGCAGAAAATCTAAAGCCTTTACAGAAAAAATTTAAAAAGGATGTAGAGTATAATTACAACGAATAAGATAAAAAAATAAGTCCAGAAAATAAAAATATTTTGTAAAGAATTACCAAAATTATAATTCCCAGATGAAAATAAAATTTTTTATATATATAGTAAAAGCAGATGCTAGTGAATATAGTTATGGAAGAGTACTTAAATATAGGTACGAAAATGAAAAATTAGAACATCATTGCAGATACTACTCACGTACATTTAATGAAATAGAAATAAAATGGGAAATAAATAGAAAAGAATTATGTTTGTTATATAAATGTTTATTAGCATTTGAACCATATATTGTATATAACAAATTTATTGTGAGAACGGATAATACATAGGTACGTTGGTGGTTAACAAAGAAAAGACAAAATTCAGTTACAACGAAAGAGATTCGGAGACTAGTATTAAATATATTAAATTTTATATTTACAATTGAAGTAATTAGTACTAACAAAAATGTTATTGCAGATTACATATCAAGACAAAGCTACACAGAATGATATAATACAAGATGATGCTTTAGAAAAGATACTCAAAACCCTAACTATGCTTTCAATGAAAGTGAACAGTATGGGTAGTGAAATAGAAAAGCTAAAGATTAATGAAGTTAAACTGAAGTCTGAAGCTACAAATCAGCTAACTCAGCATATGCAGAGCTATGTCAATCGGAAGACATTAAAATTCCAGAGCTAAAAGAAGACGTTGGGACACTCCATAAAACCCATAACGTTTATCAATCTAGAATTGTAGGTACAAGTAAAGGAGTTAGTGGACAAAGATACCAGAACATGAACATGAATAAGATGTTTGAAAAACCATTTATACCAAAAGCACAAAAAGACCTCTTGTACATACTCCCACAAATTACCACATATCGAGATAGTTTGAACCAAGATAAAATAGCTTGTAACCATATAGCCCGAGGATATATAGAAAATATCTACAAAGTACAAACTTTTCTAAACCTTAACCCCAGAGCTACAAATATCCAAGAACCAAACACAAACTACATAACCCAAAAATTTCAAAGTTACAACAAGCTAATCGCACTACCCAAAATCAATCCAAGCTTAATAAAAACTTATTTCGACTATGGATTATTAAATACATATATACCCAAGATGGAGAAGAACTAACAACTATAGAAGAATTACATAAAGTATTCATCACCTATAAAAGAGTAACCAAATAAAATCTATTTTATATAAAGTTTTATACTGCACCAGCAGAGATATTATACGACAAGATCAAACCAGTTATACAAATTGTAAAAATAGGATTAACCAAAGATATGATTATACCGAAAGATATCGTGCAGCAGCCAGAGATACCCAAAATTGAGATACCTGATTTTTACGCAGATAAATGACTTATTGGAATAGCTACAATTATTCAAGAATTAGCAAATAATTATATCAATGGAAACTCAATATGGAGATATTATTCAAGAAATCATAAAATGATTTATTCAAATTTAAGAGAACTGCGACAAACAGATATGGAAGATGTCAGACAATGGATAATGACGTTACTTAACCCAGAAAAGCAATCTACTGTAAGAGCAACTAGGAAAGAATTTATTTCAGATGGATTATTAATAAGATATTGCAAGATAATTGGACACAAATATCCAAAACATCGATGTTTGAGATGTAATAGAGGAGATAATATTATCCCAGAAGTCGACCTAGAATAAAAGAAAAAATCAACCAAGAAGATAAGGACGCCAGCTAGAAGATAACAACAGAGCAATAATGGAAAAAATAAAAGACAAGCTATTAAATCATGAAAGCGACATGTAGATAGCTTTCTTGATTTCCTTTACGTAAATAATGTATAGGAACTATTGGCTTTTTAATTTTGTTGACTTTTTGGCACTTGCCATAATTGCTTTTTTGTCTTTGTAAGACTTTTTATAAAAAATGTAATTATTAAGTAGGAGACGTGTAAAGATATATTAGGATAGGTGTAAAGTAAAATAGTATACACACTTTCATTCTTAGGTTATAAATAGATGAGCATTTTGCTCAGTTAGAGGCAAGTCTTCATGTGTTGAAGCAAGTCTCCTTCTTTGTAAACAAACTTTTGAATATTTAATAAAACACAGATATATTTCAAAGCAAAAGCTATGGATGAACAAAGCCAAGAATTATCAAACCTACCAGAACAGGTATATTTATTTATGATTATGAATAGCTAAATTCATAAATTCCTAACAATCATGATATGATAAAATAGGTTCATGTTAATTACTTTATAGTAGAATTATTCGAAAAATAGCATGTTAAGAAGTTTATTAACAAAGTGGAAAAGGAGAAAAATTGCTAAGAACTATGCCATCCTAAAGGTGAACCGGTGAGGCAAGAAAGCCGTGATAGGGAAGTAGCTAGGGTAGAGGCGCTGTTTAAGGGAAAAGTATCCAGATTACCATGCTAAAGGAATATGTTATTTAAGAATAATCTAGTATATAGTAATCTAAAATGATCATATTTTGTTATGTGTATGATTGAAGGGAATATTTTGAAAAAACATCATATGAAAAATGAATAGTTATTTATCTGACGAAATGGTAGATAAATTTAAAAGACTTGTTTTGTATGTACTTAAGGATATAGAAATTGTAGATATAAGAAAAATTATATTGGAAAAAATATTTGATAAATATTTTATGACTAGAATAAATTACATACCTCACCTACCTAACTACTCTTATAAATACTTACATACTAAACTTACACATCAACCATGATAAATTACGAATATTGGAAAGTGGATATGAAAAATATACAATTAATAGAAAAACTAATGAAAACAAATTTAGAAGAATATATGAGAACCAAAGATATAAAATATATAGAATATCTTAATGAAAATATAGAGGAATTAATAAAATTAAAATAAACAAGTAAAGAATATTATGAAAAAACATTTAATTAACCCACCTAAATAACAGATAATTTTGAAGTACTAGTTTTATACATACTTAGAGATATAGAAATTATAGACGTAAAGAAAATAATATGAGAAAAAATATTTAACATTAAAGATGAAGAGTTAGATATAAACCAAGTAGAAGACGAGTTAGGAGAAATATACTTAAGTGATGACAATCACTATTACTACCTAGATAATTATTCAGATGGATATTATACAGATTAAGAAATGCTAGAATATATTCAAAGAGTTAGAGAAAAACAAAGTTGGCTATACGAAGAAATTAATTAGAGAAACCAGCTTAGAAAAGGAAGAGAACAATTAAAAGAAAGATTAATTTGGATAAATAAAACCATAAAACAACTAGAATTAAAAGACAGTTTAGAATATGATTTAGACATAGAATTATTCATAGCCGAAAAAGACAAGATAATTAACGAAATAGATATCCTAGAATTTAATATGAGATATAGTATAATTAGAATAAATTATTACAAAGAAATTTGTAGTATCACAATTACTTTAGGATAAAATGATAGACTATGAGTATTTAAAATATTGGAGACAAGATATGGAAGAAATAAGATTGACAGAAATAGTTATGAAAGAGAATTTAATTGAATATTTTAGAATAAAAGATATAGAATATTTAGAATAGCTCCAAAATAATATACAAGAATTACAAAGATTAAGAGAAAAACTAAAGAATATTATAGTAAAGCATTTAATCAAATACCATCTAATTACCCCCAAAATATGAACATTAATAAAATTAAAATAAATACACTAAAAATAAAAATATTTAGAAAAGTTAAGATAAATTTTTGTTTCCTTGTACAAGTAGTAAAATCTTTTGAAAAGGAGTTTTGTTTGTTTAGATTCCGACTTAAAAACTATTTGACATATGGCCTATTATGGTTCTCAAGACCAAAAATCTCGATCAAGACATTTATACATTTTCTTTCAGGTTTCAATGTTCGATGGAGACATTAAATAAGTTAATATTAGGAGTAAAAAGTTCTGTGAGTTATTGATTGTGTACATTTGGTTCGCTGGTTAAGTATTTCATAATGCTCTGACGCACTCCTTCATTCCACTTTGCCGTAGTTTGATTGGGCATAAAGTTCAAGATAGAAATGAACATTATTAAAATATGTTGTCTAAAATATATCATAGCACTTCACAATTGTAAGACTTTTCAAATTTATATATTCTTACAATGTTTTCTAAAATATATGTTCTCTGCATCTTTGGTTAGTAACAACATAAACAAGTAGCTGCTAAATTTACCAACAATATCGACAATTAGCAAGAGAATTAGATGCAATCCATATACTAGCAATGAAGAACAAACACCTATCTGAGTTACGATTAAGTTGCATAAAACTAAAATGTACATAAACTATTGAGCTATGTAAGAAGCTGTTCTAATTCCATTTTTAGCCCCCTAAAATAAAAAGCAAAAATAAATTGTACGGTAAAAGGAAGAAGCCATGTATAAGATATTACACAGGCTTCCTCCCCAATATCTTTATCCATTAAAAACTTGTTCAATCATCACCCCCTCTTTTTCATTAACCTCAAGACATTGACTTGTAAGATTCCTCTTCTTCAGAAGCTCTAGCAGCTACTCTCTTGTTCTTATGATATTCCTGTTAAGGCTTTTGTCTGATTTTCTTATCAAGTTTAAATTTTACTTTTTTAAAATAAAAATAAAAGTAATATCATGATTACTTTTACTTTTTTCTGAAAGACAAAATATAAAACTCTTTAATATTTGGCAAATCTCTTTCTTGAAGGAAAGGTTTTGGAACTCTATAAATAGAAGACTCTCATCTCATATCATAACACAAGTATCCACAATGTAGTCGTTTAAGAGTTTTGTTTAGGGAGAGATTTTCTCCCAATAGGTTTTATGTTTTTTTCAATATTAGTTTTTAATATGCAGGTCGTTTGACCAAATCATATAAATAATATGTTTTCTTTGTCATCTGAATTATCGTCTTTATTGTTTGTAAATTTTAAGCTTCCACATGACGCCCTCTCGATTTCGAACCCAACAAGTGGTATCAGAGCCTATGGTTCAAATATTTAGTGGTTTGGTAAAATGATGTTGAAGATAAGTTCAAGGGGGTTCAAATCAATTTGATGATAATGAAGATTTTTTATCCAACTACGTGTGGAGAAAAGTTTTAAGCATACTTCAACATTTTTGTTGTTGTATCTTTAAAAGTAAAAATAAAAAAATTATTTTTAATCCACTTTTAACCATGATATTTTAAATTCTACAATTCACTATGGCAAACAACAGTGATAATATTATGTAAAAAACAAAGATCATGCATGCGAAGAAGGTGGATCAAATTATGGCAAGAAAATCAAGTCAAAAAGCGAAGATTTGTTAGGGTTTTTGCCCAATTTTTCTTACCAAATTTAATTTTTTACTTTTCTTAAAAGAAAAATAAAAGTAATACCGTAATTACTTTTACTTTTTCTGAAAGGAAATTATAGAACTTTTTCACATTTGGCAAATCTCATTCTTGGAGAAAAGGTTTTAGATCTCTATAAATAGAAGACCTCCTTCTATCCTTTACTTTGCCTCTGCCAAGTAACGAGCTTTTGAACATAAGGAAACTATTTCCACTTCTCAGCATCAGCAATACTGACAACAGACAAAGATTTCTTTTTTGAATTCCCCTTGTTGAACTGTTCCCTAAAGTCCTTCATGGAAATGAAGAAAGCATATGCCGGCTTCATTGGTTTGTTAGAATCTCTGGCAGACTTCTGCCCTCGCTTAACGTAGAAAGATGATAATGCTCAAACTACACCTCTCCTATGAGAATGTAATCGACCGTTGTCAATATATAACCCAACTAGGTTGAGGTCGAATCCCACAGGGAATATGGTGTGAATTTGAGTTATCTGCAGGTTAATCAACCGATAGTTATCAGTTTCCTGTGAATGAAGGTTTTTGAAAAGGTAACAAATAATTACTTCTCAATTCAGGGTTTGAAATCAATATGATAAGTGATGCAAGCATGAGGTGCACAAAATTGTATAAGGCATTGTCAAAGGTTCAAACTTCAGAATTGGCAAGTGTTTGGAGCATTTTAAAGCCTTGTCAAGTTGAAGGAGGGGAAGAAAACCATTACACTCGAGAGGCGCCTCACTTGAAGGATAAAATAGACTTTGTACACTATGATTTGACACTCAAGAAGCGCCCCATTTTAGGGCTATTGTTGTCTTTTAAGACTTTCTTTTTACACTCCAAAGGAGCACCCTTCATTAAGGGTATTTTTTTTCTTGTTTGTAATAAGTATAAATAGACACCTTAGCTCTTATTTTTCTAAGTTTTGACATAATGAATTGAGTGAATTTTAAGATTGTATTATTAGTGTTAGCTTGTAGTATTCTCCTTTTCCTTAAGAGAGAGAAACCGAATTAGGGTTAGCACAATTAATGGATTTCACTTGTGTTGACAAACTAGCAAGAAAGGTAGGTTTTGAGGAGTGTGAATTCCCTTGGTCCACATAAGAGGAAGGTTTGAGCTTCTATTGGTGAGGTGTGATTCATGGTTTGATACACCATCTTTTGTTAATCACTTAGTAGAAGTAAGGTTCTTTCTATCTATCTTTACGTTTATGCAATCTTCTTCTTCATCCCCTTTCTTTTGTGTTATTTTTGCTTGCTGATTTTTGCGTCTTGTGTGTCCATTTCATGAATTTCTAGTCTTATATTTTATCATTTGGTATCAAATCCATGTTTTAGGGTTGTTCCTACAACCCTAAGTCTTGGATTATTGATTACCTTGAAGAAAATCAACAAAAAAGAGTGTAGAAAATCAAAAATCTCACAAGAAAATCAAACTCAAGTGTTATATTCTTGTTCCCTAGAACCTAGAGAGTCTAGATCTACATTTGGAACAAGATTTGGTTGAGTTTGAGCTAAGAACCTCCATGGATATGGTGTTTTGAAGCTTTTGAGCTTAGATCCGTGTGGGTTTTGAAGTTGGACGTTGGTTTATTGCTGATTTTTAGTTATTTGAGTTCACCTTGGCCTAAGGAACCTAGATCTACAAAAAAAATCAGATTTGGAGTTCATTTGGTTAGGGGTCAAACTTTGGTCAACTCTTAAATATTCATCTTGTTCTTTCATATTCATCATGTTTGATTCAAAAAAGGAGAAGAAAGAGAGTGTACTTGGTGTTTGTGAAAGAATATTCCTTGGCATATTCATTGTCATCCAAAGAAGGAAGAGACAAAGGAATAATCAAAGTACAAAATCAAGTACATTCCAAGTACAAAGGGGGGGCCATTGTTATTGATTCATTTGAAGCTCCAAAAAGGCTTTCAAACCTTTATTTTTCCATCCCAAATGAAATTCTTCTTCACCAAAGGGGTTCTAGGCCGAGACTTGAGAATCAGGGTTGAAAAAAAATTAAAAACTCAACATCTAATCATAAGTTGCCACATCATCACTAGCTAATTGGCCAAATTGAGTTCTTAGGTAGATTTTATAGTTTCTAATTGTTGTTTCTTGTTTTAATTTTTTTTTCTCTTTCACTAATTAGCAAACTAGTAAGTACCTACTAGTTTGGTAATTAGATTAGAGTTCGATTATTTTGTGTCTTCGATTTTTGTGTGCTTTTTCCATTTTTAATTTGTAGTAATTTGTTGGTTCTAGTACATGCATTATTTTATTTGAGTCATATCAAATAAAAATTGATTCCGAACCAAGGCATATTCACCACTCAACTCACTTACCAAGTATTGCCAAGTATTCAACACTTTTGAGACCAAGTGCGAGTGAGATCCGAGTGTGAGTGTGTGAGGTTATTTGAACTAACTTGTTTGTTCGTTTTGTAGGTTTTTTCCTTTGCTGTTTTTTTTTCTCTTTTTAGGTATCTTGACAATGGAAGGAACAACATCATCCACTCTGGATAGTTATAGTATTTATACTACCACGGATCCTTTGGAAAATATCCATCGTCACCTTGAAGTCTACGCCAATTGATGATAGAAGCATGCCATCTAAGCCGAATCACCACTAACCAAAATACTAGCATTTTGCCTAGTATCAATTCTCCTTGTGTGCAGGTTCAAGATAATATACTTCCACAGGAGGATTCAAGGAAAATTCCTCAAGAACACATGGTTGTTGATCAAATGGAGCTCTTGGCTAAAAATTCCAACTTTGGGAAAAATGACAAAGAGATGATGCAAGAAGAATTCTTGACAAACTCCCTTGTAATGTGGAGCATGAAGGCTGTCATAATGCAAACCCAAGTGAAGAACACACTTTCCATGATCTACAAGGTAACAAAGCTATCTTCTACACTCCTAGAAACTTGAATTGTTGTGATGTGGCTAGTAGTGGCCAAAGTGGTGTAATTTCGAATTTTCTTAGTGAAGAAGTGTGCGAATTTTCCTTTTGTGATACTCTTGGTGTTGTTGAGTTGCATAAGGACCAAAATCTTGTTGTGAGTATGCAAGAACTAGTTGATCCTTTAGATGACAAAATCAATTCTTTTCATCAGAATAATTTGTGTCCATCTAGTGCTAGCACTTATAACTTGAATAAGGTTCCATTACCAAGGGACAAAAGTATTCACACACTGGTGGGCTTCCCTAGTACAAACCAAGGTAACTTGGGTACATTCTACACTCCCTTGAGTTTAAAAAGTTGTGATGTGATTTCGGGTACATCTAGTGTAGAAGTACATGCTTCCTTCTTTGATGATGCTTTGGGTAAGTGTGATACCCTAGTAAATGGAATGATTAGCCTCATTTTATTCCCTAGGCCACTTCACCCATTTGATCCCGGTGTACTAGTGGGGTGGGGAAGGGATTGTTTCATCTTGAGCTTATTGTCCCTTGATGTTTACCTTAGCCCTATCCTTTGTGATGCATATACTAAATGTTTCATGGACAAAATAAGGGGTTTTTGGTTGTATTTTAAAAGTGTACCCCTTCGGCATGATGTATTCACACTTGATTCCTTTCTATACTACCTCTTTACCTATGATGATAACCATGCTAATTTTGAATTTGTATTGTGTAGAGGTAGGAAGTTTGGTGGCTGGTTTCCTTATTTGAATGATAGTGACATGTGGGTAAGGTGGACCTTAGGATCAATAGTGAAACCATATTTGATGAGGTCCTTTGTATAGGTAATGAAACAAATGTATCTTATGGTTCCTAAGCCAAAGGTAGTCTTTCCTTTTGGGTATAGTAAAGCCGTTAAGACCATTTAGTTTCCTTACCTCTTGATATTTGGCAAAACCACCTCTTTTATACCATTCATTCTAACCTTTTCATGTCACACAAAAAGGGCCCGTGGTTGTATTTCAAATGTGAACAACCTTGGCGTGTTGAAATATGTGATGATTTTGGGTTGCACTCTCCTCTTTTTGATGCATATCTTAGTCATGTCCTTTGTGTTGCTTGTAGTAAGTGTTTCATGATTATTATAAAGGATTGTTGGCTATATTCTAAGAGTGTGCCCCCTTGGTGTGTTCATATAATTTGGCACTAATGTTAACCCTCCTACCAACAGGATTGTGTGCTTGTTTTTCTTCTCTCTTTGGTTTTGCAAGTTCTGAATTTGAGGACAAATTCCTTCAAGATGGAGAGGATGATACAAGCATGAGGTGCACAAAATTGTATAAGGCATTGTCAAAGTTTCAAACTTCGGAATTGGCAAAAGTTTGGAGCATTTTAAAGCCTTGTCAAGTTGAAGGAGGAGAAGGGAACCATTACACTCGAGAGGTGCCTCACTTAAAGGACAAAGTGAACTTTGCACACTATGATTTGACACTCAAGATGTGCTCCATTTTAGGGCTATTGTTGTCTTTTAAGACTCTCTTTTTACACTCCAAAGGAGCACCCTTCATTAAGGGTATTTTTGTCCTTATTTGTAATAAGTATAAATAGGCACCTTAGCTCTTATGATTCCAAGTTTTGACATAATGAATTGAGTGAATTTTAATATTGTAATATTAGTGTTAGCTTGTAGTATTCTCCTTCTCCTTAAGAGAGAGAAACCGAATTAGGGTTAGCACAATTGATGGATTTCACTTGAGTTGACAATTGGCAAGAAAGGTGAGTTTTGAGGAGTGTGAATTCCCTTGGTCCACCTAAGAGGAAGGTTTGAGCTTCTATTGTTGAGGTGTGATTGATGGTTTGATACACCATCTTTTGTTAATCACTTAGTAGAAGTAAGGATCTTTCTATCTATCTTTACATTTATGCAATCTTCTTCTTCATCCCCTTTCTTTTGTGTTGTTTTCGTTTGCTAATTTTTGCATCTTGTGTGTCCATTTCGTGAATTCCTAGTCTTCTCTTGTATCAATAAGGAAAACCAGAGTTATGTTCACTATGGGAGTTGGTATTTGACAGACGCTAGTAACGGTTCAAGATTCTTGTGGTAGGTAGGAACAACAGACTATCCTTTTCAAAGTTATGTCTAAATGTTTCTCAACCTATTTAGACATTTAACCACTTAATTCTCTCGAACTTAGGGACTTTATATTTCATAACAGTATGTTATCTCAAGTTAATTAATCTTGTTACAACATTAATTATTAAAGAGAAAATGGTTTGTTACCCCCCAACCTTTAGTCGAAATCTCAACTACACACTCAACCTTTTAATTTGACCTATTACCCCCCTGAACTTATTTTTACCGAATTTATTACCCCCCAGTTGCTGACATGTCACTGGGCCTGACTACATGCGCCCATAGGCGCATCATCTGACTTTTTTTCTCTTTAAAATCATTGTTTTTTTTATTCCCACGTCATTATTTTTAATAATTATTATTTTTTCTTAATAAATATTGGCTTCTTCTTCTATTCTTCTTCTTCAATGGCTTTTTCTTCTCCTTCTTCTTTTTCTTCTTCTTATTCTTCTATTCTTCTTCTTCAATGCCTTCAATGGTTCAGCTTCAATGGTGAAATGTCGGTGAACAGTGACGACGCTAGAAAATTCAAAATTCCGTTGAATTTTTTTTTGATGAATTTCACATAATTCGATTCAACATTTTGATTCAACACGTTGATTGAACATTCGATTCAGCTTCATGTAATCAAAGGCATTCGACTTTTTTGATTCAACATTCTCACATAATTCGAGTTCTTGGATACCATTGAAGAAGAAGAAGAAGAAGAAGAAGAAGAAGAAGAAGAAGAAGAAGAAGAAGAAGAAGAAGAAGAAGAAATGCCATTAATGAGTTTCACTTGAACTAAGAACTTCAATTCAAAAAACTTGAAAAAAATTAAGAACTTCAATTCTTGAATGAGGAGATGAGGAAGATAATAAATTAATCTTGAATGTCATTGATTAGTTCTTGGATGCTATTGAAGAAGAAATGCCATTGAACCCGAATTAACTTGAAAAAATTTAAGAACTTGAATTCTTGAATGAGGAGATAATGAAGATGCTAAATTAATATTGAATGTCATTGATGAGTTCTTGGATGCTATTGATGAATAAATGCCATTGATGGGTTCTTGGATGTCATTGAAGAAGAAGAAGAAGAAGAAGAAAAAGAAGAAGAACTGAAAAAAAAGAAATGAAGAAGAAGAATTGAAGAAGAAGAAGAAGAAAGAAAAATAATAATTGCCATTGATGGGTTCTTGGGTGCCATTGAAGAAAAAGAAGAATTCGAGAAGAAGAAGAATTGAAGAAGAAGAAGAAGAAGAAGAAGAAGAAGAAGAAGAAGAAGAAGAAGAAAGAAAAATAAAAATTGGGCAATAATAATGCTAAATTATTATATTTTTAGTGTAAAAAAATTAAAAATGATGTGGCAATGACGTGACATGACGTGGTGGCACGTGCATCACACCATATTTGCAATGACTGGTTGTCAGTTTAATAATTCCACTTTAAAATAGTTCAAAGAGATAATAATTCCACTTTAAAATAGTTTAGGGGGATAATAGGTCACCTTTAAAGGTTGAATGTGTAGTTGAGAGGGGAGGGGGGGGGGGGGGGGGGGGGGGGGGGGGGGGGTAACAGAACATTTTCTTATTATTAAATGGAAGTTTGATGCTTCCAAGTTCCTATTGATAATTTCTTACTAGGGTTGATTTCCTATCTCAAGCAAATCACCAGTAAGCAAGGCCTATTGTTTGCAACCACTAGTCAGAGTATAAAATAATGGAATTAACAAGAAGTTTCTACCACCATTAGAATCTTGAACACTTAGTTACGTAACAAACCCAAACCCATAGATCCCACAACTCGGGTTAAGGGAATTTAGCTACTCATAATAAAATAATCAAGACAACAAGTTGAATTCATAGTTTGATATATGAACTTACAGCAAGAGGAATAGCAACAAGTGTTTCTCAAATTTGACTCACAGTAGAAAATCCCAAAACAATTATAATAATCTCTTAAAAAAATTATAAAGTTCATGTCAGAAAACTAGAGAGAAGAGATTCTCAAAATGTCAGTTCCCCCCTTATGATTAGAAATCCCTAACATATGCTTTAAATACTTCAGCCTAATTATGGAAACAAAATCATAAATCACAGTATTTTCTCGGATAGGCGTCGACGTGTGTGACAGCTTATCAGAAGTCTGACAACTTAGTAGGAATGTCATCAGCTCCTCTTCACTTTTGACAATCTCTTCCTTAGGTTGATGATGAGACATAATAGCTTATCATATATGTGATGACTTATCAGAATTATCGTCGCTTCTTCACTTCAAATCTCATTCCCTGCTTAAACCTAACGACGAGCTTGACGGTTTATCACACTTGTGATTGCCTATCACAGATGTCGTCACAAATTCTAACTGAAGCCTATTCTCTGGCTAAGCCTAACGACGAGCTTGACGGCTTATAACGCTTCTGACGGCCTATCACAGATGTCGTCATGATTTCCAGTCGAAACCCATTCTCTGTTTAAGGCTAATGGCAACTTTGATAACTTATCACAAGGCTGATGACTTATCAGACAAGTCGTCGCTATACTTCCTTCTCTACTTTCTCAGAAATCAACTCTTTTACTTCCATTATTGGTGATTCTCTTACATCTTGACTTTTACTATAATATCAAACAGAAAAAAATCAAAAACGACAAAAGTTGCTTAAGACTTTGAAATTATTCTTAGTTAAAAGCCTCAAATGTGTTAGTATATGCACACACATTAGCACCCTCAACTTAAAACAATTGGTTGTCCTCAAACAACTAAAACACAACCAAGAGGATACAGAGTACATTCGACAGTCAACCATCCATATTATCTCAAAACATCTTCACCATCTCCAAGGTCCATTAATTTAAAAACAACAACTGTGCATATTATTTAAGAACAAGAATGCTACACACAGGAATCAAGATATGGAATCAATTCAACAACAACAACCATGCATGTACCAAGATTATACTATCCAAACAGGTTAGCAACTAGCAACGTAACCAGCGTGCCCTCACTACAAAGAAGTCCCACTCCACTTATATCAGACATCACATATGTAACCATGGGGACAATCAATTGACACTCACTCTCAAAATGAAGTTCCAATCAATGTATGCCAAATACCATAGACTTGCCCTTATTTTCATTACCAAGATTTTCAGACAAGTCAGCTAGGATCACTATAGGTCTTCTCTTTGGCTTGTAATGTAGGCTAGGGGCTAGTATGATACTCAATGATATTTAAAGTTACTAAGCCTCCTTGACACTACACTAGCTTCTGGGGTCTCACTTATTAATCATTTTCTATTCTTCTCTTTTCTTCATCACACATATTCAGGATGGGTGCGGTCTTTTCTACAATCACTTCTTCTTTTTCACATTTTTTTTTCTTGGTATTTTCTACCGCACCCAACTTTTTATTCTTTTTTTTATTCTACCTTTCTTTACACTCATTTTACATCACGCACCCTATCACGACCCGAATCGGTGCCCTGTCCGTGACAAGCATTCCGAACCATGAAGGCCCGAAACACCCCTATCTATCTGTTAATCATGCACATAATTCATATGATCATAAGATATTTGGAAGATACACAATATTACGGAAAACATGGTCATAAATCAAATGAAATCAACAAAGGGGAAATAATGTCCCACAACATCTATCGACATCTAAACAACCGTCTGCGAAATCTCTAATACATGACTGAAACAAATTACTGTCTGAAAAATGGGACAAGGCCCCCAGTAGACCCAAAACTACTAAATGATAAATAAACTGATAGACATCAGGCCTTCCGAAATATACAAGGCTCACCACTTGATTTTGTAAATCTATCGGAAAAGATCTACTGGTTATCTGTACCCCTAAACTATGCCTCCAAACCTGGGAGGGAAGGGAGTCAATACAAAAGTACTGGTACGCAGAGAAATCAAAAACAAAATATAATATTTTTTTCAAAATATAGGTGAGAGCCATTATAAAGCAGTTTCATATCAAATCATTTGAATACACATGGGTATAATGTAATAGTTTTCAACAACAATGTAACGCAGCTGAGCTAGGTGGAATACCCTACATATATCATTTACACCAACTGTGAAATCTCGGCTGCCGCCGAGATTGGAGTATAAGTGAGGGGAAGACACACAAGATCATACAGCAGGGTGTCTCGACCCAATAAAGTATAGTAGTCCCCAAGATCACATAACCTGGGCTCCTAACCATAGTCTCAATTTGGGAATAACATAAAGTCAAGTACACAAGATCACTTATCCTGGTACCAAATCCCCATGTCGGCAAACACGGTTTCCAGCGATGAGCCCTTACACTCAAACGCCTTCTTTGGGTATCCACCTATCTCATGTAAAATCAATCCATCAAACTTCATTTAATTCAATCACATATCTTATTCTGTAGGTTATTTCATACCCGACTTGCAATCCATCAATATCACATCATTCTTTTATTCAACCATTATATTCATCATATTTCTACATAACAACCCTCTCATTGCAAGTCAAAACCATGACCATTTTCAAAATATTTCATGTCACACTTGTCAAGATGATTACAAACATTTCACATCATATGAGAATTTAAAACAAGATCATATAAAGAGAGGAATTTCATATAATTCATGCTCTCAAGTTAACATCATTTTAGAATACATGCATATACATATATCATATATTAAACCACTTCGAGAATAGGCCTAAAGACCAAATCAATATCATAAAACGTATAAAATAGGATTATATTCATAATTTGATAACCCCCATTTTTAAAAAATGAATTTTTAAGCCTATGAGAATTTTGAGAAAACCCCATGTACCTCTATATGCGAAGATTATAGGAGCTTCTTGAAGCCTACGTTCATAGGATTCCAAATATGCAATTAGTTTCAAAAACCCACGGTTGAATCATGAGTTGCTCGGGTGTTGGACTTTTGCAAAATTAGTATTGTTGGAAAGATAATTTGAATACCTTTCATTTGAACCGTGCTTTGATACGAAGTTTGTCACGACCCGAACCGGGGCCCTAGCCATGACAAGCATTCCGAACCATGAAAGCCTGAAACACCCTTATCTATCTGCTAATTATGCGCATAATTCATATGATAATAAGATATGCGGAAGATACAAAATATTACGAAAAACATGGTCATAAATCAAATGAAATCAACAAAGGGGAAATAATGTCCCACAACATCTATCGACATCTGAACGACCGTCTGCGAAATCTCTAATACATGACTGAAATAAATTACTGTCTGAAAACTGGGACAAGACCCTCAGTAGACCCAAAGCTACTAAATGATAAATGAACTGACAGACATCAGGCCTTCCAAAATATAGAAGTCTCACCACTTGATTCTGCAAATCTGTCGGAAGAGATCTACTGGTTATCTAGACCCCTAAACTATGCCTCCAAACCTGGGAGGGAAGGGGGTCAGTAAAAAAGTACTGGTACGCAGAGAAATCAAAAACAAAATATAATATTTTTTCCAAATATAGGTAAGAGCCATTATAAAGTAGTTTCATATCAAATCATTTGAAAACACATGGGCATAATGTACTAGTTTTCAACAACAATATAATACAGCTGAGCTAGATGGAATACCCTACATATAACATTTACACCAACTGTCAAATCTTGGTTGCCACCGAGATTAGAGTATAAGTGAGGGAAAGACATACAAGATCACATAGCAGGTTGTCTCGACCCAATAAAGTATAGTAGTGCCCAAGATCACTTATCCTGGGCTCCTAACCATAGTCTCAATTTGGGAATGACATAAAGTTAAGTACACAAGGTCACTTAGCCTGTTACCAAATCCCCATGTCGGCAAACACGGTTTCCAGCGATGAGCCCTTACGCTCAAATGCCTTCTTCGGGTATCCACCTATCTCATGTAAAATCAATGCATCAAATCCTATTTAATTCAATCACATATCTTATTCTGTAGCACATTATTCTTTCATGTAACCATTAAATTCATCATATTTCAACATAACAACCCTCTCATTGCAAGTCAAAACCATGACCATTTTCAAAATATTTCATGTCACGCTTGTCAAGATAATTTCAAACATTTCACATCATATGAGAATTTAAAATAAGATCATAAAAAGAGAGAGATTTCATATACTTCACGCTCTTAAGTTAACATCGTTTTGGAATACATGCATATACATATATCATATATTAAACCACTTCGGGAATAGGCCTAAAGACCAAATCAATATCATAAAATGTTTAAAACGGGATTATATTCATAATTTCAAAACCTCCATTTTTAAAACATAAATTTTTAAGCCCATGAGATTTTTTAGATAACCCCATGTACCTCTATATGCGAAGATGATAGGTGCTTCTTGAAGCCTACGTTCTGGGGATTCCAAATATGCAATTAGTTTCAAAAACCCACAGTCGAATCTTAAGTTGATTGGGTTTTTATTTAGAAACCCTAAGGAGAGTTCTTGAGCAATTTTGATGAATTAAGGTGTATTTTGGGGTATTTGGGAACTGAATTTTGTGTTTATGGCTAAATAAGGATGGCAAAAAGACCATTTTGCCCTAAAAACGGAGTGTTTAAGTCACTCTAGTAATAATATAGGCGGCACACACCTTATTGCATAATATAGGTTGTGTGGTGTACTCTTTATCGCACACATTAGGTTGTGCATCGCACACCTTATGGAATAAGTTAGGGTGTGCATCGCACACCTTATGCTGCACGACACACTCCACTTTGTAAAGCCATAACCTCTTCCTCGAGTGTCGGAATTTTGCAAAATTGGTATTATTGGAAATATAATTCGAATACCTTTCATTTGATATACAGTAGGCACTCTAATTCAATATATACAGAGATTAATAGATGATTGAAGTTAACCTAACTTTCAACGCTCGCTAAAATTCAAACAATAGGAAAACTTTCAACTTGTCCTTGAGCTTGATGTCCTCTATGATCTCAATTCATACTCAAATAGGTTTCCACACTACATAATTTATTAACACACTAAACTTGCATTAGATTTATGGCTTTTGGAACCTTTACGTAAACGAAATGATGATTTTCGTTCTCGTTCGAAATGCAGGGTGTTACATTATATACCCCTTGGAATCATTCGTCCCCGAATGATGGCTAGGAACTTGTTGAAGTTTAAAGATATGGAATAACACGGACATGATGTGCCATCTAAGAAAGGACATAATTGATCTGAAATATTTAAACTTCTATAATGAAACTGAATTCTGAGCTGACTTGACTTTTCTTGCTTCAAGAAGCTGATTCGTGCTGACAGTTTAGGATTCCCTTGAAATATTCATGATCCAATAATACATATTGAAATTAGGAAGTGATAACTTATGTAAGTATGAATCATAAGACATCAATACTTAGATCATACAAGGGTATTACACTATCTGAGCTGAAATAGTTGAAAAATTTTGAGATTATACGCTGAACTCTTATGCACCGAGTCATGAATAGATAGCTGAATCTGAAACATGATACTTGGAATGAACTGAACTCACAATTTATATGGATGGAATAGATTATCTCTTGGGAATGGACATACACATGAGACTTTGGATAGTAGGACTGGGGAAAAGGTGGAAAAACCATACTAACTTGTCTGCCGGACTGTTAAAATAAATTGGAGACTGAATTATACCAGACACTTATACTCAACTGGAGTATCTCTTCAACACTCTCTCTAAAGAAGTTCTAGCAGTAATAGGAAGCCACGAATCTTCGGTATGGATTATATAAGACATCCAACTGAGGGAAATCACAATATTTACACTACTCTACAGTCTGGAATATAGACATATAACTCATAAATTAGGATAGAATTTTCAGGTCCTAGTCAATGCGACTTCTTACTTTAAAGATTAGCACACTCCTCGAATACTCCTTTAACTGTACTATTACCCGTAGATACCACATTCATTTGATCCAACTTATTTGTTCTCGTATTTGCATTTATAAATCTTTCTACTAATGTTTGTAGTAACTTAAATCTTCTTCACCATGATCAGGCCTAACTCCAACTCGCAAAATACTACATGCCACTCCACGATACAAGTCTAAATCATAAGATTCCACTTTCTATATCTCTTAAAGGATCACACCCTAAGCCTATCATGCCTTACCACTTCAATGGCTAACTCTAAACTATTACTACGAAGTCGCTAGTGCATATACCGTTCCTTAACAAAAATTCCAACATGTCATTCAAGCCTATCTCTATAACCACATATGAACTTCAAAGTAAACACTCATAAAGACACATTTTACATATTCTACTAACCATCTATCAATATAGCTCCCACACTCTACCCCAAGAACATACACACACACACACCTTTCAGCTAACCATCACATGCATCAAAGACTTGGCCCCAAACTTACTTTGCACTTATTGGCTTATCTAAAATAAGCATACTATGATCTTTCACCAACTAGAAACATTCACTCATCACCACTACCATCACATAAAGAGCAGTCACTAAAGATTAGAACATAAGATATTGAAGCATGGAAGGATGTTATATGAAACTTGACACTTAACAGAGGCCTGGAGAATAGCAAATCAACATCCCAGATTTATCAAAGAAAAAAACTTTGAATTGGGGCATACATGGATATGAACTATATTCCACCTATCGTAAGTGTATAGCATGAATCATGGCAACTGAGCACACTATAAAGCGTGAATACATGAGTCATGAGCTGCATAACCTCAATTTAGAGTTCATAACATATGGAATGTGATTCCGACGGCTGAATGAACTAAAGTTCCTCATTTAGGAATCTGGAAGAGCACGTGATTTTCTAACATATACATCAACATGAACTATGATCATGGAACTGAAACGTGAGGTATGAGTAGGTATTAGGATAACTGAAAAATACTAAAATCGGAATGGGTTGAGCCTCACTCTTCCCTTCTGATGTTCTATGTCATAATGACATCACTACTAGAATCTGAAAGCCTTACTTGGTTATTCGCTCTATCATCTCCCCCTTAGCATCAAGCCATCATATTAAGTTTATGAAATCCCTTACTAGACTCTAAACTGAAGTACACTCACTGCACTCTGGGGTCTGGAAAACTTCTATACACGCATATCATGGAACTTAACCCGAATGACTACACCTGAAAGTACCTTCTGAGATACACTTTATCATTCTATAGACTCAGTAGTCATCATATAATACTTGCACTTACTAACTTCGGGTCTTCATGGGTATCCCAATAGTCGGAGTGCACACCCTCTAGTGCTTTAACTCTTATTTCTATTAGTTCAACCTTCAAAAACTCAAACTTAGAACCTAGCAATCAACAAGGATATCACCAAGCCTTCAATGAATCATACTACTTCTGACATAGCCTACCAATATCACGACTCCAAACTTACATCTCTCTACTATGAGAATCAAGATCATATAAAAAGGCTCAACACTATCAATCAAAACTCCTTAACTTGGCTATTTAGAACACCATATACCATCTAACTAGTCTTTCTCCACCTAGCAACCCAACGGTACCACTCGTCACACAAAAAGTGTAATAGTCTTAGAAAATACCGTAGCCTCAAATCACCTTAGGCATACTTCTACATTATATATGCAACATCATACTTCACTATGAATTAAATAAACTTAAGATCTTGCATATACCGTGCAAGCCTATTAGATTACTTCCATAAAACTAGTATCATTAACCAAGAAATCATCACATCCACCTTCATGGACATCAATTGTTCCAAACTTAATGTATAGTGCTAAACATGATTTTACAACCCAACCTTACGCATGATTCTCACTTGGATACCATGAAATAGACATCAAGAAACACTAGTACACTAGAACTTCCAAACAAATTGATCTTGACCTTACGGTCTTCCTTATCGTAACTCATTAGCACGTACTATTTTAACGCATCAAGCCTACTAATTTTTTTCCCACAAAACATACATCATTAATCTCATGCCACTATTTTTACCACCACATTCTATATTAAATTCAAGCATATAGTCCTGTACCAATCATCTATCACTACTGAAAAATGCAACATAATATGCTAGTCCATAAAATTTGGGACATACTATACAAACGCCTAAAAAATCACTACATACCTTCTCACAAGTAGTACTAGTTTACAATTACCAATGAAAAGAAGGTCAAGGGGTAAAGTTACATAATAGACATGATCAACCTTAATCTTATATTATAACCCCATACAATCTTTTCTACTTATATAGATTTCTCACCTCATACTTACTTACCCAAACATACATGAAGACTACCTTCAAATTCCACAAACAACCATGAGTCTATACTTACAACTTACTGGCTAATATAGCTATTTTCACACTTCAAGCAACCAACAAATCACCCTAACTAATAACTCCTTCTCTACCTTCTACTAAATTAACACACAAGGATGAATCACCTCTTTACCAACTCAATCTCATGCAAATAGATTCAGCTATATATATATATTAAACCAATACAAAAACAACAAGTTGGACAACAAGTTGCTAGTGAATAGAAATAGGCCTCACACGGCTTCACTAGACTTTGATTTTATATTTTGAACAAGAAAATGAGATGTATGACAAGTCAAATATGCTAGTAAATTGAAAGAGTCCCACACGGCTTCACTAGACTTTATTTTTTTCAACAACATCTTGATGACAAGATTACATGAGATAGAAATTTAATATGCAATATCCAATAAACTAATAATACACATCTTACTCTGTATAAATAAAATTGAAGTCAAACACTTCCTCCATGGACTACCATACCATCCACACATGCTACTAGTTACCACATTAATCTATCATCATAAGGGTGTAAATCATTCTTAAACATCGCCAAAAAAGATATAGCTCATCCCAGAAGTAATATGTCACATCATGAAGGAATTTCTTTCTTTGATAAAAAGAAAGATTTTATGGAATGACCTTACTCACAACATAATTTGCAAAATCAGCGTACCAAGGTATTTTATCCATAACAGTAGCCAAGATTTCCTCATCAGGAAATGCATTATTTATCTCCATTTCATCACTAGTTGCCTGTTCACCTTCCATTCTAGACAGATAATCCGCAACTTGGTTCTCGCAACCCTTTCTATCTTTGACTTTAAAGTCAAATTTTTGTAGTAGAAACACCCATCTAATCAGGCTTGGTTTTGCATCCTTCTTAGCTATCAAATACCTCAAGGCTGCGTGGTTAGTGTGGACCACTACCTTGGTCCCAAGTAGGTAAGCCCTGAATTTCTCAAAAGCATACACTACAAGCCAGTAGTTCCTGTTCAGTGATGGTGTTGTTCTTTTGTGCTCCATTCAGTGCTTTGCTGGCATAATATATTGGATGAAATAGTTTTTCCTTTTTTATCCCAATAAAGCTCCAAGGGCAACACCACTTGCATCACACATGATCTCAAACGGTTTTGACCAGTCTGGGGCAACAATGATTAGGGCCTCAACCAGTTTCTTTTTAAGGCATTCAAATTCCTTCAAGCAATTATCATTAAAGGAGAGCTTCACTTCTTTCTCTAAATGTTTACAAAGTGGATTTTCAACCTTCGAGAAGTCTCTTATAAACCTCTGGTAAAAGCCAGCATGTCCAAGAAAAGTACGCATTCCCTTCACTGAAATGGGAGGTGGTAGTTTCTCGATAACTTTAACCTTAGCTTGATCAACTTCTATCCCTTTTACTAAAATTTTGTGCCCGAGAACGATGCCCTTCTTTACTATAAAGTGGCATTTCTCCTAATTAAGCACCAAATTGAGTTCAACACATCATTTCAAATCTAGACTCAGGTTTGCCAAATACAACTCAAACGAATCTCCCACCACAGATTAATTATCCATGAATCTTATGATTTCAAAGAAATGCTTCAAGGTCTTTAAAGTGTGCCCATGTATTTTCATATATTATATATAAAATGTTTTATGAAATGCTCTCACCTATGTTAAATATATAAATACATTATTTTGAATTTCTCTGTGTACCAGTACGTTTGTATTGACCCCCTATATTTTAGGGTCTGAGGCTCAGTCCAGAGGTCCCGCTAAGCAGTAGATTTATCAGACAGAAGTGTGCAGTCGGTGAGCCTTCTTTATTTTGGAAGGCCTATTTTAGAACATTATTATTTCATTCTATTTTTGGGTCGGACTGGGGGATTGGTCCCAGTTTTAGACAAGTTATTATATTCTGATGTATTAGAGATTTTGCAGACTGAAATGGGTGTTGTCTAGATACTTATTGATTTCATTTTGTATTGTTAAGTTGAACTCAGAGCATGACCATGATTATGTTTGTTTATTTCCGCATTTCTATTATATTACTGTGAATATTGTGTATGATTACCAGATACAGAAGGGCGTCCGGGCCTTCATGGTTTGGGATGCTCGTCACGATCAAGACCCTGGTTTGGGTCGTGACAATTACCACAGGAATAGGTGTAATTGTTGGAGTTGGACTCTACATGGACTAGAATAAGGGATGGAATATAGAGAAGGGTAGTTTGAATTGTTGTTGAACTATCCTCTTTAGAATCAATAACTTCCCAAATTAATTGGGAAGTACATCTTTGTAAATGGATGAAAAATTGTTTAAAAGAAAATTCTTTTTCAAAAAATTGAAAATCACGACTTATGAAAATTTTGAAATGGACAGGGTCAAAGAACATGTAAGCATGGTGAGTCTGAGAGATACCTAAATATACACATTGGGTGGAGTGGGTTCAAGTTTATTTTTGGTATAAGGTTTAAGCCATGGGTAATAAACAATTTTTGGTAGGGTGACTCATTATTGAGGATGGGAGTGGGAAGTCGATTAATAAGGTAGACTGCACATTGAAAGGCAAAAGACCACAGTTCAGATTGTAACAATGCTTCATGAAGAAGGGTTTTAGTAGTTTCAAGAATATGATGAAGTCGACGTTCAGCTATGGAAACATGTAGTGGTGTGTAGGGAGGAGAAATTAAGTGTTGAATAGCATGTTTTTGAAGATAGAGATAAAGACCGATGAACTCACTCTCTCTATCTATATAAATTGAAGAAATTTTTGTTTTGAAAAAATTTTCTACTAAAGGATGAAACTTTGGAAATATTAACGCAACCTCACTTTTTATTTTTAAATGTATACAACAAAGAATATTTGATATAGTGATCAACAAAAATGTAATAATATAACTTTTTGTCGAGTGATAAAATGGGCGATGATCCCCATAAATCACTAAAGATAATCTGGAGAAGAAAATTACTGGACAAAGTGAGTCGTTGGAATGGAAAACGATGCACTTTATTAGAAGAACAAGCATTACAAATTTTAAATTTTTCTTTGCTAGGAACAAGAGGTAAAGAAAATTTCCTCAAAATAAAAATTAAAATTCTATAGTAGGGATGACCCAATCAAGAATGTCAAATTTGAAGTGGGGCTTTCGTGGAGGCAAGGTGTAATGCCCTAAAAATACCTCCAAGATGACACACAATGCTCAAGACTACAAGTAGTCCCAAGCTAACCCTTTTTTACCTTCTAACAACTTTAGAACCCATAATAAAGGTAAACTGTCAAATAAAATCTTGAAATACTAAATTAATGTAATAACTAGAACTCTTAAACTTTGAATTACCAAAACCAACACTCTGAAACCCAAAATAGAAAGCAGTTGGACAAGACTTTACTTATAACTAGAGAGCCACTGGGACAAGTCCCATCTGACTCAGACTAAACTAAAACCAAATGATTAAAGTACTAAATCAATATCAAAGCCTAATAACATGGGTCCTCGAACTATGAGGAATCACCAAATCTAGGATGTAGGTGGAGATGTTTGAAGTCAATCATGCTGCTGGAACTGAGTACCAGGACCTACATTATAAGACAATGTAGCACATAGACATATATGTGGATCAGTACTTCCAGAATGTACTGATTATGTGGGGGTGAATGCATAAGTAAAACAATAATTCAATGTTCATATAAACTTGTAAAGAATTCATGCTAAGAGTAAATGACTCACCTTGAGCTTGAAGAAAACAAAAGCTGTAAAATAATTAGCATGAGTAATGAAGCATAAGTATGAAATTTGTGAGCCATGAAACTTAGTTTCTAAAAGTTTTTCTTTTATTTTTATTTATGGAGGTTTTTATAACCGACATACACTACGTGAGCTATCATGGAGTCCAGCAACTTACCCACGAATGACAGAGCTCTTGCTGGAGAAAGTTGTCCTACCCTTGCCATCAGAATAGGACCTTAACTTAAGTGATCACTATACTTAACACATATTGAGACTTGAACCTACGGGGGAACGTAGTTCTGGGGCATGATACCTTGGAATCATACCCAACTCGGTGCTAAATACTACTCCCTTACTTATATGCTCAGACTTTAAGAAATCCTCCTTAAAATAGCATAAGGGTTCATAATGAAAACCAGTTATGCTTCTCTTTTCTTTAAATCATAACTGTATGAATAATGTGGATTCCTTATCTTAGCTTAGGGTCAAAAGATCAATTCTTTCTTCAAATCTTGATATAATCTTATTAAAGAATACTTAAAAGCATAATCTTCTTGAAATCTCAATATTCAAACTTGGGGCTTAAAACCCATGCTTTAAATTCATGTCAATTCAAATAACATTACAATCTTAAAACACCTCAGAAATAACAAGTCAAGATAGTGAAATCTCATTCATAATATAAATTATGTAATTTAAACATAGATATAAGCAATTATTGATATATTCAAGCTTTAAATCTCATGAAAATCATATGCTTTAAGAACATACATACTTGGGTATGAACCCTAATTTAAAACAAGTAAATTAAATCTTAAAATCATACAATTTTGGCATAAGGGTGAAAGAGAGCCCTAATTCATAACCCCACATATCTTAGTTGATGAATTATTCTTGAAAGTTGAGCTTGAATTTTGAGGAGGCTAGGGTTTGTTCTTGAGAAAGGGTTACTTTCTTGGAGAGAAATTATGAGTTATAGGGCAAATAATACTCCATGGGGGTTTTAATTTTGTGTTATGGGCGAATTTGGGTGTCAAAATACACAATTGCCCTTAAAAATGAGATCAAAAGCTGAAAAACATGGGGTGCGATATAGCGGGCATCATGGGCTCCACTGTGGTGCACTGGAGTGGGAACCGTGGGCTCCATTGTGGTGCATTAGAGTGGGCACCGCGGGCTTATCCTAGTGCAACTACTATTTTGAAAGTCCAAACATGCCCTTACGTTGGTCTAAAAATTCTGAAACTCACCCGAGGCGTACTATTGACTACCCCAATTATGAATCAACTTTAAAATCGAAGATCTGATCTTGAAAAGGTCAAAAATAAAATCATCAAATTTTAAGGGGCTTTAGAAATGACTAAGTCTTAACACTTAGTGAAATTTTCTGTCTTAGACCCCTTTGACATGCACTAGTGAGATGAATTGAGCTACGATCTTACGGGGTCTTATAATATCGCCCCCTTGGAAACATTCGTTCTTGAATGAGACTGGTTGAACTGCGAATACTAAGGGACTGAGACTTCATACAAAATATACATAACTGGAAGCATGATTACTTGACTGAATTGGTTAGTGAATACATGCAATGACATAGAATTGATTATATGACTGAAACTGAGAATAGACAAGAGATAATCTAAGGAAAACTTGTTACCTTAAGCTGAGTCTGAACTTGTAGAGAAGAGATGAGGGTACTTGGTTCACTTATCCAATTCTACTTCCCAAGTAGCACTCTCAACGGACTGATTCTACAAAAGAACTTTGACCAAGGAAACTTCTTTGTTCCTTAGCCTACGAATTTGGTGATCAATAATCTTAACTGGGATTTCTCCATAAGGAAGGCTATCCTGAATTTTGGTGTTTTCCAAAGGAAATACAATAGTTGGATCACCAATACACTTATTCAATAAGGAGACAGGAGACATTGGATGAATGGATGATAAATCGGTAGGCAACTCAAGCTCATATGGTACCTTCCCAACACGACTCAATATTCTGTAAATGCCAACATATCGGGGACTAAGATTTCCATTTTTTCCAAATCTTTTCACCCCCTTCATGGGAAAAATCTTTAAATAAACTAAGTCACCAACTTCAAACTCAAGATCCTTTCTTCTCACATCTGCATAAGATTTCTGACAACTCTAAGTTGTCTTAAGCCTCTCTTGAATTAACTGAACCTTTTCTATATCTTCAAACAGCATATCTGTCCCTATCAATGCAGCCTCATCTACCTCAAACCAACCATAGGTGATCTGCATCTTCTCCCATAGAGAGCCTCAAATGGATCCATCTGAATACCAGAACAATAATTGTTATTGTAGGCGAACTCAATCAACGACAAAAGATTATCCAAACTACCATTGAAGTCAAAAACACATGGTCTCAACATATCTTTTAGGGTTTGAATGGTCCTCTCAGCCTGACCATCTGTGTGAGGATAAAAAGCAGTACTAAGATGAACTTGCATACCAAGACCCTTCTGAAAGACTTTCTAAAAATGAGAGGTAAACTGAGTACCCCTATCTAAAATAATGGATAAAGGAACTCCATGAAATATTAAAAACTCTCTAATATAAAGCTTAGCATAATATTCAGCTGAATAGGAAGTATGGACTGGCCAGAAATGGGTTAACTTGGTTATTCTGTCAACGATAACCTAAATCGAATCATGTTGATGACACAAATGGGTTAACCCTATCATAAAGTCCATGTTCACCTCTTCCCACTTCCAAATGGGAATACTAAAACTCCTGCAAGGTGCCACAATTCTTTTGGTGCTCAACCTTAACCTATTGACAATTATCAAAATTGGCTACAAACTCAGCAATATCCCTCTTCATGCCACTCCACCAATAGATTTCTCACAAATTACGGTACATCTTGGTGGCTCCTGGATAAATAGAGTAACACGCACCATACGCTTCTGACAAAATCCACTATCTCAAACCATAAACACACAACACACGTAGTCTACCCTGGTAGCATAACACGTTATCTCTCCCTTTGGAGAAAACTTCTACCTTCAGATCTCTGACTAACTCCTTCAACTTAACCAAACTGGAGTCCTTATCTTGTTTCTCCTTCACTTCAACAACCAAAGAAGATTCCGAACAATTCTGAACCCACACACTACCTTCAGCTGAATCAACCAACCAAATACCTAATCTATCAAACTAATGAACCTCCTGAAGTAACTTCTTTTTATCATCCTCAACATGAGCAACACTAACCATAGACAGTCTACTAAGGGCATCTACCACTACTTGCCTTTCTCGAGTAATACAAAACACTCATATCATAGTCCTTTAATAATTCTAACCATCTTCTCTGATGAAGATTTAAATCTCTCTATGAAAATACGTACTGCAAACTTTTGTCATCCATGAACACATCAACATGCACCCCATACAGATAATGCCTCCAAATTTTTAAGGCAAAAACAATAACTGCGAACTAAAGATCATGGGTAGGATAGTTCTTATCATAAGGCTTAAGTTGTCTAGAGGAATAGGCTATGACCTTACCTCTCTACATCAAAACACAACACAAACTAACTTTAAAAGAATCACGGTAAACAACAAATCCATATGTACCATCAGGTAGCGCCAAAACTGGTGTTGAAGTGAGTCGAGTCTTTAACTCCTGAAAACTTTTCTTACGAGAATTTGACCACTAAAACTTAACTTTCTTTTGAGTCAATATAGACATGGGGGGTGTAATAAAAAAAAAATCCTTCAACAAACCATCGGTAATAGCCAGCTAAACCCAAGAAACTCCTAATGTCTAATGAAGAGATGGGTCTAGGCTAATTTCTCACTGCTTTGGTCTTTTGAGGATCAACTCCAATGCCATCACCGAAAACTATATGACCAAGAAAAGCTACTGACCTTAGCTAAAATTCATACGTACTGGATTTGGTAAACAACTAATGATCTCTAAGAGTTTGCAACACGATTCTAAGATGGTCTGCATGGTCATTCTCACTACAAGAATAGACAAGAATGTCATCAATGAAGACTATGAAAAACATGTCCAAGTACTGCTTGAACACTCTATTCATCAAGTCCACGAAGGTTGTTGGGGCATTCGTTAGCCTGAAGGACATGACTAGAAATTCAAAGTGGCCATAACAGATTCTGAAGGCTATTTTTGGAATATCACACTCCCTTAATTTAAGCTGATGGTAGATAGATCTGAGGTCTATCTTAGAGAAATAACTAGCACCCTGAAGTTGGTCGAATAAGTCATCACTCCTAGAAAAAGAATATTTGCTCTTGATTGTGACTTTGTTCAATTGGCGGTAGTCAATGCACATTCGGAGAGAGCTATCTTTCTTATGCACGAATAGGACTGGAGCACCCCATGGAGAGATACTGAGCCTTATGAAACCTTTATCTAAGAGGTCTTTAAGTTTTTCTTTTAACTTTATAAGCTCGTACGGAGCCATACGATATGGAGGGATAGAGATGGGCTGAGTATTAGGAAGAAGATTAATGTCAAATTCTATTTCCCTATTGGGAGGTACCCCTAGCAAATCTTTGGGAAAAATCTCAAGAAACTCATTGACTATTCGAACTGACTGAACTGTTGGAGCTTCAGACTTAGTGTCTTTGACTCAAATCAAATGATAAATGCACCCTTTGGGTATCAATTTTTTGGCCTTATGATAAGATATGGAATGACTCTTGGGGGATTCAGAAATATTTTCCCACTCAAAAACTACCGCATCTGGAAACTAAAATTTTACCATACAGGTGAGACAATCTATTGATGTATAGCACGAATGGAGCCAATCCATTCTTATAATAACATCAAAATCTACCATTTCTAACTCTATTAGGTCTGCTAGTATGATTTTATGTAGGACAGTGATAGGACACTTCTTATAGACTTATCTTGCCATAACTGATTCACCCACTAGGGTGGAAACTAGGAAGGGTTTGAAGAACTTTTCAGGATCTATCCCAAAATTTAACGCAATCGAAAGAGTCATATAAGAGAGCTATGATCCAGGGTCTAACAACATATAAAAATCAATATGAAAGACACGAAGCATACCAGTAATAACATCTGGGGAACTCTCCTTCTCCTATTGGGATTGAAAGCATAGAACCGATTCTAGCACTGACCGCCACCGATACTAGATGGTATGCCCTGAGAAGGGACTGGGCAACCTGGAAGAGCTGGTGCACTAGTAGCTTGAGTTTGGGGATGAACATCCCTGCTTCCTTGCTTAGCATATAGACACTCTTTTATTTTGTGATCCAACTTGCCACATCTATAAGAATCCGTCTTTCCTTAAAAACACTCACTAGGATGGTTTCTACCAAACTTTGTACACGTCTAATAACTGGGCATTCCACCCACACTACTCTTAGACCTAGCAACAAAAGTCCTGCTCCATTGCTCCTGCTGGGTTTTGGGTGCTGGGGCACTAGCTAAAGATGGTGCTGGCATAGATGAGTGACCCTGAAACTATGAATGATTTCCCCCCCCAGACCTTGGTTGGCCATACTAAAACTTTTCAGTTCTAGCCTTCTTATTTCCCCCTCTCTCTCCTTCAACTTCTCTACCTCAATTTGTTGAGCATGAGTCATCAGCCTAGCAAGATACATATCCCTAATAAGCATGGCAGTCCTACACTCCTTGACTACCATACTAGACACTTTAGTAACAAACTTACTCATACTAGATCTAGGGTCAGTTATCAACTCGAGAGCATACTTGGACAATTGGTGAACTTAAGGCAGTACTCTTTCACTGTCATTAAGCCCTGCCTTAGATTCATAAATTCCTTATTCTTAGCTTCTCTTATCTCACGTGGAAAGAACCTATCCATAAATACATCCTAAAATACCTGTCAACTTATAAAAGTTGCATTCTCACCTCTACCATCCTTCCACATAACAACCCAATCATAAGTAGCATCCTTCAACCTATAGGATTCTAATTCCACACTCTCATTCTCATTAACATGTATAACTTGAGTGATCTTTCTCACCATATCAATGTAGAGCTATGGGTCCTACCAACTTTGGACCCGAAGAACTCAGGTGGATTCATTCTCATAAAGTCATGAATTCTGGCTATAGCTAAATCACCATTTAGTTAAAGTGGGACTACATCCTGATAGTCGCCCTGAACATTGGTAGTCACAGCTTGGACCAACGCCTTGAAGGTGGCTCAAAATTCAGCATGAGATACACTCTCATTCAGAGAATTAGCTTTCATTGGTAGTTGGTTACCATTTTTGCGTGCATTGGCTCGATGAGGAGGCATGTTCTATCATGAAAGAGCATGAGTTAAATCAGATAGAGACAACTATAAGAACGATAGATCATGAAAGAAAAGAATGATTTCCTAAATCTCTTTGTAGCCTCTTACTCATAAATGTGGCACGCTTCACACCCATAATCAAGACTCTACATAATGCGGCTTGTCTAACTCCCTAGAACTCTTTAAATATTAGGCTCTGACACCAAGTTTTTAACGCCCCAAAAATACCTCCTAGACATCACACGGTGCTCAAGAATACAAGTAGTTCCAAGCTAACCCCTTTTTGACTGCTAACAACTTTGGAACCCATAATAAAGGTCAACTGTCAAATAAAATCTTAAGACACTGAATCAATGTAATAACTAAAAGTCTTAAACTTAGAAATCTTAAAACCAACAGTTCAAATCCCAAAATAGAAAACAATCAGACAAGTCTCTACTTCTAACTAGAAAGCCACTAGGATAAGCCCCAACCGACTCAGACTAAACTAAAACCAAATGATTAAAGTACTAAATCAATATCAAAGCCTAATAACATGGGTCCTCGAACTATGAGGACTCACCAAAGTTGAGATATTGGTGGAGATGCTCAGAGTCAATCACGATGCTAGAACTGAGCACCAGGACCTACATTATAAGACAATGTAGCACATAGACATATATGTGGATCAATACTTCTAGAATGTACTAATTATATGGGGGTGAATGCATAAGTAAAACAATAATTCAATGTGCATATAAACTTGCAAAGAATGCATGCTAAGTGTAAATGACTCACCTTAAGCTTGAAGAAAACAAAAGCTGTAAAATAATTAGCATGAGTAATGAAGCATAATTATGAACTTTGTGAGCCATGACACTTAGTATCAAAAAGCTTTTCTTTTATTTTTATTTAGGGAGGTTCTTCTAAGCAACATACACTATGTGAGCTATCATGGAGTCCAACGACTTACCCATGAATGGAAGAGCTCCTGCTGGGGAAAGTTATCCTACCTTTGCCATCAGAATAGGACCTTAACTTAAGTGATCACTATACTTAACTCATATTAGGACTTAAACCTATGGGGGCACGTAGCTCTGGGGCATGCGACCTTAGACTCATACCCAACTCGGTGCTAAATACTAATCCCTTACTTATATGCTCAGACTTTAAGAAATTCACCTTAAAATAGCATAAGGGTTTATAATAAAAAATAGTTATGCTTCTCTTTGCTTTAAATCATAACCGTATGAATAATATGGATTTCTTATCTTAGCTTAGGATCAAAAGATAAATTCTTGCTTAAAATTTTGATATAAGCTTATAAAAGAATACATAAAAGCATAATCTTCTTGAAGTCTCAATATCAAACTTGGGGCTTAAAACCCATGCTTTAAATTCATGTCAATTCAAATAACACTTCATGCTCAATAACAATCTTGAAATACTTCAACAATAATAGGTCAAGATAGTGCAATCTCATTCATAATATAATCATGTAATTAAAAACATAGACATAAGCAACTTTTGATATATTCAAGATTTAAATCTCATAAAAATCATATGCTTTAAGAACACACACACTTAGGTATGAACCCTGATTCAAAACAACTGAATTAAATCTTAAAATCATGCAATTTGTGCAGAAGGGAGAGACCTCTTGTTCATAACCCCACATACCTTAGTTGATGAATTAGTGAAAGTTCTTGGTTATTTTCTTGAAATTTGAGCTTGAATTTTGAGAGGAGAGGGTTTGTGCTTAATAGAAGGTTACTTTCTTAGAGAGAAATTATGAATTATGGGGCAAATAATGCTCCTTAGGGGCTTTAATTTTGTTTTATGGACGAATTTGGGTGGCAATAGACCCAATTGCCCTTGAAATAAATGGGATCAAAAGCTGAAAAAACATGGGGCGCGATAGAGAGGGCACCGCGAGCTCCACTACGGTGCATTGGAGGTAGCATTGCGGGCTCCACTATAGTGCACTTTAGCAGGCTTATCCCGGTGCAGCTACTAATACAGTAAAAATGAAAGCATTCATTGTCAATGAAATGCAACTGGAAGCATAATTTGGTATACTAAAGTGTATAAGAGCTTTGGCTCTCTCCCCACTATTATCTAATAAGATGTGCAGCTGGTCCTACAGGTTGGCCACAGATGGAATTCTCGATGTTAAAGAAAATATTGTCATGGCTGAATTTTACTTTCTTTACTCTTTGATGTATCCTAAGATAGCAATATATTTTGCTAGCACATCTTCCTGAAAAAATCTATTTCAATTAGATCAAAAAGGTCTTGTACATATGTATGAGAGGAAATCTTATGAATGGTAATGCAGGAACACATAATAGTAACATTTTCAAGAATTTGCAGAACTTAGACAAGAAAGTATGCATATACATTCAGCTGGTTAAGCAAAATCTTGAAAACATCTCATTATGTGCAATTTTTTAAACATCAGAGGCATCGCAAACCTGATTCAATTGATGAGAGATATTATGCTCAAAATATTAAGAATCTACAATTTATTATCAGATAACGGATCTATTGTAGCAGAGATGACCATAGGCAACAGAAGGCCCCAAAATATTACAAATGTATACATATATTCTTCAACAAAACACAAAAGATAACTGTATAATCACTGTTCTAAAAGCAAAAAACAATTCACATGGGCATTCCAATTCCTGATATTTCAGCTAGAAACGGTCTTTGACCATTTACACCTCCCTAGTCATTGCATGCCTACATTTATTTCACAGAACAATTATCTCAATTCTCATACGTTTATATCAAAACAAAATATGGAAACACAAGCTAGACTCATCATTGACACTTATTAGGGGTGTCAAATGGGCGGGTTGGGTTGAGATTGAAAATATTAAATGGATTGAATTGATATCGGGTTGTGTCATGACAAATTCACTTTGGATTGACATGGGTAAAACTAGATTGGGTCATGACCCACCCAATTTGATCCACTTAGTCTAAAAAATATTAATATATTGATGTTTACCCCTTGCTAACCCAACTCAAAAAAATAAATTTGGATGGAATTGGAAAGTTGGGTGCATGGGTAGAGAGTGAGGTAGGGTAAGAATTTATTTTAAAATTTAATTTTTGTAAAAGAAAAAATTATTTTTTGGGGAGAAGTGGGGGGTAGGGGATCCGGATTAGGATGGGTTGAAGTAAGAATTTTTTTTAAAAAATATTTTTTTAAAAAAAATAACTTTTTGATAAAGAGG
>NC_061112.1:88601815-88621098 GCF_002878395.1 Capsicum annuum | reverse complement strand
ATATAAACATACTTTTTATATTTTTGGTATAAATATAATACTTAGTATATTTTTTATACCATAAATATTCAAAATATAATTTGTATATTTCTTTATACTTTGTATATTTATACATGTATGTGTATGTGTTATATATATGGTATAAACTTTTTATATATAAACATACTTTTTATATTTTTGGTATAAATATAATACTTAGTATATTTTTTTTGTATAAATATACCAAGTATTATGATATATAAAAGTAGCAGTTGTAATTTATTGCATAATTTTGTTATTTTAAGCATATTTCCTTTTTTTTTTTTCTGAAAATCTGTATCACTAACAAAATTTGTATTTTTAGTATATGTATAATATACAATATTTATGTATAATAAATACATGCACGACATAATATATATATATATATAGCTAAATTAAAAATGAGAATAATTAGGGTCAAACTAATTTCGTAGCCGTGAAAATATTAGTAATTATTTAATAATTAGTAAGTTAGTATCATTAGAAGAAAAATAATTCATTAAGGGAGAAAATAATGAGGAAAGAGGAAGAGATATGTATTAATAATTAGGATATAGCATTAAATTAGGAATGGTAGTTATTTTTTCTGATTCTTTAAAATGGCTATATATGTAAAATAAATTTTCATATTTTTAATGTTAAAAAAGTAATGTTATTTATATAGTTAAGTCTTAAGAATTGTCTTCTCATGTAATTTTTCCAATTTAAAATGGGAAAAATGGGTTAAGACTTAAGGAATTTAGATTTACTCAATAATAAATTATCTTGAACTCAATCAATTAAATATTGGGCGGATTGAACGGTTTAGGTCAATGGATTATTTTGACACCTCTTATACTAACTACTGTAATTCATTGTTCCAAAAGTTATTTTCTTTTACATGACAAGGGACATGGTCTTTGGAATTTCAACTCATAATAACACATTTCTATTCATACTTCGTTTGATCACTGAGCTTTTCCTACTGGAATGACAGTTGAACATATTTTCCTACGGTGGCTGGCTAAAATGATTCTCAAAAGTAGCACTGTATACTTTTAAGAAATCATTCACTTATCTAATAAAATAAGAAAATGTTAAATCAAGATATAGTGTAATACCAATACAACAAACGAAAAAGGAATCACTATAGAGCAAAATATGAATATATTCCTGATGGTTTTGACATTACATCTTGTGTGACGGGGAACTAGTCTAGAGGCCATTATTTCTTCTTCCTCTTCCGTAATGCACTTGAACTCTCTGCTTCTTTTGCATTCTCATAACGATTCAGTATTCCAGTTCCTCAGCGATCCCAGAAAGCCAATTTGAATTTTGAGAAGAAAGCATGAAATATGCTATGGAGAATCCAATAATCAATCCACAACCATATCCCATAAGAACCACTTTCCAACTGAGCTCACGTAGAAATGTCGAGTCACATTCTTCATCCGGCTCAAATGTTGAGTTGTTTGTCTCTGGTATCCAGCTACTTCCACAAACTGCTGAAACTGGGAATCCATGCAATCCATCATTACCTTCATATGAATTGTTGTCAAATGTCGCAAATTGAGGTCCTTTTAGAATGCGTCCTTCCAGATGATTGCTAGAGAGATTCAAAACAACAAGTGATGTAAGAGAAGCAAGTTGTTTTGGTATCTCACCGGAAAGCTTGTTGGATGAAAGGTCCAATGATTTGACTACAAATAACTTTCCAAGTGAAGGTGTTATATGGCCCTGCAACTCATTGTTAGATAAATTCAATACACAGTGCGATGAGATCTCCCGTCATACTAGGAATATGCCCTTCAAACTTTTTACTTGAAAGATCCATAGTGCTGTACAAATACAAGATTATCACAACTACAAGCTCCAGTCCCTTTGTAACAATAGTTACCGAGTCTTGGTAATATGTTTAAGCTACATCATTTGATGCCTTCCTTGTTTGATTGATTCTTCTCATTGCTTTCGAATTTTGGGAAACACTTGTCGGCAATTCTGTTGCAAATGCATTACAAGAGAGATCTAATATCCGAAGTTGAGGAAACAAGCTTTTAGTCCTTGAGTTTCTAATAGGTCCATGCAACTTATTGGATCTCAACCTTAAAACTTGAAGACATGGAAGAGTCCCCAATTGATACAATCCAAATGGCCTCCGGATTGCTAGAGAGGATGCGTACGGGTCAAGTGACACTTGATGACTTCTTGAGGGCTATCAACAGGCATCCATTGGATGATTATGATGAGTAATAAGACTCAAGGGATATTAAAGAGGCCGATGGAAGATCAAACAGGGATAGAAAGCCCCCGAAAGAGGAGATGTGCCCCCATCCGCTTTAGAGGTGCGCCCAACCCGCTCTAGATCCACTAGAGCGGGTCAAAACAGCCCACTATACCCTTGGGATGTGCCCCATGTGCTCCCCATATGCTCAAGCAAGTTCCTAATGGGATTCTATGTGTTTGTCTTTCCTAAATGGATCACTTTTGGGCCTATATAATATAATAACCTAGCGTAAACTATAAATAGGACTTCTTTTCATTTTAGCAGGTAGTTTATGTTGAACTATGAATTTGAACACTTGTGAGAGTGTGAGGCAAGCATGGATTCGCTTGTATTAATCTTTTATTTAGAAACGTAGGTTGCTTGGGAATCGATTCCCTTTGAGGTCTACATAAAATTCAGTTGCTTTGTTTGGTTTAATTGATTGAGGGTTTAGGGTTTGAAACACCCTTTATTTGCTTTCAACTTTTTACATTGTGTCTATCTTATTGCTTCTCTATCTATCTTTAACTTTCATATTCGTATCGTAGTCCAGTTTTGGATTCCATACTTTGTTCATGTATCATTTGGTATCAAGATCCGAGATTAGAATCGTTTTTATCATTCTAGTCTTGAGTTTTGCTATCTCAAAAATCAACAAAAAAGAGAGTCAAAAATAAAATATTCAAAAAAAAAAATTACTATTCACATTTTTTCCTTTAGGTCAAATTTTGAGTCTTTAATTTTATTGTTTTTCTTGTATTTTGGTGTTAGATTCTTATTCCCTAACACTATTAGAGTCTAAACCTTGAATTTGAGCTCAATCGGAGGTAAATCGGAGGGTCTATCATTGTTGAGAAGCTCAAGTTTGAAGGTTGAAGGTGGAGTCAAAATCTGAAGTTTTTCGTTTAGAATCTGATGAAATTGATGCTTGAAATGTGTTTAGAAGGTTGAAAATAGCCTAAGTTCAAAATTTCACCGCATTTCGAGCAAGGGTTGAAGAGTTAGAGCATTTTGAAGTTGTTGGTGTTCTTGAGTGTTCTTGGAGAAATTCAAATCTTCAAGGGGAGTTTTTTTCAAAACGTGGTTGTTTGATCATCAAAAGTGAAGAAAAAGGTGTACAAAAGTGTTTGTACAAGTACCTAAAGAATATTCCACAAGAGAGTTCAAGGGAGGACCATTTGGAGGGCATTTTGGCCTTTCAAGGACCAAGGGGCAGACCACTTGTGCTTGAGGTGCGCCCAACCTGCATCCAAGCTGTGTCCACACCCCAAACAAATCTCAAGGCAGAAATCAAATTTCAAAGTGTGTCCAAGGTGCCTTGCACCTGCGTCCCAACTGCTGGAGCACGCTGACCAACGCAGATCAGTCATACCCAATGCAAATCACCTCCTTTTGATGTGAATCAACCTCAACAACACCAATCCAAGTTTTTCAATACTTTCCAACATCAATTCAAGTCTTAAAATACATCTCAACACCTTTTAAACTCCATTTCTCAAGGTTTGATTCTTAGTTTCCATTTCTTGATTCTTAAATCTCTTCTTTGATTCTTAACTACTCATTAACTAGTAACTTATCTACCAAGTTGGTTGATAGTTCTTGAGTCCTTTTCTTTCATCGTCCTACTTTTCTTTCAAGCTTTTCTCTTTTGAATTCATTGTTAGTTCTTGACTCAAATTTGTATATATTTTCTTTGAGTCATTTCAAATAAGGATCTATTCCGACCTCAAACCACAATTAGTAACAAGCAATCTCATTGGAGTACAAACAAGATATCAACACTTGCAATGCCAATTGAGAGATGAACTAAAGGTGGAAACTTTTAGAGCATGTGAGGTTGATTTCTTAACCTTTAACATGTTTGTTGTTTTTCTTTTGTTTTAGTATTCCTTTTATATAGGTACCATGGCATCAGGAGAAGGTAGCCCAAGAACTTCGGGAGATATAAACATAGAAACTTTAATGGTGGCCATAATGAGTGAAACAAGATGTAAATCAAAGAATGGAAAGCATGGAAAGTTCACTATCAAGAAGGATAGACACCTTGGAAGTCCATCTAAACTCCACCATATCCACTCCTCAAAACTATCATGCTTCCTCTAGTGGATATGCTCTCAACACCTCCATTACTATAAATCCAGAAATACTTCACCAAACGTTCAATCCACCTAGAAAAATATATGAACCCATCATCCAAGCCACTACTTACCTAAATAACTGAAATCCCATTTGTCCCCTACAATACCAATTCAATCAAGCCCATTAAAAAGCTCCACAAAACCCAAACCAACCACCTCAAATCCTGGCTAACCCAAATCAACCAATCCAAATTGAGGATGGGGGAGGTAAGAAATATTATGAAAGAGGTGAAGAGTTCGATGAAGTGGCTCTCTTTGTGGAATTTGTATGAACTAAAAGAGGAGTTCATAGAGGAGGACATAGAAGACGAGGAGAAAGATTTGGTTCAGTTCCACATGGAAGAGAAAACTTGGGAAACCGTCCCTAAGTACAAAAAGATCATTAATAGGATCAATGAGGTAATTTGGGTCGAGATACGGGTCTTAACTCAATCAAGATCACTCTTTCTATCTTTACAGAAACTAGTGATCCATCTATCTACCTTGATTGGGAGATACAATGCAATAGGATCTTCTAACTCAATGAGTTAACAGGAACAAGAAATCCGCCCACGCAATTACTCAACTTGAAGGGTATGCTTCTACTTGGTGGGAGACAAAAATGGTGCAAAGATAAAGAAATGGTAATCCTGACCTTCCATATTGGGATGAATTGAAGGAACTCATGAAAGAGAGGTATGTTACAAAAAGATTCAAGCAAGAGCAATTAACAAGGCTCTACAGTTTGAGACAAGGAGGTATAGGTGTGGAAAACTATTATAAGGAGTTTCAAAACTTGATCCTTCATCTTGAGATTGTTGAACCCCCAAATCATTGTATGGATCGGTTCTAAGGTGGTTTAGATTATGAAGTTGCTTCTCAACTATTTGTCCACAAGTTTGACCGAATAGAAGATCTTGTTGAAGCAGTCATTGAGGTTGAAAGGAACAACATTGCCAATAAGTCCTTTAATAAAGGTTATAATTCCTCTACTTCCTTCGTATGGAACAAGAAAAAAGATTTCAACAAGCACGTTGATAAGTAAATCCAAAGGTATCCACTAAGGAATGAAGGTAATCCATCTTCTAATCCCAATTCTAAAGGTATTACTTGCTTTAAATGTCAAGGTTGGGGTCATAAAGCTAGTGAATACCCCACCCGAAGGAAAATAGTATTGGTAGAGGGTAATCCTTACTTCTTTGGAGATATAGTGACCAAAAATGATGGTGGTGAAGAAAGCCCTCAAGAGGATAGTGACCTTGAAAGTGAAGGGGAATTAGTGGAAGTGAAAGTGGAAGGGGACTTTAATGTACCTTGTGGCTTGATAATGAAAGTTCCCAATGGAGATATTTTCCCCAAAGAAGGGGAGGTCTTGAATCTTAGGATCATGATGAAGAGGGATATGAATGGTAAAGATGAGGAGCTTTGGGATCAATAAGGAGAGCTTAGTGATAAACCCAACCCTTATTATTCATTACATTTGACACTAGCATTTTTCCAACTTCCAAGTTGATGCATAAGAGAATAAGTCCACATGGTGCAAGTTTAGAAGGCAAGAGATCAAGATCAAGTCTTTGATCTAAAGGTAAGTACCTACCCCCTCTTATTTCTAGCTTCCCTTGGAATGATGATGATATTTACCCTAGAGTAGACAATGTTACAAAGATATTTGGCTTAAAATCATACCTAGATGGTGTTGATGTATGTAGGAATGACTTGAATATGTATAAAATGTGTGGCTCTTTCTTAGAAGGTTGTTCGAGTGAAAGAAATGTGAGGTGCTTAAGTTATTTGTTCTTACCGTCATATTTAAGCAATCATAACTCTTGTCATTCCATTGTCTTTATTTGTGATCATAACCATGTTGATTTGTTTGGTAACATTGTTAATAAAACCAACTTAGGAGAATTCATTGATTCTTATCTTAGCCAACTCCTTTGCACTTTAAATATTGACTTCTTTTCTATTTTCTTGAAGGATGTTTGGTAATATGTGAAATGGGTGTCTCCTTAGCATGGATGTTTTGATTTTAACCCATGTTCTAACCCTCGTGCCTTGAGAAAATATTGGTTGTGTTTTCTTCTCTTGTGTTTAAAGATTGTAGATTCAAGGATGAATCTTCTTCAAGAGGCAGAGGATGATACAATCCAAATGGCCTCCAGATTGCTAGAGAGGATGCTTACGGGTCAAGTAACACTTGATGACTTCTTGAGTGCTATCAAAAGGCATCTATTGGATGATTATGATGACCAAAGAGACTAAAGGGACATTAAAGAGGCTGATGGAAGACCAAATAGGGCTATAAAGCCCCTGAAAGAGGAGATGTGCCCCATCCTCTTTGAAGGTGCGTCCAACCCACTCTAGATCCATTCGAGCGGGTCAAAACAGCCCACTATACCCTCGGGATGTGCCCCATGTGCGTCCTATATGCTCCAGTAAGTGCCTAATGGGCTTCTGTGTATTTGTCTTTCTTAAATGGATCACTTTTAGGCCCATATAATATAATAACATAGCCTAGACTATAAATAGGATTTCTTTTCATTTTAGTAAGTAGTTTATGTTGAATTATGAATTTGAACACTTGTGAGAGTGTGATACAAGCGTGGATTTGCTTGTGTTGATCTTTTTTTAGAAATGTGGGTTGCTTGGGAATCAATTCCCTTGAGGTCTACGTAGGATTTAGGTGCTTTGTTTGGTATAATTGATTGCGGGTTTAGGGATTGGTACACCCTTTATTTTTTTCAATTCCTTATAGCATGTCTATCTTATTGATTATCTATCTATCTTTAGCTTTCATATTCATATCTTAGTTTATTTTCTGATTTCGTACTTTGTTTGTGTATCACCAACCATATAGGAAATGTGTCATTGAGGCGATTGCTTCCTAAATCAAGAACTTCCAACTCATTGCAATTATCCAAAGATCTTGGAATATTTCCCTCTACCTTATTGTCGTACAAGTTGAAGCTTTTAAGTTGACTTCTGAAACTAAAAGTTGTTTGGAGATTCCCAGAGAGACTATTGTGTTGCATATCCATAACCTCGAGTTGGTCACTCATGTTACCTAAACATCCTTGAATTGCCCCCATTAAATTGTTTCTTGCCAAATCAAGAAATTTTAATGATGTTAAATTGCAGACAGAAGAAGGAATCTCCCCACTGAGATTATTATTTAATATAAAGTAATATTCTAAAGAGACCGAAATATTAGGTACTGACCATTGAAGAGAATTGGACGGTAAATATATAGAAACTAGACTAGCAGGAATCCCGTCTATACTTGTCGACATATTGTGGGATAAATTAAAACCTACCACTGAAAGCATCCAATTAGACCATGCCCAATTAGGAATTTTTCCTTGAATCCTGTTATTTGAGAGATCGAAGAAGTAAAGATTCTTTGCTGATCTCAAAAAATCCAATCCATTTACTTCACAGGCAGGCAATAATAAGAACATAATAGATTCAGGCAAGGTAGACTTGACTTTGTTCTCATTGGTCAGCGAAATTCTATTATATGAAAGATCAAGATACCAAAGTTGTTTGAGGTTTGAAAAGAGGCTGAAATCTACATTGCTACTAAAAGAGCAAGAAATCCTAGATTAACAAGGTTCTGAAGTGACCTGGGAAGAGTACTTTGCAACTAGTTGTGGCTTAAATCAATTATGACTATTGTATTGTATTTGGAATCCTTAAGTGAACCACAAAAGTGGTTATACCTCAGGTCTAATACTCTTAGTGATGGCAGGGAGAATGCCCATGATGGTATTAGTCCATTCAGGGAGTTACTTGATAACACAAGGTAAGATAGGTTCTTCAGTCCACTTGTAAACGTAGGAACTCTTGGTCCTTCAAGATGGTTATCTCTAAGATCCAAAGACTCTATACAGGTTAGATTCCAAAGAGAATTTGGAATTGGCCCCTAGAGATTGCAGAAATTAAGTACCAAAATCTATAATAAAGTTAGATAGCCAATAGATTTAGACAGGAAATTACCAAAAAAATTTACTCTATTGAGTTCCAACTTTGTGAGAGATGTACTTTTGTTCCATTTTGTCTTTGGAAAATAACAAGTGAGCTGATCATAACCCCTAAGGAAAGATGTTCCAAGTTGGGAAGGTGAAATATAATCTCAGGTAATAGCCCATACAATCGCAGCCTCAGAGTTGTTAAATGAGAGGATAATTTCAGAGAAATGGTGGAAGAGATGCTTACTTCACTAAGATCAAGCTCTCTTAATTGGGTCAAATTCTAAAGGAGCGTCTTGAAATCATGAGCTGTCAGTCTGAGCACATTGTTGTTTGATAAAAAAAGAGAGTGTAACTTAAAAAGATGAGAGATTTCAGTAGGAATTTGACCCTGAAAATATGAGCCTCTAAGATCAAGATGTGTCAAGCTTGAAACTCTGCCAAATTTAAGAGAGATTTCTGAAACAGAGAAGTATTATAAGAAAGATAAAAGCCTTTTAAGATGGGAGAGCTGGAATAGGCTGCTATTAGAATAAATCTTCCCAATAAGATTGCTGCAATTGAGATTGAGCTTAATAACATGGCTTCTCATCTCATCACATATCACTTTATCCCACAAGCAGCAACTCTGCTCATGTTTTATGAACTCATTTTTGGATAAGACAGCTCATCACAAATAGATGAGGCATCAACAACAAAAGATTAGTTGAATTCTACAAGGGAAAGAAATTGATCTCTGGGGCATGCAAATGAGGCAAAAATAAGTTGACAGAGAAAGAAAGATGCTAGTAGAAATAAGAGGTCCCGGTAGCCCATATTCGAGAAAGTTAGTAATGGAAAAAAATTGTGATTTGTATTATCACCAAATCAAAATTCATGATAAATATATATTTATATAAAGAGAGAGAGAGGCATACATATACAACACTGGTGGATGTTAAAATAACAAAAATAAATACATCAATTCATTTGATTGTTGTTTCTGGTACATAAAATCTGTATGTTAGTTCACTAAACTTCAACACAAGTTCAAGACTTTTCAAGAATACTTATGAAGTTTTCCAACACCTTCAACACAAGATCAAGAATGACCGATCAAAGAAGTGTCTTATTTTATTAAGAAAAAATATGAAACTGAATAAGCCAAGTCCTTCAAATTCACGAAGTGTCTTTAAGGAAATAATTCTCCTCAAGTACCCGAGGTTGTGGAATTTTTCTTCCAGGATAAAATGGCTTTATAACCAGAAAGTAGTGGTACCTCATACGTTCTGGTTTTCTTTGAATTCACTCGAAAGAAGATGATCACACGGAGTATTTTAAAAGAAAAGAAATATTTTTTTAAGTGCAGAAATTCATACCAAGCCTGTGGAAAAATGCAGGTTTATATAACCATGAAGTGCCCCTTCGGAAAAGAGGCAATGGTTCATTCGAAAAGGTAAAAAGAGATCAAATAAAATTGTGTCTGACAGGTTCAACATTGTCAATTTACCCAACCCATTCTCTCAACTGAAAGACCATGCTAACTTATCCTAGACCATGCTAACTTGTCCTAAAACCAGATCTTCTATATCTAGTTGAGAGACCATGCTAACTTGTCCTAGGCCGTAAACTCATTCCCTTGGATGTTCTCTTAACTCCTTCTCTAGATAGGCCTTTTGTAAGTGGATCTGACACATTATCCTTTGACTTCAAATATTCAACAGTGATAATTCCACTAGAGGAAAGTTCTCTAATGATATTATATCTCCGTCTTATGTGACGAGATTTACTATTATGCATCATGCTCCCTGCCCTACCTATTTCTGCTTGGCTATCACAGTGTATACATACTGGTGCCACTGGTTTAGGTAAATAAGGAATATCTTCCAAGAAATTTTGAAGTTATTCTGCTTCATCACTAGCTTTATCTAATGCGATAAATTCAGATTCCATTATAGAGCAAGAATATATGTCTGTTTGGACGATTTTCAAGAGACTGCTCCTCCACCTATAATAAATATATATCCACTTGTGGATTTTAATTCATTCAATCTGGTGATCCAATTTGCATCACTGTATTCTTCATGTACTGCGGGATATTTATTATAATGTAAAGCATAGTCTTGAGTGTATTTAAGATACCCTAAAACTCTTTTCATTGCCATCTAATGAGTTCTATTAGGATTACTCGTGTACTAACTCAACTTACTAATAGCACATGTTATGTCTAGTCGTGTACAGTTTATTATATACATTAAACATCCTAACACTCCTGCGTACTCCAACTGCGAGTCACTTTTACCTTCATTCTTTTAAAGTTCAAAGCTCACATCCAATGGAGTCCTGGCAATACCAAATTCCAAATACTTGAACTTGTCAAGTACCTCTTCAATGTAATAAGACTATGACAATGCCAACCCTTGTGGAGTTTTATGGATTGTTATTCCTAAGATCACATCCACAACTCCAAGGTATTTCACAGTAAACTTGCTCTTAAGCATTTGTTTTGTAGAGTTTATGTCAGAAATGTCTCTAATAATGATCAACATATCATCCACATATAAACAAATAATGACCTTGTGATTTGGAGTTTCTTTAATATAAACACATTTATCACATACGGTTATCTTAAACCCGTTTGCCAACATGGTTTGGTCAAACTTCGCATGCCACTGTTTAGGTGTTTGTTTTAGTCTATAAAGTGACTTACAAAGTTTACACACCATCTTTTCTTTACCTGGAACCACAAAACCCTCAGGTTTTTCCATGTAGATTTCTTCATTCAATTCTCCATTTAGGAATGTTGTTTTCACATTTATTGATGGATTTCAAGACCATATACCGTCGCCAAGGCAATTAACATTTGAATTGACGTTATCCTTGTTACTGGAGAGTATGTATCAAAGTAATCAAGGTTTTCCTTCTATTTAAAGCCTTTTACTACAAGTCTTGCCTTGTATTTGTCAATAGTACCATCCGCTTTTATTTTTCTTTTGAAGATCCATTTAGAACCTAAAGGTTTATTTCTTGGAGGAAGATCAACCAACTCTCACGTACTCATTATTGATTGCCTTTTTTCAAAAGGATGAGTCTGAGGACATCATTGCTTCTTTAAATGTTTGAGGCTCATTTTCTAAGAGAAATATTACAAAATCTGATCCAAATGAACTTGACGTTCTTTGAAGTGTACTATATTTTGGAGTCTCATCATTATATACCTCCTCACTTGGTTCATCTCGAGGTTATTTAGATCCTCCACTAGACTGTTCAGGTCAACTTTTATACAGATAAATATGTTCAAGGAATTCAACATTATCTAATTCAATTACCGTATTTTTAGTGATATTTGAATGTTCGGATTTATGAACAAAAAACCAACATGCTTTACTATTTTTAGCATATCCTATAAATATGCAATTCACTATTTTAGGTCCTATTTTTACCCATGTAGACATAGGAACTTGGACTTTCGCTAGACACCCTCACACTTTAAAATATTTCAAGTTGGGTTTCTTTCCTTTTTATTTTTCATATGGAATTGATAGTATCTTACTTTGGGATACTCTATTGAGTATTCGGTTAGTTGTAAGGATAGCTTCCCTCACAAGTTTTGTAGTAAACCTTAACTTATAAGTAAGATATCTATTATTTTCTTTAAGGTTTATTTTTTTCCTTAATTCCATTGGATTGAGGTGAATATGGAGCCGTGGTTTGATGGATAATTCCATTCTCTACACATATTTTTGTAAAGGGAGATTCATATTATTTACCCCTATTACTCCTTACTGTTTAGCAAATAGACATAACAGTAACTAGTGCAATCGTCAACAAAAGTTATAAACTACTTTTTTTCACCACGAGCTGGTGCTGACTTCATATCACATATATCAGTGTGGATTAAGTCTAAGGGATTGAAATTCCTTTCAATGGACTTGTACGAAAGCTTAACATACTTTGATTCCACACATGTTTGACATTTTGATTTATTGCTAAGTTAATCAGTTTTTGCAATATTTTGTAATTGATATATCTTAATCGTTCATGCCACAAATAATTAGACTCAAGCAAGTAAGAAGAAATAGAACTTTTATTAATTTCAACATTCATTACATTCATCTTAAATAGGCCCTCAGTGAGGTAGCCTTTTTCTACGTACACTTCTCCTTTACCAAGTATAATTTATTTGAAAATAAATACACATTTGAATTTATTTTTATCAAGAAGTAATGTAGAAATCAAGTTCCTACTTAACTCCGGTACAGACAGGACATTGTTAAGAGTCAACACTTTTCCTGATGTCATTTGCAGCCAGACCTTTCCAGTTCCTTCAACTTTTGCAATTGCGGATTTTTCCATATAGATTTTCTCTTCGCCTTGAGATGGAGTAAATCTAGCAAACAACTCCTTATTTGCACAAACGTGGTGGGTGGCATCGAAATCCATCCACCATTCTCGAGGATTTCCAAGTAAGTGGCATTCAGACAGCATGGCACACAGATCGTCCATTTCTTTCTTGGATTCAGCCATATTTTCTTGGTCCTTCTTTTTGACTTTTTTTAGGGCACGATAATATGCTAACTTGTGGCCGATATTGCCACAATTAAAGAATTTACCCTTAAATTTCTTCTTAGGTTGATTACTTTCTTGTCCAGCTTTCTTTCACTTTTTTTGAGTTGTTGTGGTCGTCTTCTACAATATTTGCTCCACTCATCGCAGAATTTCCTTTCGACCTTCTTTTTGTGGCTTTGTTGTCTTCTTAAATGCGTTGTCTCACTATGAGATCTTCGACTGTTATCTCCTTTCATTTATGTTTCAAGTAGTTCTTGAAGTCCTTCCACATAGGTGGCAACTTCTCTATTATTGCCGCGACTTGGAACGCCTCGTTCACAACCAAACGTACAATAAAATTTATGTGAATATTAAGAATATTTTTAACATGTTCAACTAAGGTATTTACCAAACTCATACCTTCTACAAGGAGATTGTGGATGATAACTTGCAGTTCCTAAACTTAAGATACAACAGACTTGCTGTCAGTCATTTTATACTCAAGGAATCTTGAAACAAAGAACTTCTTGGTTCCATCATCCTCAGTCTTGTGTTTTCTTTCTAGCACACCCTACAACTGTTTTGACGTCTTCATCCCAATATACACGTTGTATAGGTTATCTTGGAGGCCAATTAGAATGTAATTCCTGTATAGGAAATTAGAATGTTTCCACGCCTCGATAACAACAAATTGTTCCTGGTCTGAAGTTCCCTCGGGCAACTCTAGAGCTTCTTCAGATGTAAATCTTTGAAGACATAAGGTTGTAAGGTAGAAGAACATCTTCTGTTTCCACCTTTTAAAATCAACACCCGTGAATTTTTTGGATTTCTTCGCTGGTGTCATAACCTGCGAAGCACTCGTACGACTCATTGTGGAAATATTAGTTGCTACTATAGTCGTCCCAGCATCATTCATATGACTGTCAGTAGTCATTTTCCTGTCACACAAAGACAGTCTACTTTAGTATATCGAAATACTACTTATAAAGTTGTAGCAACTTTAAACGCCCATTGTTTCTAGTTTAACGATGAAGTTTTTATGACTTCCAATCGTTAAACGAATGACCTTTAAATTGTGATGAAGATTTTATTTCTTCAAATCACTTGTTAATTTCAAACGGAGTAGAAATCTTAGAGGCTTAATCTCCACAAACCAAACAATACAGATTATGAAAGTTATTTCCTTAAGATTGTTATTTCGGGTACACAAAATCTGTATGTTAGTTCACTAAACTTCAACAAAAGTTCAAGACTTTTCAAGAACACTTATGAAGTTTTCCAACACCTTCAACACAAGATCAAAAATGACCTATCAAAGAAGTGTGTTATTTTATTAAGAAAAAAGATAAAACAGAATAAGCCAAGTCCTTCGAATTCACGAAGTGTCCTTAAGGAAATAATTCCCCTCAAGTACCCGAGGTTGCGGAATTTTCCTCCCAGGATAAAATGGTTTCACAACAAGAAATTAGTGGTACCTCAAACGTTCTGGTTTTCTTCGAACTCACTCGACGGGAGATGATCACAAGGAGTATTTTAGAAGCAAAGAAATATTTTTTCAAGTGCAGAAATTTGTACCAAACCTATGGAAAAATACAGGTTAATATAGTCATGAAGTACCCCTTTGGAAAAGAGGCAATGGTTCATTCAAAAAGGTGTATCCTTTTCTCAAAACAGTGTATCATTTCCTCAAAGGGTTGCATCCCTTTCGAGGCAGCATTTGGCGTTTCTACAGTTGTTTCTGCACTACATGCATGCACATTAATGGACGAACAAAAATTGTTACATTTTTTTCCTTGGATTTTCGGACTATATTTCAAATATATTTTATCTAAAAAATTAATCTCATCGATCATTTGACAAAGCCAAAGCCAAAGCCGAGCGAGCGAAGACGATAACAGCGCGAGGAACCTCTTGGTTTTTGCCTCACTATCCATGTGGAGTTTGTGTTTCTTAATAAGAACACATGAAAGTTCCTTTCTCCCATCAATGTGGGGGAATTAGTAGATTTTCCTTATTGTGAGTACACTTTCCATTTAGGTGTGTTTTTCACTTTCCCTCTACTACTTCCCTCCATTTTTTATTCACATTTTTAACTTGAACCCAACATTGACTGCATCACAAGAGTAAAAATGTTAATACAATGTTAATTAGCTCAAGTCTTTCCATGGAAAGCTATAATTAACAAATCTTTTCAAATTGTAATTTCAATGTGATTTTAGTCATTAATTGTGGAACAGAACGTATGACCTACTTGAAAATTTAAGTGGAAGCTACAACGTAACGCATATATTTAAGTCAATATACAAGTCTTTTCGTTGAAATGTAAAATGAAAGCTACAATTAGTAAAGCGACAGTAATGTTGATGTGTAAATTGATCCCCACAGTGCTTTAGAAGGTAAATTCAGGACTCTCTTCACTAATTTATGGTCAGGATTGAAGGATCATATATTATGAGGTTCTACAAGATTGCAGTATCCTTTCATCCTTCTTAATGGAAATTTAGAATTGCAATAACTTGTTCCATCTCATTAACAACTTTATTTTTTCTGGTAGAGTAATTTTGGTTAGTTTTGTGCCAGTTATGTATCAATGTGCATTCCAATTTCTATGGACGCAATAACTTAAAAATAGTGCATTGATTCTACATACAGGTAAATTGTCTGTCATTTTTTCAATTGGAGGCAATATTTCATTCTTCACAATCCTCAGAACTCTGTTCTCTAGAGCACATCAAAGTTTTATGCTTTGTTTACTCAAATTGAAAATACGTCTTACATAAGTACAATTCAGTCCTTTGGTTAAGGGTGTCAAACGGGCCGGGATGACTCGGCCCACTTACAAAAATCGGCCCGGTTTGACTCGGCTCGATCAACTCACGGGCGGTAGGGTACCGGGTCCCGGGCCGATTTAATTTTTTTGGGCCCGGTTAATTCGGCCCGAACCAAAATGGTTCAGGCCCGCCGGTTAACCAGCCCGGCCTGGTTTCAATTTTTTTTAATTTATCTATTTATTTTAGAATTTTGGAGATTGGGCCAAACTAGTCGTTGGCCCAATGGCTATATGGCCGTTTTTGGGTTCAAACGGCTAGTTTGGCCCTTTTAATTAAAAAAAAATTACATTTAAAATTATTTTTTAACCCCCAAAAAATTTCTATATATATCCTACACTTTCAAATCATTTTTCACACAATTTTTCATTCTCTCAAGTCTCATTCTCTCTCAGATCTCAATTCTCAATTCTCAAATATTCTATATATTTTTGAAAGTGCTCACTTTAATTTTTTAATTTTGTAATTACAAAGTACGAGTGAAAGTTTCTAAAGTCGCAACCTTCGGATACTTCCAAAATTTGGTATTGTTGTTCCATCTCTTACGTTTAATTTTTATTTAGTGTATTAATTGTTGATATTTAATTTTATTATATTTGTTTATTTTGAATTTTTTTAGTTTAATTTATATTATGGATAAATTAAGAAAATTCGCTACTAAAGGTGTTAAAAAATTTTATCCTGGAAGTGGTAGTGGTAGTAAAAAATAAATTACTAACGGTAGAGGTAGTTCAAGTAGTAGATATACCTGTGTGCCTTCGGCACCGCTTAGTCAACCTTTTGAGGAAGAAGTAGGTGTACCTTTAGGTGTAGGTGCCCACGATATGGATTATGTAGAAGCTCAGAAAAATCATGGTATAGAAGAAGAAAATGAAGTAGATGCGGTTAATTTAGACGAAGATGATGAAAATATTAGTGAACCCGCAGTAGAAAATGCTAACATTAGATCCCAATCGGTTAATCTCCCTCCCAGTGCCCCAAGAGCTCGTAAACCAACTAGTATTGCATGACAATTTTTTGAACGTATATCGGATATTAAAGTGCAATACAATATTTGTCAACAAATATATAAGCATAAAAGAGAAGACAAGCAAGGGGTGTACGGATATGTTAATGAGACATGTAAGTGATAATCACGAAAGAGAGTTAAATATTGCACGAGATGGTGCGGATGTTGGTGGGACAAAGCAAACTAGAATGGATCCAGCAACCGGTCAGGTAATGATGAAGTATAATAAATTGAGGGACCGGGAAAAAATAGCTAAAATGGTAGTTGTGGGTTGTTTGCCTTTTAGTTTTCCTTCTTTTAATACCTTTATTCATTATATTCAAGCAATTTATAATCCTATGTTTAATGGTATTCCTAGAACTACTTGTAGGGCCGATATTTTTAGACTTCATTCACAATATTATTTTTATTTATCCTCATTATTACAAAAATATTCAATATAGAATATCCCTAACTTCTGATCTTGATCGTTCTGTAAATCAAAATGATTATTTAACCATTACTTGTCACTGGATAGATAGTAATTTTGTTATGCAAAAATATATTCTTGCTTTTTTATATGATGAAGATCGTAAACATACTGGAGATTTTATTGTTGATTCGACGGCTAAAGTTGCAGAATTTTACGGTATTGAAAATAAAATCTTATGTATTGCTTTTGATAATGCTTCTAACAACAAGACCGCTATAACAAAGTTAAAATCTAAGTTATCTCTACCGTTACCTGAAATTTTTCATGTTAAATGTGTTTGTCATATATATAATTTAATTGTAAGAGATGGTCTTGAGTTTTTTGAACTTTATATTGAAAAAATTTGGCTTGCCATTGGTTTTATTCAAGGAAATAATCATAGAAGAAGAATTAAAGACTTTAAACTTAAATGTAAACAAAATGGACTTGCACCGATATTGATGCCTGAAGAATGTGATACTAGATGGAATGCTACGTATGATTTTTTAAAAACCTGTTATAAATATAGAGTTCCTATTACACTATCTTTTAACCAACATTGTGGTTCATTTGCTGATTCTGCCCACTGCATGCTACATGATTCTGACTGGACTGTAATTAATGATCTTGTTAAGTTTTTGGGAAAATTTTATATAGCTACGGTTGAATTTTTTGATGCTTATTATCCTACTATTTGTAATATTTTGGCATATATAGCCGATATTTCTGCTTTGCTCAAAGAATATAAAAATAAAGAAGGTTACAAAGAAGCTATTGGTGCCATGTTTGCTAAATTTAAAAAATATTTTTTCGATTCCCCATATTTACTTGGTTGGTGCTATACTAAATCCGTGCATGAAATATAATACTATGTGCCACTTTAGTACTCTTATTTATGATAACTTAGAGATAAATACTTACAATGATTCTGGTGATGAAGAACAAGAACAACCTGATTTGTGGACGGCTATGGGTGAGGCGAATGCTTACATAAATAAATTATATAACCACTACGCTGATTTAGTTGATTTAGTTGTGCCGACAAATATCACTCCAACTGTCGCTCCTCGTCCTCCCGAGGAGCCATCATCTTCTAAAAGGCCGACACATAGTGGTTTTCCTGATCACTTTTATGATTAATCTTGTTGGAACAGTGTTGACGAGGGAGCTTACACATCAACTTATTGAGAAGAGCTAAAGTATTATCTCCGATTGCCGCTAGAGGATCACAAACGATAGATCAACACGTTGAATTGATGGAGGAATAATGAATCACAATATCATGTGCTTTCAAGATTAGCTAGAGATGTCCTGAATGTTTCAATGTCAACCGTTGCATTGGAGAACGCTTTTAGTCAGGGACGATAGCAGCTTGGCGACAACCGACATTCATTGGGAAGCAATGCAATGAATGTTCTAGTTTGCCTTAGAGATTGGATTAGAGCAGAACGAAGAAATCAAGGAATGGAAGTGGAGCCGAATGACGAGCAGAAACTTGAAGACATTATGACTTCACGAGAGAACTCAACAGAATCAAGTCCAATGCATGATTTTGCCCCCGTTGACTTTGACTATCCATGCTAGTTCCCATTAATATTAACATGAATAAATTAGAAAAAATGATGCAAAATTTGTAGATTTTTCATCCATGTAAATTATAAATTTTGAATCATTTTGCAATCAATAAAATTCAACATTCATTCACTCCTTAGTCCTTACTTTATAATTTTTTCCATTTAATGATTTAAATTAAATTTTTAGTTAAAATTAAATACTTAGTTTTAATATATTACTAATTTACTATAAAGTATTATTATTTTATTATATTAAGTAGCATATGTTTTATTTAAAGAAGTACATATATTTTATATGTGTACGTATATATATTGAATGGTACAAATACATGTGTAAATGTCTACTATATATATAGTTTGTATATATATATATATATATATTGTAGTATATTTTATTTAAAGTAGTATATATATATTAAATGATACGTATGTATGTGTATATATCTTTTACAGACATATATATTTAACGTATACATGTGTATATGTGTTATAAATTAATGTATAACTATATATATAGTGTGTGTATATATTGTAGTATATATATAT